>NC_045965.1:36410669-37010669 GCF_010909765.2 Amblyraja radiata
AGGAAGTCACATCTCTGTGTGATGGACATTCGTGAATCAGGTGGGTCCTAATAACAATCCAGCAGTTTTGTTGTCATAGTCACTGATACTAGCTTTCTGTTTGTGATGATAATTACTTGAATTTAAACTTGGTGAGTGCCATGGGGGGGGGGGGGGGGGGATACATCCCATTCCAGTGAATGAATAGTCCTGGTCTCAGGAGACTAGTCCAATATTATACCCGCAATGATATTGTATTGTACAAAACCATATTTGTTGGAGAAGGCATGATGTACACTGTCATTAATAACACATCCTGGAGTTTCTTTCTTTGAAGAGTTCCAAAGTTGCTAAAATAAAGTGACAATTGGCTTATGTTTAAGGAACAAGTATATGAACTGCAATACATACTTGACCAATGTTAAACACAAAAGGGAAAGTGATGTTGCCCTGGTCTTTAAAATAAGTTACGGATATGGTTAGATCCATAGAGGAGTTACATAAAATGGCTGGGCAACATTGGAAACCTCACAATCGGGAGCAGTTTAGATTTCAACATAGGACAAAACACTAGGTAAAAGAGTAAGAAAGAACGTGAGAGTAAACTTGAGCAAAAAAAGTAACATTGTTGGGAATATAAAAAGGACTGCTAATGCTTCTGCGGAAAATGAAAAAAAGAAAATGATTAGTGTAGATCAGGACAGCTACAGTCACAAGAGAGATACTTCATCAGGGAGAATGGAGAAATGAATGAGCAATTATCCAAATACTTTGTTGCTTTCAAAGATGAAAATGCAAATAATATTTCAGAAATGTTACATTTGTAGTCGCAAGAGTTTGGAAGAATGAGATGGGTTCTAATGCATGAATTCTATCAGGACTGATCAGACTGGTCATAGGAAGGATGCTTCCCTTGGTGCCAGTATCTAGAATGATGGGTCACAGTTGAGTGGACACGATAAGAGATTCAGGACTGAAGTGAGGAGAAATGTCTTCACACAAAGAAGGGTGAATGATTAGAAATCAGGATGTAAGTGGGCTCTAGAAGCCAAGCCAATGAATATATTTAAGAAATATATTTCTATATGCGAATCAAAGAGAATGGGAACAGGAATATGTTAAAATGACACATGCTTAGCCTTGATGGTGTCAAATGGCGGAATAGGCGTTAATGGCAAAATCATCTATTTCTGTTCATTTTGTCTTTTTTCCAGTGATTGGAAACTCGGCGTCTCAACTGAGGACTGAATGGAAGAATTCCACAAAGCAGTGATCTGTAATGTCATGGAGAACATGATGTGAGCAGCAAATACAATATTCTATGTGAAGAAGTGCAGGTAATTCATTTATTTACATGAAAATGTTTTTTTGAAGCCTTTGGATGGTGAGGATGTAAAATTAGACATGAAATTATATTTAATCTCCTAAATGTGCTAAATGTTGTTTATTTTAGTTTAACAATTGTTTTAAAATCTAACTTTTCGACATGATTCATTATAACTTTTGGAAGCATCTTTGCATTTAGCGATTTTAAGATCATGAGCATTTCTGACATTTTAATTCCAATTGTAACATCTGCATATTTTTGGAAATTTTGTGAAATTATTTGACATTTACAGCTGTAAATTTTGTAACTTGTTGCTACACACTTGCACTTTCAGCTCTTTTGTCATTTAGTTTCTTCTGACCCTTCCCCTATCAACAGTTCTTCCCATTTGCTCCCTTTTCCTACTTCACATTTTCTTGACATCTTAAAACTTGTTTCTTTTCTATTTCCAGTTTTGATGAAATGATCTGAAGCATTGACTTGGTTTCTCTCTCCACTGACATGTTCTGGTCTGCATTATCTTCAGATTTCCAACATCTGCAGTTTTTTTGCCCTGGTATTAATAGCCACTATTTGCATCTCTTGACCACTGACAAGGCCTCGATGGCAGGAATCACACTGAGGGTCCACCTACCGACCAAGAAAAAGACATGGACAGCCCTTGAGATAGAATAATTATCCATAACTATAGCACTATAGCTTTTCCATTAACTGATGCAGTTGCCAAATTCCAGTCAATTGCCTTGGTCCATTTATTTTGAAAATGTTTTTGTTAAGTGGAAAGTTATTGAAAATCCCTGTTGGCTTTGGCTTTGTTGAAAACTACTGCCATAATTATTCAGCAGATGAAAAGCGAAGTTTAAATGTCATCTGGATGCTGCCTGATTTACAATTGTGTTTGTCTGGGACTATATTTTAGTCTGCTCTGACCACAATTAATCTGATTACATTTGAATTGTGTTAGAAATAAAATGCAGTATTGAGATAAAAGGAAAGACTAGGCCACGTTTCCCCCCCAAAAAATAACAGGATTTAATTTCCACAAATATTGCTGAGTGTCCTCTGCACTCACTAGAGGTGAGTCAAAAGGGTGAAATATAGGGACAAAAGTGAACATTATTGCTTAAGGTAGAGCATGATATTGGATCTTTTCCTCTCTGTCTTTGCGCACGAGAGATTTTGATCCAGTCTCATTCGGTCGGACCTCTTTCTAGATTTTCCTTATTATAATTACATCAGCCCTTGCCCTGAGCCAAGCTTTTGAGAAACAAGCCAAATCCAGTCAACTCATTTTATAGGCTGGTTCAGAATATTTATTAAATTAGGTCTGTTTCAGGAAACTTAAAAGATAGTGACAAAATCACTTGGCCAAGACCTTTTTTCAAAAAAAAAATTCTTATCTTATCTGGTTCAAATTAAAGAGTTCATCGAAGTCTTTGGAGAATACGTCAGTGCAAAGATTTTATGCAGATAATGGGGAAAAACAATTACAGACAAGAATGTTATGTTCAATATAGTTCAATGTAATTATGTGTTATTTTCTTATTATTTTCAGACAGAGAAGCAAAACCAACTGCTGTAAAGTCCAGAAGCAAAATATAACAGATGCTGGGCATAAAAACAGAAAATGCTGGAAAACATAGGAATCTGAGAAAATAACAAAATCAATGCAGGGGTGGACGATCTGGTCTCTTCAACCTACTCCAGCATTAAATATCTTGGCACTATCTTTCCATACCTATTTGTTAACTCTTTTAATATCCAAACATCTATCAATCAGTGTTGATTTTCACAGCCCCCTGGGTAGTGAACTCCAAAAATCCCTTTGGTGAAGAAATGTAGTTTAGTTTAGTTTAGAGATACAGTGCAGAAACAGGCCCTTTGGCCCACTGAGTCTGTACTGGCGAGCGATCCCTGTACACTAGCACTATCCTACACACTAGGGACAATTTACAATTTTACCAAAGCCAATTAACCAACAAACCTGTACACCTTTGGAATGTGGGAGGAAACCAGACCACCCAGAGAAAACCAACATGGTCATGGGGAGAATGTATAAACTCCATACAGACAGCACCAATAATAAGGATCGAACCAGTCTCCGGCACTGCAAGGCAGCAGCTCCACTGCTGCGGCACTGTGCTGACCCTAAATTTTTCTGAAGTAAATGTCCAATCCCTTGTATTTTGACTGTGAGGGATACTGAACAGGTCAGGCAGGGTCCCTTTGTTAGTCCCTTTGCATTAAAGCATATCTAGTGGTTAAAGTCTATCAAAGTTTAATTACAACTTTACGTTGCCACCCTCCAATCTCAAAGACATCATGACAAATAATAAAGCAGAAAGAATATTTGGGCTTTGAATTTACCTAATATTTTGGAATATCAAACAAATATTCTCCAAGGCAAGAAGTTGAGATTCTCTTACTAGAATGAGGTAATGAGAATGATTAATTTTGGACAAAAATGTAGCATGGTATTGCTCGGCTTAATTCTGTACATGGAATAATTAGTTACCTTCATTAACACAGCACATCCTGACTAATTTTGTTTCAGTATTTGCTACCAGTAGATGACTGAATTAAGTGTTAGATTGAGGAAGGGAAAATCTTGAAAATTCAACTACCATTTAAATGGACGATAGACACAAAAAGCTGGAATAACTCAGCGGGACAGGGAGCATCTCAGGAGAGAAGGAATGGGTGATGTTTCGAGTCCTGCTGTCTGAAGAAAGGTCTCGATCCAAAACATCATACATTCCTTCTCTACAGAGATGCTGCCTGTCCTGCTGAGTTACTCCAGCTCTTTGTGTCTATCTTCAGTTTAAACCAGCATCTGCATCTGCAGTTCCTTCTTACCATTTCCATGGGATTGGTTTGAATAAATTTACTCAGGATTTACATCCTGATTTATTGTCAACAGAAACAAAAGCATTTTTAGAAGGTACTGATCTATCTGAGATGATAATCTCCAAAACAATATATTAACCAAAAAAGACAAATCTGCCAAATTTCAGATTTACAATCATATAGTCTACATTCTTTTCATTCACTTTTAATTTTATGTTCTATACATTTCACTTATTCATTTCATATATTGATCATGTATTGAGCATTCCATTCATTCTCCTTATTTCCTTATTATTCAGTGGTCTAGCAACCCTGTCATGAGTATATTCATCATCTCTCTCTCTCTATTGACCCTGAGATGTTACCAGTGGGGTTTCTTCTTCCACTGTAATTATTGAACCCGATGGAGAAACCTGGGACTTTGACTCCAGAACAATGAAAGATTAGATATAAGGATTTAAATAAGGTTAGTTTTGCGATTTATAGGAGACTATGAAGCCATGCTGTTCACCTGATGTTGTTGTCTCCACAGTGATAATCATTTAATTGTTGCACGATTCTGTCAAAGTATGAATTGTTGATGTGCATCTTTCATAATACATTAGGCTAATATGTTTGCTCCTATGGGTGCTTAGTGCTTGGGTTTGAGAGAACCAAACAAGACTTTGAAAGGAGGATATGGCGAATCTTCGAGGAAGTTTGGTTAATCTTTGAGGGAAGATGGAACGTTTTGAGGGGAAACAATGAAATCTCCATGTTCGACATCCCATCCTGTGCTTTAGTTATCAGAGTTGCGTGTAGTAAGCATTTACAATCAATAATGGATGATGCACTTGATAGACAATTGGTGTCTTTCCAGTGCATGGTGTTTTATCATTGCTTGAAACTTAAATGGCACAAACATTGCTATTTTTTTAATTGGACCAATTTTAAGTTCATTTATAGCCTGTTGCACACCAACATGACTAGCTTGATTCAACGTAGTACGTAATGTATATTGCTAATAGAGTTCATTTAATACCCTTATATGTTATAATTGGCTTGTATGCACCATATTTTCTGTGCAGGTCTTTAACCCCAAAATATTTCCCTTCATTGGTTTCTGGAGATTACAAATTCACTGCGATTTTTCTTGTAAACACAACTTGTCAAAAATTAAAATTTGAGATTTTTTTTTGACAAGGGGACTGAAACTTTTGATCATATCACATCTGATGTACATTGGGTCTCTTTCAACACACCTACAATTATTTATGGCACACGCACAGTGTATGAACAACAGAGGACGTGTTTCCAGCAGGAAATTCCTGTCCACAATAATTACTTTACCACACATGAAGAAGCCAATGTGGCTACACCACAGCTTTCCAAATCCCTGGTGGTCCCCATACAGTTTCTGGTGCCAATATCATTAAACAGCCCCACACAAATAAAGTTGCATTTTAATTAGGATTGAGCTTTTTCCCCCAAGTCATTTCTGTTGCACATATGTGGCACTGCGATAGTATCCATCAATACTCTGATGGCATTTGGATTTCGATAAACTGCATATTTTGCTTAAGTGCCAAATATACATAAATACAAGATAAAATATGTATTTTTCCGGTAATATGCTGTGTTTGATTCTCTGTACATATTTGAATAAAGATTTATTTCTTAACCATAATGTCCATGCTCGATTTGTCTGTTCAATTAATAAATATTTTAATTGCTATATTTATTTTGGTAGAACACTAACAAAATAGTGTAGACTCATGTTCCTTTAAAACTGAAAAGTCTCTTCCCAAAGAAGAAAAACATTTACTTGTTGGCTCTTAACTTAAAGCTGGCTTCATGAAAGATTAGGAAGATTTCCTCATTGGGGCATTTGTTTAAGTTATGGAAATTTAGCTTTACAATTACAACAGTGTTTGTCAAGGAACAGCTTTAAATGGAATTATTCTAAGGAAAGAAAACATTTATATTGGAGGTGATTTTCTTCCCCTCAGAAGTTAATACTGTTCTGTTACTGAGTATTATCAGTGGAGATGATGAATGAAACTTAGTTGGAAACAATGAAGAAAATGATGGTTGAAGAAAAGGAGAAAGGCACTCTCACTCAGAGTCACAAAGAACAACATAGGAAGTCCTAAAGAAAAATCTCTGACGAAGATTTTTGGTTGGTAGAAAAGTCTCAGTCATACAGAGGAGAAGGGCTTGGTAAAGCAAAGAGACTGATAGACGCCACCAATTTGCTTATCAGCTCACCTCTGGACCTTTACTTTGAACTTATATAATTAACTAATTTAATTAATTCATTAAAAAACTAATTTAATTTGCCTTGCTTCTGTAAAAAATATTCTATAAACTGCTGCAGCACTTTCACATTTGCTGCCCTTCTTCCACCTTTTTTCACCACTTTCAAAAGGTTCTTTAAAATCTGATGTTCACCACAGTTAATGCCCTTCCTTTAAGTTCAGCATCCATATTTCTCATTTCAGTAAAGCACTCCCATATGGAAGGCACTATGTAAATGTAAACTGTTTTTGGTACATCATAAGAACATAAGAAAGAGAAGCAGGAGTGACTAAATGACCCGTTGAATCTGTTCACCATTCAACAAGCTTTTCAAGAAGGAACTGCAGATGCTGGAAGATCGAAGGTACACAAAAATGCTGGAGAAACTCAGCGGGTGCAGCAGCATCTATGGAGCGAAGGAAATAGGCGACGTTTTGGGCCGAAACCCTTCTTCAGACTGATGGGGGGTGGGGTGGAGAAGGAAGGAAAAAGTGAGGTGGAGGAGCCCGAGGGCGGGGGGATGGGAGGAGACAACTCGAGGGTTAAGGAAGGGGAGGAGACAGCAAGGGCTAGCAAAACTGGGAGAATTCAACGTTCATGCCATCCGGACGCAAGCAACCCAGGCGGAATATGAGGTGCTGTTCCTCCAATTTCCGGTGTTGCTCACTCTGGCAATGGAGGAGACCCAGGACAGAGAGGTCGGATTGGGAATGGGAGGGGGAGTTGAAGTGCTGAGCCACCGGGAGTTCAGGTAGGTTATTGCGGACTGAGCGGAGGTGTTCAGCGAAACGATCGCCCAACCTCCGCTTAGTCTGGTTGGGCGATCAACAAGCTTTTGCAGGTTTGTCGATGCTACTCCACTTTATTGCTTGGTCCTGGGTTCTTGATTTGCTTAAAATCTGAATATCTATGGATCTCAACATTGTATGTATTTAATAACACAGCATTCAAACGTCTCCAGGGAAAGGAATTCCAAACATTTACAATTTTCACTGAAAAAAAGTCCTCCTCACCCCAATCGTAAATGTGCAACCACTTATTCTGAGAAAATGACTTTTAGTTCTCCACAATGGCTAACTTAAAAACAGAGATTGATGGGTTTCTGGATATTAAGGGAATCCAGAGATACGGGGATAGTGCAGGGATATGAGGTAGAATTGATAGTGCTGAGGTAGAAGACCAACCGTGGTCCTACTCACATTCCTGCATACACATTGTCGGAAAAGCAGAAAGTTGGATCCCTTTCCGGATCCTTTAACTGCAGTTATATCCTCTCAACCACTGACTAAGTGTGCAGTATGTAACTTCAGAGGTGAGAGCGACACTTATTAACTGGGGCAGAGAAATCCAAAGGTTAATGAGCCTCTTCTGCTTTCGCGTCCATCTTCCATGTTTCAAATGTTTAGAGATACAGTGCGGAAACAGGCCCTTCGGCCCACCAAGTCTACGTCAACCAGCAATCCCCACACATTAACCCTACCCGACATACACTGGGGACAATTTTACATTTATACCATGCCAATTAACCTACATACCTGTACGTCTTTGGAGTGTGGGAGGAAACCGAAGATCTCGGAGGAGGTCACAAGGAGGACGTACAAATTCCATACAGACAGCACCCATAGTTGGGATCGAACCTGGGTCTCTGGCGCTGCAAGCGCGGTAAGGCAGCAACTCCACCGCTGTGCCAACTTGCCGCCCGAATGTTGACATCGCTATCATCGTCCTTCCTGAAAAGGACACAAGGTCAATCAGTGGGAACCATCACATTGCAATAGATGATGGTGGTAGCAGAATTAGCTCAAGATACTTCCAGTTTCCAGCCCCGCGACATGGACACTTCTGCTATGACATGAGCCTCTGAGGAAAGAAGTTCGTCCTCATCTCAATCTTCACTGGATTACCCTACATTCCAAAATTATGCCCTGAGCTTTAGATTTTCTCATGAAGGGGAATGTCTTTTTGCCTCTACTTTTTCAAGTACCCTCCGAGATGTTGTCTGACTAGCAGGTGGGTCACAATTTGGAACGTTCCATAATGTTTCTAAAATAAAAATAAAAATAATGGAAAGCGCAGCAGGTCGTACAGCCTGTGTGGAAGCAAAGTTAAGGTTTCAGGTCAAAACCCCCTTTTCAGAACTGGGGAGAAAAAACATGTTGGTGTCAATCTACAGGGTGGCCAGGTGATGGATGCGTTGGACAAGGTAGATATCTCTAACAGGGTGAGATCAATGCTGCCCTGGGTTTCACACAAAGAGTGGTGAATCTCTGGAACACACAGAGAGTCGTGAATCTCTGGAATTCTCTGCCACAGAAGGTAGTTGAGGCCAGTTCATTGGCTATATTTAAGAGGGAGTTAGATGTGGCCCTTGTGGCTAAAGGGATCAGGGGGTATGGAGAGAAGGCAGGTACAGGATACTGAGTTGGATGATCAGCCATGATCATATTGAATGGCGGTGCAGGCTCAAAGGGCCGAATGGCCTACTCCTGCACCTATTTTCTATGTTAAACTGGAAACATGATTATCTGGTCAATCATTTAGTGGGGTCAGTTATTCAAAGCAATGCAATGAGCGTAGTTGGACTTGGGGAGTGAGATCAGAGGCAAAGGAGTGTAAGAGTTGTTAAATGCAGGAGGTGTCCAGAAGTCAGATGGAAATGAAAAGAGAAAAAAAAACTAATCTCACAGATAGAGAAACTAAGCAGCTGATGTTGACAAATTCAATATTCATGCAGATGGCTGCAATGTGCCCAGATGGATGATGAGGCATTGTTCCAAAGCATACTTTGGCCCACATTATAACAGTGGAGGAAACCACAGATAGGTCAGATTGGGAGTGAAATGAAGAATTAAATTGGCAGGCAACAGGAAGTTCAGCGTATTCCTGAAATGTTAACTCTAGTTTTCTCCCCACCAATGCTGCCTGCTCTGCTGTTTTCCAGCATTTTTTGGCTTTATTTTTGGATTTTCAGTATCTGCAGATTTTTCAATTTCCAAATATTTGTGAGTTATATACTCACAAATATATGAGTATATATAATTTGGAAGTTTGACTGGGCTGGATGCAACTTTATTGTGTTTGAAATTGGTGTTGGGATTAATGCTGGGTATCCAATGTGATTTTATTCTGTGTTTCAAAGCAGTGCAGTTCATAGAACTGAATGGCTTGCTAAATTGTAATTGAGAAAACAATTAGGAGTTGGCTATAATGTTGTACGTCTGGAATCATAAGAAAAGATTTAAAAATGTGGCAGATTTCCTTCTCTGAACCAGATGGATTCTACAATAATTGAAAGTTCCACGGACACCATTACTGATACCAGTTAATTTCTTAATTTTAATTAGCCACACTTAACCTCCCAAGCATTCGATATGTATTTGTTGACAACTTTGTGCAATCTTTTGGTATGTTTCTGTATGTTAAAGAAGCTGTATAGATGAATATTGCTCTTTAATCATCTTTAGGTTCTTTCAAGAAAGCAATTGTTATTTTGTAGTTTGAAAGGTCATAAAATTGTTGCTACCCAAAAGCTAAGTTATAAATCCTTTCCCTGTATCAAATAACGATTATGTCTAGGAAGGAACTGCAGATGCCGGTTTAAACAAAAGATAGACACAAAAAGCTGGAGCAACTCAGCGGGTCAGACAGCATCTCTGGAGAAAAGGAATGGGTGAAATTTCGGATCGAGACCCTGCTTCAGACGATTATATTGTGGAATAGAATTAGCTTTTTTGGCATAATTGGATGGCAATTAACAGGTAGGAAAGTAAAGGTGTCTCCAGTTTGACAAGATTAGTGCAATAGTGTTGTTGATGAGTGTGGAGAAACTGTGGCTGATGCAAAATGATTTCAAAATAACAGCTGGAAGCAGCTGAAAGCAAGAGAGCCAAATTCCAGTGGTACAATCAAATGCAGGTGGACATGATGCTGGAATGAATGCTCTCTTCCCACAAGACAGAGGACTTGATGCCCTTGCGATGCACTGAGGAGGAGGGGAAAGTTGAGAGCACCTCACTGTAGTTTGTCAATTACAATCTCCACCGTTCCTTCACTAATTCTTACAACATAAATACAACCATTTGTATTGTACTTTAAGGTCCCATCTGGTCAATTTGTTTTCTGTCAGAATATGCTGTAGTTTATTTGCCTATCCATATTCCCTGTCACCACCAGTATCTTCTTATATTACAATGCATGTACCTGACAAGAAATGAAAAAAAGTAGCCTTGTTTGATATTGATACAATAATTATCTTATTTTCGGAACATGCAGCGTCTGAGATTAGGCTAATATGGAAAGGTTGGATGGCTTATGCCCTGCCATGACATATTTTCTGAAAGCTAAAACTGGGATCAGAGCCTTTAAGATTATAACAAGAAATCCATCAGAAAGTTTACTGAGAACCATTCCAGTTTCATTTGCCATAATTGCAGGAAGAATGCAGTTGCTTCTTGGCAACTCATTGACAGTCACTTATCAATGTTGTTATAATAATAATAATAATAAATTTTATTTATGGGCGCCTTTCAAGAGTCTCAAGGACACAAAAATTGAGCATGTAGAGGAAAAACATGTAAGGGGAATGAAATAAATAGTAGAGACATGACTAGTACACAAAGTAAAGACAGAATTCAATACAAAACACAGTATGAGGCAATTAATGCACAGATGAAAAGGGACGGGGACGTGGGGCTAAGGATAGGCAGAGGTGAAGAGATGGGTCTTGAGGCGGGACTGGAAGATGGTGAGGGACACGGAATTGCGGATCAGTTGGGGGAGGGAGTTCCAGAGCCTGGGAGCTGCCCTGGAGAAGGCTCTGTCCCCAAAACTGCGGAGGTTGGACTTGTGGATGGAGAGGAGACCGGCTGATGTGGATCTGAGGGACCGTGAGGGTTGGTAGGGGGAGAGGAGGTCAGTGAGATATGGGGGGGCCAGATGGTGGAGGGCTTTGTAGGTGAGGACCAGGATTTTGTAGGTGATCCGGTGGGAGATGGGAAGCCAGTGAAGTTTTTTGAGGACTGGAGTGATGTGATGCCAGGATTTGGTGTGGGTGATGAGTCGGGCGGCTGCGTTCTGGACCACTTGGAGTCGGTTGATGTAGGTGGAGCTGATGCCAAGGAGAAGTGAGTTGCAATAGTCCAGTCGGGAGGAGATGAAGGCATGGATGAGTCTTTCAGCAGCAGGCGGTGTGAGAGAGGGTCTGAGTTTGGCGATGTTGTGGAGATGAAAGAAGGAGGTTTTAATGACATGGCGGAAGTGAGGCTCAAGGGAGAGGGTGGAATCAAAGATCAAGCCAAGGTTGCGGGCCTGGGGAGATGGGGAGACAGTGGTGCCGTCGATGGTGAGAGTGGGGTTATTGATTTTGCTGAGTGTGGCTTTGGAGCCTATGAGGAGGAATTCTGTCTTATCGCTGTTGAGTTTGAGGAAATTATGTTGCATCCAGGTTTTTATAGCTGACAAACAGGAGTTGATATGGGAGGGGGGGGGGGGGGGGGGGGGGGTTGTGGGGGATTTGGTGCCAAGGTAAATCTGGGTGTCATCAGCGTAACAGTGGAAGTCCAGATTGAAGTGGCGGAGTATCTGACCAAGGGGGAGGATGTAGATGATGAAGAGGAGGGGGCCGAGTACGGAGCCTTGGAGAACGCCTTGAGTGACTGCGGCTGTAGCAGAGGTGTGGTTGTGGAGAGAGATGAAGTGGGATCTGTTGGAAAGGTAGGAACGGAGCCAGCTGAGTGCAGAGCCTTCAATGCCGAGGTCTTTGAGTCTGGTGAGCAGGATGTTATGGTTCACTGTATTGAAGGCTGCGCTCAGGTCGAGGAGGATGAGGATGTTGAGGGAACCAGTGTCAGCAGAGGTGAGGAGGTCGTTGAGGACTTTGAGGAGAGCAGTTTCTGTGCTATGGAGGGGGCGAAAGCCAGATTGGAGGGGTTCAGTAGGTTATACGCAAGGAGGTGGGAATGAAGTTGCGACGCAACGATACGCTCCAGGGTTTTTGAAAGAAAGGGGAGGTTTGAGATTGGGTGGTAGTTAATGAGAGAGGAGGGATCAAGACCAGGTTTCTTTAAGATTGGCGTAACGGCAGCAGTTTTGAAAGCGGAGGGGACAATTCCTTGAGACAATGAGGAGTTGAAGAGATTAGTGAGGTAGGGGCAGAGAACGGGGAGGCAGGACTTCAACAGGGGAGTGGGGAGAGGGTCGAGGGAGCAGGTAGTGGGTTTGGAATAGCTGATGAGTTTGGAGATTTCAATAGGGGTGACCAGGTCAAACTGGGAGAGGAAGCAGTGTGGAGGAGGGGTAAGGAGGTCAGTGGAGATGTTGAAAGGAGGGGCCTTGGTAGGTGGTGGAGTAGATGCTGGGGAGTCGGGTACAGGGGATAAAGATTGATAGATGGTGCTGATTTTATCAGCGAAAAAGTGGAGGAATGAGTTGCAGAGAGCCGGAGTAGAGGTAGGGAGAGTGTTGGCTCGAGGCTTGAGGAGGTTGCCCACTGTGGAGAAGAGGGTTCTGTGGTTTAGGCAGGGATCGGTGAATATGGAGGAGAGGTAGGCAGATTTTGCAGCAATGAGGGCATCTTTGTAGTCAGTGAGGTGGAGTTTGTAAGCTTCAAGGTGGACTGTGAGAGATGATTTCTTTATAAGTCGTTCGAGTTGGCGACCAGTCTGTTTCAGTTTACGAAGTGCAGGTGTGTACCAGGGTGAGGATGCGTTGAAAGTTATGGTTCTTGTTTTGAGGGGGGCCAGAGTGTTGAGGGAGGTAGACAAGGTGGAGTTGAGATGTACCAGTTATGTACCAGTTCACAAAATGATGCACTGAATACCAGTGATAAATCTTTCACTTTGTAGTCAGTCAAAAATTCTGGCGATGAAATAAAGAAGCCAGACATAGTGATGCAAACCCCAGGAGTTGCTCTCCAGATTCTGACTGCATCTGTGCAAAAGCAGCTGGAGCTAACCATCAATTACTGGGTATCTCTGCGTCTATGGGAAATCAGTGGCCTGGCATACTTATACAATTTTGCCAGCTTTCTCTTTATTCTCAGCAACCACTAGAGTTAGGTATGTGAGATGCCTCCCTTTTGATACTCCTATAATTTAATCAAATAGATTTTAAAATGGAGGAACTCTTTCCTACATAACAGTCCAATACAACTTATCACAATAAATTATGCATTTTATTACTATACATTGTTCTGTGTCTTTCTAGAGTTGTTAACCTTACACAACATTGATTGCAGGAAATTAGAGGATAGCAATGACATTTCTTCCAAGAGATTGCTGGCCCATAGTTTCAAGGCAGATCATAGTGCGTATATGGGTTTGTTGCAAACAATGTACAGCAAAGTTAATTTACGTAGAAAACAATCTATTTAAAGAACAGCGGACACGGAGCTCGTGACACAAACTACGCCAACCATAAAAGTAGTGTTATTTCAAAATGCAGTGGGTGGAAGAAGGGCAAATGATATGCATAAAATCAATCTCGGGCACTTACAACAATACAGTCACTGTCTAGATTGACATTGTGAAACACCAGTTATGTCTGGCTGGGAATAGAGTTCTCACTAAAAACAGGCAAAAAAAAAAGAAAGCTTGAAAATTAGATTTCATACCCATCAGCTCATGTTCACATCGTGTTTAAATAGGACTCTCCTTAAGATTTTGTAGTTAAAAGCATAAACAGAGGTGGCACAAGTAGATCAAAAGATCCTGAGTTCAGTTCTTAGCTTATGTTGAGTTAGCTGATTTTGATTAAATCTCCACAGTTAGCCTCAGCGCCCAGGGGCTAGGCAGGAAATAGTCAGGTAGGGTTCCTGACTGCGATTGTTATGCAATGACTCCTGTACTTATATAGAATTACATGGACTTTGGGTCAGAATTGGACTCTCCTCGATGCTTTTCTTTATTTAGTTGCATCTTAATATTTAGAGTCTAGACACACATGAGTGAGAAAAATATATCCATGTAGGCAAATTCCAGCAAAATTAGAATAGTTGGCAGAACATGGAATTATAAATCAAAATGTGAACAATATTTGTCCTGACTAATTTTGAAGTAATATTACAACTCTTAAAGCCATGTTATTCTAAGCAGCCAACCAGCAACAGTATTTCAAACTATCTTTAAAACATTTTTTTAAATAGATGAAATGTCAAAAATACCTGCTGTGCAAAAGTTACTTATAAAATAAAATATCCAATAAGCAGAGCATAACAGGCATTTCAGGGCCTGTTTATTGCCAGGACAGAGACTATCTCATTCGATTTTGACAGTGAAATAGGCTTGAAATGACAGAATACAGTCATCAGCAGAGCAGCTGGATCAGATATGCTTTCACACACTGGGGCACCTTTCATTTTGCTTCGGCCTATGTGACTAGCAAGCTGCAGATGATAGCCTACAATAGTCTCACAATGTTGCCAAGCCACACTGACAGAAACAGGATGTGCACATTGGAAGAGCCTGGGGGATTTCCTTTCTCACTGGACTATAACCAGCTTATAAGTACAGTATTGTATAACAAATTAGCAATGATTTTAATTAATAATGAGGGTTGGTCAGTGAAGTAGCAGTAATTATATGTGTATTATTCAGACAATGGCTTGGCACTTTTATTTCTATGTCACATCCTGCTTTCCTTTAATGTCTTGTCCTTTCAGACCTCTTTCAACCATTTCACATTTTTATTACAGTTAGTGCTTACTTTCCCTTCCAATATCCATGCTTTCCTTTACTTGGCTTGCATTGCTTAAACTGCGCTGCCCCTCACACATGCACCTCCCCATAAATACACACGTACACTTAACCCTCACTGGTCCTGGTGCTTTACTGGTTAATTCAAGTGCTCCAGGAATTTCAGGCACCAGGAAGTACACAGGAGGGAAGGAATACTATCAGCATAATAAAGTGACCACGAGGTTCAAGAATAGCTTCTTCCTAACAACCATCAAACGCTTGAGCACCACACAACACTAACATCAACAATTAACATATCTAGACTGTCTTTGGCTGCACTAAGGACTATGGGGTTTTTTTACACGGGTATTATGGTTATGAATATTTTTTTCATGTATTATACATTATCTGAGTATATTGAGTTTGCAGGCATGTTGTGCTGCTGCAAGTAAGGATTTCATTGTTCTGTTGTTGATACCTATAACAATTAAACAGTCTTGACTGCAAATAACTATATTCCAAATCCATAAGCACCAGAATATACCAGTGATGGCTAGTGCAATCGTCACAGAACCTGTTTTCCAATATGTATAACATATCTTTGGACAGTTTTGTTGGATGCTGAGAAGTGTGGCAGCCTTTTATGTAGGCCAACTTGTGTGAAAGACCATCTTGTGATATTGAGTGAAAAGTGAAAAGTTAAATAATCAATAGGTGTCCAAATCAAAATGTGATGGCTAAGACAAATGTATGTATGCATTGCAGCCATGCCATTCAATAAACGTATGACCAAACACAGAGTGCAGAGATGATACAACTAAAAATATAACCAATTGCATTTGTAGAATTCTGCATTGTAAAAAAAATGGAGCTAAATATATTCCATCACTCTTTAAATCAGACATGAAGAGAAATAAATATGTTAAGCTAACAATCTTATGGCAATCTATAAAATACATATTTTATCCCTGTCTGAACTGTCCAACTACTTAAGGGCCTGTCCCACTTGGCCGTCATTTGCGCGCCATTTACGCGACCTCGTCGTCGCGCTGAGATGCACGGGTAGCGTGTGTGCTGCGCGGGACGGTCGCTTGGAGAAGCACGGAGGGGTATGGAGTTGTGCGCGATATCGTGCGGCGCTCCAGGATTTTGTAGGGCACAAAATCTTTGCGCGCCTCCGGCGTGACGTATCGTGTACGCACGCGGGCATATTGTGGTCGTACGCAGGCGTCCTGACCTCGTACGTGTAGCGCGTGGTGACGCATGATTATGTCACCGTGCGCAACCATGTGCCGCCCATACACAGTCGGTCCGCCTTTTACGGGTTATGGATATAAGCGCGCGCGATTTACAAATGTGCACAGTTTCATAGAGAAAACTATGTGGTGAACACCAAAATACACTAAACCGGAAAGTGCAAAAGTAAATTGATGCTTCACTTGCAATGACCGCTTGGGTCCCTGGATTGTGGGTAAGGAAGAGGTTAAAAAGACAAATGTAGTATCTCCTACAGCTGGATGAACGAATGACATGAGAAGGGGTGCAATTGGTAGAAATGGAAGAGCAAACCAGATAAGTGATACAAAATGCTGTAGTAACTCAGCGGGACCGGCAGCATCTCTGGAGAGAAGCAATGGGTGACGTTTCGGGTCCATACCCTTCTTCACACTGAAGAAGAGTCGCGACCCGAAACATCATCCATTCCTTCTCTCCAGAGATGCTGCCTGTCCCGCCAAGTTACTCCTGCATTTTGTGTCTATCTTCAATTTAAACCAACATCTGCAGTTCCTTCTTACAGATTAATTTGGTCTGCAGCTTGCTACTTTTCATTCACCTCTTTTTTTGAATAGGGGCATTACATCTGCAGTTTTCCAATTGCTAGCACCATTCAAGAAACTGGAACATTTTAGAAAATCACCATAAATATCATAAACTGGGTAAATATCATAAACAGAGTGACCTCTGCTCCCTAAATGACGTCACGGGCTCCAGTCGGTGGTGCTGATGCATGAAGACGCGTGTGACAGGCCCTTTAGAAATCTATTTGTGAAATATATACAAATATTGACCCAGTGAATTATGAATAGGTCTTCAGTACACAGAAATAGCAATTTTTCAAATGTTTTATTGTAATACTTCCACTCCAGTAGGAGCAGAGGAAGATGTTAAAAGCCAGCTTGTCAAATCCCATCTCCAACACTTGAGTTAAAACATTTGTGCAATGAACAATTTTTTCTTACATCAGTCTTTTGTAAATGTGACCTCTGCTCCCTAAATATTCAATCCCCAGTAGTATGTACAATCTGCTTGGGCCTGTTTCACTGGAGTGCCATTTGCTTCTTAGCCACAACTGTCTCAGGCAATTCTTCTCTGCCCTTTGATAGATCCAATGCTGAAACCCAAACACATGTATTATTTTTAATATAAAAGCTGTATTACCACCACAGAGAGAATACTGCAGGTCAGATTCATTTTTCCTAATGGACTACATGATGAAGGTGCTGGTTTATACCATAACATTTGTTGTTATTGGACACTAGTCTTGAAAGCAGTAACCACTGTCTCAGCCTCTTCCTACCTCAGCTCATTTGCTAATGATGCAAGAAATGCCTTCCTTCCAACTATGGGAATGGTGGTTTGTACATCTGCACTGCCTCAGTAAGGATAGGGTTGGTCACTTTCTGGTTCCAACCAGTGTACAGATGTCAGTCTCTACTGGTTTGTGGTTGCTCACAATTGTAAACATTTCAAAAGTGTGAACATTTTCTTCTTTAATTTCCTTTGAATTGTGCTGAAAGTAATTTAACATTCTGTAACTAGGCCTGTTATAATATGTACTTTGAATCTTTTAGTTTCTGTTTGGAAAGTAAAAGTCATTCTTACAACTGTTCCTCGGTGACTACATTGAACATTCTAGAAAAGGTTAACATTAATCCTAATATAATGCAATATTTGCCCCTCTATTTCCTTTAGCTCTACTTCACTGCTCTTCCTTCTCACTCTTATTGTTACTTCTTATTTCATCAGTTATTATTGTTCTTGTTAATCCTATAACATTTTTAGGGTTCACCATTATGGGCATTCTGTCTTATACTGTATTTGCTCTACCTCATTAAATGTTGTATTGAAAACGAGACAAGTTCTACATGGGTTAAAAATTTCCTGGGAAAATGTTCTACTTCCTGCAGCTCCCCAGCAGTTACTGTATACTGGGAAATCTGCTGGCTCGGTTAGTGTCAGGTCAAGCCTGCTTCAGTTCAGCGACTCTCTTCATTTCAATGGAAAGGAACAGCTGTAAAAGAAGCATAGGTTAATGGAATTGGGATTTTAATGGAATTGAGTGAACCAAATGTAGATAAGTATTTCCAAGTGTAATGATCAGAAACAACATTTACCTCAACTTTTGTTCCATTTAGATTACACTTGAGTTTAGAGGAGGAGTGCAGACCAGAGTTTGTTACAGCTAGCAGACTGGATCTGCTCTTGCTGAGTGAGAAGGCAATGATATCAACTCCTGTGCAATTACACAAATCCAAATTAAAAACTATAGATGATTTGTGTAAGAATAATTTAGGAGGAGCACCAGATGGAGCACAATGCAGAAGCAGCGAGGGAGACTCAAATCTCATCTTCTTCTAACCAGGTATAAGCAGTCACAATGATATTGGGCAGTGAATGCAAAGTTTGGACCAAGAGGAATAACTGCTCTTGAAGAATGAAGAATGACTCCATTCGTAAAGCAGGAATTAGCTTGTTTATTCTCCTGAAATAACAATATTTAATGGATTATTCTCATTTTCTTTTCAATATCCCATTATAATTGTTCATTAGTCCACCCCCTGTGCTTCAGTTGTAAGTATGGCAGCCAAAGACTGTTTTACAGTTTCAGATATATGAGATTTCACAAGGAATTCACAATGGTTCGTATTCATGAGATGAAAGAGGGAACATGCTGTCCTCTATCTCATATCTCCAGCTCAACTTCAAAAATAGTATCTTTACCAACCATTAATAAACACATCCTTGCTTCAATATATGAAGTCCCTATGGGAAACAAGTATATTTGTGCCTGAATCCGCAGCTATGTGAAAGTGATGGCTGGTTGACTATACAACAATAGATATTGAGCTCTGATGTGTCCCCTTGAGTATAGATGTAAATGGATTCAACATACCTCAATGCAAACATGTTTTGTTACTGACCTTTGGTGACATCTAAGATGAATATGAAATTATAGTGTGCAGGAAATAATACAAACATTGCTATCTATTTACAACTGTGTAGCAGAAAGGTTGTGAAAAAATCACTTCAATTCTATCTTCCGAATTAATCGTTTGGTCCACACCTCTATTGATCAAGCTCTTTAATATGTCAAATGATTGGGTATCTGCAGCATCTGGAGTAAAGAATTCCTACCTAAATGCAACGATTTGTTACCATCCGTATGAAGAGGTTTTCCTGCATCTTAACCCTCATAAGCCGAACCATTATCCAGTTATCCATTTCTGGAATGTCCAGTTTGGGAAAGTAGTTTATCAACATCCAATTCTTCCTAGAGTCGTGTTAGTCTCAACAAAACCGCATTTCATGCAACTTTTTAGATTGAAGTTCTATCTCTGTTCTTCTTCACATCAGCCCAGATGTAATCCGCTTTTATTGAGAGAATGGAAACCAGCCACCGTAAATAATAAATTAAAATGTATTCATAGTTTTGTGCATTCTCCAAAAAAGATGAATATAGGATATCAGAATGTGAGAAAAAAAATTTTTGGGGGGGGTGGAGGTCTGCGAATAGCTGAAGTTCTATTTAAAGAGAAACAAATCATTTATATTCACTTAATAGCTGAAGGGGCACAGGTGTGATGACTATATTTCAGTCTCCTTAGAAGTTTGAGAAAATATAACTTTGGCAGCAAATACACTCTTCAGATGCACGAGGACAGCCTACTCTATGTAAATCAGTATTAAGTAAATTCCTCCACTGTTACCCATGTTCACATACTTTTGTCATGTATTCCTCATGTATCAAAATTGTTATATTCTTTTCATCTTGAAACTTTAAATTATCATCTGCTAATTCTTGCAGTTGAATGTCAACCAAAGAAAGTTTAAATAATAGAGCATAATTTACAGTACATACAATGGATTATTGTCTATCCTTTGTTCCCCTTGGAACTGTGACAATCCACTGTTCTGAATTGTTTAGGGAAGTTGTAGAGAAGTTAGTGTGTTTCAAATGCTCTAATATGGAGAACCTCATTTAATTAAAAATCTCCCAAATTAGGCATCTGCAGACATTCTTTAAGTGACATTGCACAATCCACATGTAACATAATCTATATTATGTTACATTTATTAAAATAAATGAATACAAGCAATGAAGAATTATACCCTAACAAAGAAGTTAGAAGGTATATGTTCAGGAATTATTGTTGGATTTATTATTTTAACTGCGTTAAAGCAAATGAGGAAATAAATAACAAACCTCTTATTTTAAGCTTTAGTCCCATGGATAACTGTAATACTTACATGAAAGATAAACTGCTATATTCCTTTGTCAATCCTCTACACATTGAGCCTTATGGCAGACAATAGATGGCAATGAAACCACTTCTTGAAAATCCCAGATACTTCAATTATTTAATTAATTGTAGAAACTATCTTGAACCTGCCAAACTTACAACAGTTATCAGATATTGTCTATCAGTTTGATCACTTTCAAATGATTTAAAAAAATATATTTTTTGATATTTGCAATATATAAAAAGTAATGCTTCAGCATGTATTTGTGTTCGTACAGATTGGAGAGTGATTAGTTTAGTTTAGTTTAGAGCTACAGCGTGGAAACAGGCCCTTCGACCCTCCGAGGACGCGCCAACCAGCGATCCCCGCAGACTAACACTATCCCACACACACTAGGGACAATTTTAACCCTTTTTACCAAGCTCATCAGCCTACATACCTGTACGTCATTGGGGTATGGGAAGAAACTGGAGCACCCAGAGATAACCCACAGAAATCATGGGAAGAACGTACAAACTGTACAGACAGCATCCGTCGTCAGGATTGAACCCGGGTTTCTGAAAATAGAGTGCAGATGTTTGGTAGTAAAAGCAGAGTTCCTGATATTTTCCTTGTCATCCTTTTCAAGCACACCCTATTATCACCTGAAAATGATGGCATCTGCTCTCTGAATAGAACTGCTAGAGCAACGGTTGTTTAAATGGTAGATACATCATTTTTTGGCTGAACTATTCCATCTGGATCCAAGTGAACCATTTTGCAGCAATACCTGGCAGAACGTTACAAAGTTGCGTTGTTATGGAGCTTAACTCTTCTGAATCTAACCAATCTCCACTGATAACTTGAGTGCATATCTAAGAGGAATGGGATAAATGATTATCTATGTCCCATTTGCCTCAGACCACATGTTACATTTGCCTCAGCCCACATATTGATCCCTGTAAATTGGTAAAGTTTAATGGCTACTTCAAAAACTAAATCCGTATACGATGGTAGACAAAAATGCTGGAGAAACTCAGCGGGTAAGGCAGCATCTATGGAGCGAAGGAAATAGGCAACGTTTCGGGCCTGAAGAAAGGTTTTGACCCAAAACGCCGCCTATCTCCTTCTCTCCATAGATGCTGCCTCACCCACTGAGTTTCTCCAGCATTTTTGTCTACCTTCGATTTTCCAGCATCTGCAGTTCCTTCTTAAACATCAGTATATGATGGGTCCATTCTTTAAAAATATTTTTCAAACGCAGCTAAGATGCAACTAAACAATGCTTACGTTAAAATAAATTGTAATTCCATAGCATTAAGCTGATAAGAAGCTCATCTATACTATGGGAGAGTACTATGAGATCCTTGCTCAACCTTCAGAATAGTCACTTGTCACTTGGGATGTTGCGCTTATCCCAAAATGGAAGGGAGGGCTTATCAGTATATTTGGCAGCAGACAGGTGGCATTTGGAACACCAAAATAGCTCCACGGTGCACTAATGTAACGGAGAAGGCCAAAAGAGCTGCACGGATCTTTGACTCCCAAGGAGTTGTCATTTCTGAAAAACATTTTGAGAAGGGAGGGGGTGGCCCATAACAGTGTAGCGTATACAGCAGAGATTGCTCAAACAAAGCTAAAGGACCACTCAAGTGTTTATCTTTGATGACCTTCCTCTCATCTATTTTCACCATTTTCTTACAGCATAACCCTCTAATTCATTCTCCTTCACACAATAAATTAAATTCATATGTCTATCCATCTCTAACGCTCTCTATTCTCTTGAATAAAGATGTCTCTTATTTATTTCCCATTTCTTGGTGACTATCATATTGACAGTTTTCTCCACTAATTTACTTTTGGGAGATGGCGTTAGAGAAGGTGTTGTTTCACAAGGATGTTTCCATATCAGGAGAATTTGATTTATGAGGAGATTGGGGTTATTTTTTACACAACATTAGAGATTTGAGAGAATATTGAGTTGTATTAAATTATAAGAGACCTATGATAGTTTGTGTGAAGATATATTTGCATTGGTGAAGAGGTTGATGACAAGAGGCCTTGGAGTTACAATAAACGGTGAAGGATTGTTTAGTTTAGTTTAGTTTAAAGATACAAGGTGAAAACATGCACTTCGGCCCATCGAGTCTATGCCGACCATTGATCACCTGTACAATAATCCTATGTTATCACAATTTTGCATCCTACACACTGTCTCGGGGTAATTTTCAGAAGCCAATTAACCTACAAGCCTGCACGTCTTTGGAATGTGGGAAGAAACCGGAGCACCCAGAGTAAACCCACGCGGTCACAGGGAGAATGCATAAACTTTGCACAGACAGGACCCCGTAGTCAGGATTGTATTCAGGTCTGTGGCAGCAGCTCTCCCGCTAAAGTAAACCTACTTTGCTTATGATGTCATCTACTACTTGTTAATCATTGCTGATCTGAATGGAGAAATATATATAGAGGAAGATGAATTAGGTTAATATAGTGAGTGAGAGACAAAGGAACAACATGCTGGAACAGCAGAACACATCAGTTGCAGGAAATTTGAAAGAGAACATTGAACATGTACATACTGGGATGTCACAACAGGTCAAGATATGGGCTGTAGCTTCAAAATCAGACCCGGAAACAAGGGATGATTATCAGAAGCAGGTAACTCAGGCTAATTCCCTAACAGTTACATGGGTTATGTGCATTGTCACAATTTATTATCATATTGTTTTTGCGACACAGGATTCCCTGCATGAAGTCTACACAAGTTATCCAAGTAATCTCATTTCTGCACATATTATATTATGTGTCCCATTCTCAGCTGCCTTCTTTTATCTCCTGATTATTCTGCCACATACAGACACCTCGGGGTAATTTATAGTAGCAAATTAACCCACCAAACAACAAGAGAGAATTAGTAAATACTTACTCCCCCTCTCATTCCCACACTGACCTTTCTGTCCTGGACCTCCTCCATTGTCAGTGTGAGGCCCAGCGCAAATTGGAGGAACAGCACCTCATATTTTGCTTGGGCAGCTTACACCCCAGCGGTGTGAACATTGACTTCTCTAACTTCAAGTAACCCTTGCTTTCCCTCTCCCCCTTCCCAGTTCTCTGACCAGTCTTACTGTCTCCGACTACATTTTATCTCTGCTTTGTTGTTACCTTCCCTCAGTTAACAATGATCTATTCTACATTTTCCTCGAACTACATTCCCTCTGTCCTATTTTCACACCTTACACTTCCTTATCTATGTATCTCCCTGTCCTCTGACACCAATCTGAAGAAAGGTCTCGACCCAAAACGTCACCCCTTCCTTCTCTCCAGAGATGCTGCCTGTCCTGCTGTGTTACTCCAGTTTTTTGTGTCTAACTGGATACTTTATTTGGACCAAGAGCAATAACCATCATCAATTTGATTCTGTCTTTATCTTACTGAGAATATTACAGGTAGGTAAAATTCATTGGAAGAATAACTTGTCCTAACTGAAACCAAAATAACTAATTTCCACTCTTACTGGCCCAGATTGAAATCAGCTCAAGATTTGCCAGTTGGTATTCATAGCTTAACAGAAATAAAGGAGGCAATAGCCATAGAGCTTTACCTCAAACACATCATTGCTGAGAGTCTGAAGAAGGGCCTCGACCTGAAACGTCAACCATTCCTTCTCTCCAGAGATGCTGCCTGTCCCGCTGAATTACTCCAGCTTTTTGCTGCGAGATCCAGTGATTGAGTTCCTAGGCTTCTCTCTCCAGCAAAGGAAATGGGTTGCTTTCAAATACAATAGGATGAGGCATAAACAGAACTGGTCGACACAGAGAAGAAATTCAGAAAATCATCACATTGTGAACAATTGCCCTATCCACTCTATACATATCACTGCTGGAATCTGCAACTTGTCATCCATAGCTGTGAAACAGCTCTCAGAATACGAATGAAGGCTGCATCTTCTCTATGAAACTTAACTAATGCTAAGTTAGTACACATCAGGGCTTAAACCTTCAGTCTGCACAATATGCATCACCCAGTGCCACAATTTCTAATAAAATTACCCACCACATTAACCTTGGGAAACTACTCTGAAGTACTTCAGACACATATTTTCCACTTGCTTAAAACCCTGGGTGAAATCAGCAGTTCATATTGTATATTTCCAAGTTATCTCTCAATTTACATGTTATTGCAACAAAGATGTGAAGAAAATATTAAAAAATACTAAATGAAATAGTTTGAGTTTTAGCTATCAAATAGTTAATTATACATTGAAAGTTGAAAATGACTTAGTCATGAAACCAAAAACATAAGTGATGTAATAGTATGAATATTGAATATTTATAATCTGAAGGAAAAGAAACAGCTGATAATTTAACATATATACTGAAATTATACTTTTTACTACAGTTATTATTTATTCTTTATGCCACTCAATATTGATGCAGCTACATTTCTGATGTCATCAATAATTTCTACTTTTGTTCCACTTTTCATCGTGGACAAACTTAAAATTTGCTTCGAAGGAGTTAGGTAACATTTATCAGGCAATGACAAGTGCTTTAAATTGTTTCTGTGGCAGAAATCCAAGCAGTCCACAGAGCTAAATCTTGCCAGCTCTCAGCGTATGTGCTGACTAGCAGTATGCAACAGAGAAAATGAGTGAATGGTAATGTGAGTGACTAGGGTAGAGGAAGCCAGGCAGTGTGGAAATCAGAGCCTGACCCTAACAGGGGGGAAATGAGAGAAAGAGAGAGCGCGGAGAAAACAGAGAGCGTGGAGAAACCAGAGAGCGGTGAGAGAGGATAGAGAGGAAGGAGGCGAGGGGAGAGAAGGGAGAGAGGGAAGAGGGGAGAGAGAGGGGAGAAGAGAGAAGAGAGGAAAGAGAGGGAGGAGAGGGTGAGGGAGGAGGGGGAGAGGGAGCAGAGGGAGAGGGACGAGAGGGTGGGAGGAGAGGGAGAGGGAGGGGGAGGAGAGGGGGAAGAGGGGATGGGGGGATGAAGGGAAGGAGGGGAGGGAGGGGAGGGAGGAGAGGGGGGAGAGGGTGTGGGAGGAGAGGGGAAAGGCGAGGGGGTTGGGGGAGACGGAGAGGAGGGGAGGAGAGATAGGGGAGGGGGAGGGGAGAGGGAGAGGGAGGAGAGAGAGGGAGAGAGAGGAAGAGAAAAGAGAGAGAGGCAGAGAGGAGGAGAGGGAGAGATAAAGGGAGAAAAGGGGAGGGAAAGAGAAAGAAAGAGGGGGAAAGAGAAAGCGAGAGAGAGAGAGAGAGAAAGAGAGAATGTGTGTGTGAGAGGGAGATCAGAACTTCACAGTAAGAAACAAGACCAGCATTGCCTTTCCTTTCAGTAACACCCTTCAAAGTATTGCTTTTTTTTTTGCAGATCAGGGACAGCAGCTCCACATATTGACACAGCAATAATTTTTAATGAGATTTTTTTTTGTATTTGTGTGGGAGATGTGAAGATTGTGTACACAGATGCAGCATGGGCCACCATGCTGGGGTCTGAAGCACTCAGTGCCTCTCCTTAGCCTGAACTGTCGGGTCCCCAGACAGATTCCTTCCAACCTGGGGGAAAACAGGCAGGCCTTCTCACCTCTGAACTTTATGCGAAGCTGTTTACCTTGGCAAGGAGAAGTGGCAGATTTACAGATGTTAAATACAGTCCTGAGGGGTCTGGAGGCATTCCTAAATTTTAATCACCTAATTTAAAAATGGCATGGTGAAGACCAGAGGTGACCTGTTGCATCTCGTTGAGTGCGAACTGACTAAATAATAAAAAATGAATTGTGATTGCAGAAGAAAAAAAACTGGAACTACTTAAAAATTTTTTATAATGAAAGAAAGTGTGATTTAATAAATTAATCCATAGCACCTCATGCACCAGATGGTTTCCCTTCAGGCATTTCCTGCTGGTGTGCAATACCCCCGGTAACCCCAACTCCCCCAGTTCCACATGCTTCATGAGCCATTCATCTCCTGATTTGATTTTACCTGTCAGGGAATATTGTTCCAAACCAATTTTTTGCACATATTGAATTGAGGATGTTTGTGACCAACGTTCGATGTCATGTCCAGGTCACAGCACAAGGAGAGAAAAAAATGGTTGTTGCTTTATTGATTCTCCTACTCAACAGCTTTAAGCTGACACCGGAGAGGAACTGCTGAGGTCTGTGAAACCTGAATTTAGCAGCTAGGCCTCTGCTGGCTTGACATTGGGTTACCTAAAAGACACAGCTCATATTTGATTTTACAGATAATGTTGTTAACAATATTTCACAGAGGATTTATTAACTTTTAATCAGATACTTATGGCAGACGAAGATAGAACCCCCCCCCCCCCACCCCCGCACCCCCGCACTTGCATTTTGATGTGGGAGTGTGCATGCACTCACACAGTAAGATGACAGAATATCCTTACAAGCATAACCAAGGGAAAGTGGAGCTCACTGTGACCACACAGGCTTCGGAACGTTTTAACCAACTGCTGAGTCCAGTTGTTGACCACCTGCAATGTTTGTTTAATATTTGTCAAATTTATGAAGACCATAGCTAATGTGGAATAATAACATGTGTGTTCCAGATTAAGCAACCCTGGCTCGAGGCCATTTCAGATATGGTCACTTAGAGTCAGACATAATCCTTTCAATTTTTCAACAAATTCTTAAATTCAGTGAAGAGTCATTAAAGAACTAGACAGCAGAGTGATTAAATGAGAGGCAGGGCTGTAAAAATATAAATGTAAGGATTTTTCAGTGTAGAAATTAGTGATCCTGACAACATCTGCAGAATGCATTAGTTGTTTGATTGCCCCCTGTTAAACAAAGATGGGATTAGATTTCATACATTTGCTGTGGGAGGCAATCTAAAGTTTCAGTTTGATGATTTAGTCAGGTGTAAGCATGAAGTTTCCAATTTAGACAAATAAATCTGAGTGATTTTATTATCTTCACTTTTCCCCTGACATTCTACTAACCCCTTCTCCCTATCAAGCTTGCATGATCTATTTAGTAGAATTGGAGTTTGATTGATAAGCTCACTGCCCCGTTCCACTCCCTTTATTTTAACTATTCCCATATTTATTCATTCTTTTACACCACCAAAAAGAACCCTTTCCTTTACTGCATCATCTTCTCATATTCATTTTCCTTTGCCACTCTCTGTCTTTTCCATTGCTAACAATAGTTGGAGATGGAGTGCAGGTGAAAGCCAACATAGCAAAGTTTTTTAAAGATGAAAAACATTCTTACGTTGTTGCCCTGTTAGAAAAAACTGCACAAAACAACCGATTAATAAGCATGATAACTTGAAAGCAGTGTTATCCCCAGATTTCTTAGCCTGTGCCTCTCACTCATGCAACATCAAAATACTTATGAAGATTTCCTGCATTTGATACGTTAGGGGAATTGTAACGTTCATTTAACTGTATTAATGATTTTGCAACTGTCAAATTTAGACAAAGCCATCAGTTTTTTTTATCAAGCCATCATCGATTGGCAGATCTGATTATTTATCTACTTTAATTTTTTCATCATTTTTTTCAGATAGACAAAATACAGGCTTTAATTACTTCAATGCTTCCTTCAGTGTATACTATCTTGCATTTACTTCATTTCACTCTATTAGTCTGTATCTCTGACTATTCTTTACCTTATTCCAGTCCTATACTCATTCATGCTCAATGCCTGGCAAACTCTCCACCTCGGAACATTTGAACCATTTAATGCCAAGAAGCTTAACACACATTGCATACTGTCGACGTGTTTCTGAGTAAGCATAATTAGCAAATCCGTAGATAGACTGCAACTCCGACTGCAGTTGCTTAAAGCTGCACTTCAGACGTTTCAACACCAACATAAACTGTCAGCTGTGAGATCATTAAAATGTACTTACAAAATTAAAACTCAGCCACACATGTCCTTCCGATTAGTTGTTTCTACAAAGTGAGAAAGAAAACATTTAAAACCATTTCTATTTGTGCTTTGGTGAGGCTGTCAATAGACATCATACTACCCTTTAAAATAAGTCAAAATGATTTACCCTATAAATTAGCTTGCTGTTTTCTTTGACCAAAAGAATTGCCCATGTGGTGAGACTTCCTATGGGAGGGGATGTGGCCAATCTCTAAATTTATCTGCTGTGTTTGTCTTTTCGAAAGGCAACACTGAAAGATTAACAAGTCTGTCAGTGAGGGAACTGAATGATGTATCAAAGCTGTGGGACAATGTGTACTATTCATTCCTCACATTTCTTAATGAGAGATTCAGTGTATGCCGAATCCTGTGGCTACTGGCCTCCAGTAAAATGCACTGCATGCAAAAATCCACATAAGACCTTATCCTTGCTCACAGCCCAGCACCATAAGTATATTTACCCTTTCCTGAAGGTTAAGTTGTCCTAACAGGTGCTAATTTTTGTTTTCTCATGGAGATTTGTCCACATTAGAAGCAACTGTGAACAAACAAAAAAGCCAATTAGACTGCTTGTTCCTCCCTTCTCCCCACAGTGACCAGCTGAACCCCAATCAGTCACGTTAAGCCATAGTCTGATCCCCTCAGCTAGTTTGAGAAGTGTCAGACCTCTGCCCTCTTTGGGGAAATGCTGCCATAATGCCATGGGAAAATATTGTCATGGACAAGTGGCTTGTCCTCTACTAACATTAATTTGTCATCAGCTAACATATATATCGCTCCTGAAATTCATTGAGCCGTAACAGTTTCGATGATTTAGAGCAAATATTATTGGTATGCAACCAGTCAGACAGTGAAAGACAAACTTTAAATATATATGAGATGACTAACAAGAAATGGAAAGCAATTCATCCAGTTGTCTTTGTGCATTCTGCGTTATTTTATATATACTGTCAGTGACATTACGCACTTAGCAAGTGTTGGCAGAAATAACAGAGTAAATATGTAGTGGATTAAAGTTCTTGCACAAAATCTAAGAGTATTGAAAGTATATTGAAATTTTTATAATTATATAATTACACTGTATTTGATTGTACTAATGTAAAATAATATAATTTAAAAAAATTAAACCATATGACGCCGCTGCTAAGTTTTTAGTCATATCACAATGACATCTCTATATATTATCTGTCTTGCCAAAAATTCTAAAAGATATATTTGAAGTTTTATAAGAAATCGATAAATGCAATTTATTACATGAATGCAATTCCTGATGCTGCAAATCTGAAGGAAAACAGTGAAATGCTGGAAACAGTTAGGAGGTCAGGCAGCATCCATGGGAAATATAATCCATGCCTCAAGCCACAGATCCTTTGTTGGAAGTTTGTTCAGAAATATTGACTTTGTTTTTCTTTCCTTGGATGTCGCCTGGGCCTATTGAGTGTCTATAGTATATTCTCTCGTTTACCTTCTTATTGTATCAATTAATTAATACATTACTATGAGATGCAACTGTGTAACAGTAACAATGCTGAATGTTCTGTCATTCCATCAACACTGCAGTTATGATCAGCAGCAATACGACGGTGTCCACCACTGATTATGAAAAGTGCCGCCACATAGAGCAAGTGACCTCATTGACATGCAACATTCCTCACCAACAGTAGTTCAAGAGGATCCTTGGAGTTCAACAAAAGTGATGTGATCAGCCTGGCTCAACAAACAATAACATTGAATATTTTTCATCCAGAGCATGTGAAGAAGTAAAATAGTGCAATTTTTAATTAACTTCATTTTTTTTCAGAATGCAAAATAAAAATTTGCACATGAAATTAAGGTAGAAGCTATAAAGAAACTTCTTAATTGCCCTTTACTTTAAAACCCATTATGGTTTGAAATATTTATGCAAAAGAGTTACAATTTATACATAAAAATGTTTTTGCAGCCCTAAATGTAATTGAGCAGCTATGGTTTAGTGTGCATTAAAACACACATGCTAGCAATAAATTGTCAGGCACGTTTCAGGCACTTTACACTGAGATTAGTTCATAACTCATCAATTACTGATTTCTGGGGATTTCATTGGAGAAGGCTTCAAAATAACACAAAGTGATGAGGAGAACATAATCATTGATAACAATGTCTGAATATCTACATATAACTAAGCATGTAAGTTCTCTAGAAGTTGTTATCAATTTCATAGTGAAAGCACAACAAAGCTGATATGTTTTTGCTGTCAGTATTGTGACAAGGCTCACCACCATCTTTTTGGTGGATTTCAGCTTTAGCACAAATCCACTTCTATCAACTCTCTCGCTCTCTGAGCCACAAGATAAAGTTGATTTTCCATAAGACCATCACGCATTCACCTTTGCTATCATCATACCCCTCTCCATAACAGTTTCCTTTACTCTGCTCTTTATTTCACTACCAAGCTTTAATCAAAGAGAGAATTTTCAGAGCCTGGGTTTTGCCATCCAAAAAGATTGTCAAAGCTGCATTCATCAATAAATTTAAAAGACAGTTACACAAGTATGCTAATAACCTCTGGAGGATGCTCACCGGGATCCACACATTCAGAAATCTATCCTTGAATCTTCTTTGCTAAATCATTGTAAGAATTAAAAATTAAAAAAAAAAAAAAATCTGTAATTTATAAAAACATGCCTCAATAATGGTGACAACAGGTTATCGAGAAATCATTTGGCTGAACAATGTCCTTCAGGGAATTAAATTTACCAAGCTTCATCCACCTAGTCCAGTTGTAACACCAGACCCACCAATGTGTTTGATTTGTCACTTCAAGGCATGGGAGAAATGGATGATGAATGCCAACAACTTCCAAACTAAATAAGAAACACATCACCTTCAAGGATTGATTTAATGGTCTAACACACATGGGGCATCAGATTCAGATTCAGATTCAGATTCAGATTCAATTTTAATTGTCATTGTCAGTGTACAGTACAAAGACAACGAAATGCATTTAGCATCTCCCTGGAAGAGCGACATAGCAAATGATTTGAATAAATAATAATAAGTGTCCGGGGGGGGGGTGGGGGGGGGGGTGATTGGCAGTCACCGAGGTACGTTGTTGAGTAGAGTGACAGCTGTAGGAAGAAGCTGTTCCTGGACCTGCTGGTTTGGCAACGGAGAGACCTGTAGCGCCTCCCGGATGGTAGGAGGGTAAACAGTCCATGGTTGGGGTGAGAGCAGTCCTTGGCGATGCTGAGCGCCCTCCGCAGACAACGCTTGCTTTGGACAGACTCAATGGAGGGGAACGAGGAACCGGTGATGCGTTGGGCAATTTTCACCACCCTCTGCAATGCCTTCTGGTCGGAGACAGAGCAGTTGCCATACCATACTGTGATGCAATGGAATAGTTAACAACATGTATCCATGCAAAGCTACCAGAATATTTGCCTGAACTGTGGACTATTAGCGGAATGGAGCTCCTCTGGGATCCTCTGCAACTCAATGTCTTTCAGCAAAAAAATCTAAACTCATAGTAACTTCCTTACTGAATGGTTTAACTGGTACTATGAAGACCTTCCCATCTAACTCAATTTGTCTCATCTGGAATTTTCAGGTATTTCACACTAAGAACAGCTCATAAAGACCTGAACTCAGACAGTGATTACAGAATGGGGGATGTTCATCCATGGCAGCATCTGCTGATATTCAATATGGTAATGTATATATGTATATATATATACATGTGCTGTGCCCTTTCTGAACATCACATCCAGTGAGGTTATGGAAGATAACAATAATAGTTTCCAAAACTTAATTTGTCGCTCAAAGGAACAAATAAGCATGAGATCATTGAATGATATGCAAAATTAAAGATCAACACTCGTTGAAATAACAAATAAATTGTCTGCTTGGAAAATATATAACATTTCATTAATATTTCATATTTCCTTCCAATATAGAATATACAGTGCACAGATTAACCCCCTCAAACCCATTCCCATTCATTTCTCTGGAATCTATTCCCTCTCAGAGGCCCATTAATTCCCCTCTATTTCTTTTACCACCCACCTGCATCAGGGGTAGTTTACAATAGCTAATAAACCTGATAACAAGCTCTCATTGAGATGCTGGATGTAACTGGAGCACTCATGTAGTCACTGGGAGAAGGAACAAATCCTGCACACAGCAGAGGAAGGCAGGATATAACCCAGAGACATGAGGCAGCACCATTATCCACTGTATCACCATGCTGCAAGCTCTGATCTCAATGATTCAATGATGCTTTATTGTCGCATGTACCGAGGTGCAGTGAAATGCCTTGTTTTGCATACAACCTGGTAAAATCGTATAGCAGACCTCACCAACAGTGGCGAAATGGCCAGGGTGTCAGCTTGCCCGATGGCAAGTGGGCCCCTGATGAAGTGGGTCCCCTTTGTCTCCTGGCAACCAATATTTTTAGACCCAGTCCGCCACTGCTCACCAAGGCAGAATGCAAGTGTCGCCACGTTTTGCCGCCGATAAAGTTACAAAAGTTTATTGAACATTCCTATCTACTGCCTGCCGCTGCATGTGGCAGAAGCCTCTCGCCGGGTCCCCCTTCGTTCTCGGTGTCCCCATCCCCCTCCCTGCTGGGTTTCCCACTGTTCTCTGCGCCCAGGTGTCAACGAGTGCTAGAATGGACAATTCATTAGAACAAACAAGATATTACAACAAAGACATTTCACATCCTCAATATGTAATGTTAGTTAGTTTATAGAGTTGCTCTGAATGTGAATAAATAATTATAACTCTTTCTGCTTTCAAAAGTTATCTATGCTGTGATACTGTGAGGCAGTTTTGACATGCTCCGGAAAGCTGTATCAGTTCTGCTTTTCAGTATCAGCCTTAGTATAGAATGACACATCAGCAGAGAATTGTCACCTCATAGTGATCCATGTAACTTAAGTGGTACTATATTATCATAGTCAACTCTGCAGATGGTCAACTGAAGCACATAACGATCATATAAAATAACAAGTAGCCATTGGAGATTGATGGAAATAGCTAAACAATATTTGGTTGCTGTGTGATCATAAATGGATCTCAGATGGAAATAGTAAACCATCCATCATTCTATTAGAAATGTGGGATTAGTTTCATTAAATATGCATTTCAAGTTTCTGTCTATTACGCCCTTAATGCTAAATAGACTAAGTGCAGACTAAGACTAGACTAGACTAAGTCTGCTCCCCAACGCAATATTCCACCACTCAACCCGTTCCCCCAACGCAATATTCCACCACTCATGCATAGCTCCCAACTGTGCAGGTGTGGCTCATTTCCCCTCATCCCCCAGCACTCCCTCCCCCTCCTCTACACCCTCCCTCTTCTTTCCCCTCTCCTCCCCCATTCCCCCAATCTCTCCCTCTCCTTTCCCCTGCTCTCAGCCACTCCCTTGCTCCCTCCATAACTCCTCTCCCCTCCCTACCACCTCCTATCCCTCTATCCCCCACTCCTCACCTTCCCCTATCTCCCCCACTCCCCCCTCCTCTCCCTCTAATCCCCCTCCTCCCCACTCTCCCTCCTCACCTCCCCTACTGTCCCCCCTCCCTCCCAACCCCTCCTCTCCCTCAATCTCCCCATTCTCCCTCCTCACCTCCCCAGGATGTTTCTCCTCTCCTCCACCCCTCCCCCAATCCCTCCCTCACCTCTCCCTCCCTCTCCTTTCCCCTACCCTCAGTCACTCCCTCCCTCTCTCAATAACTCCTCTCCCTACCCCCCTCCTATCCCTCTATCCCCCACCTCCCCCACTCCTCACCTCCCCCTATCCCCCCACTATCCCTCCTCACCTCCCAGTGGGGGCTTTCTGGAGCGCTAGTATGGATGTTGTGGGCTGAAGGGACTGGTTTCCAGAGGGCTAGTATGGACATTGTGGGCCGAATGGATTCTTGGGCTGGCATCTCAATCACGCAGGCCTGGTGGGCTGGCAGCTCAGTCACTCAGGCCTGGTTAGCTGGCAGCTCAGTCACTCAGGCCTGGTGGGCTGGCAGCTCAGTCACTCAGGCCTGGTGGGCTGGCAGCTCAGTCACTCAGGCATGGGGGCTGGCAGCTCAGTCACTCAGGCCTGGTTAGCTGGCAGCTCAATCACTCAGGCCTGGTGGGCTGGCAGCTCAGTCACTCAGGCCTGGTGGGCTGGCAGCTCAGTCACTCAGGCCTGGTGGGCTGGCAGCTCAGCCACTCTGGCCTGGTTAGCTGGTGTTCCATGCCAATTTTAACTGTGAATGTAGGTGATTGATTCTCCAATATGTTTAACTGGCAATGCCATGTATGATTTAGATTCACAAACCCACGGTCTTGTGTTTGGTTCTGTATTAGATAGATGGTAAGTCATAAGTCAATTGAGAAGAGCAAACATAACTTTGTGATCACTGCATAGTTAGAGGCCTTGATAGGTTCCAAATGGGAAGTCTTATTTGAACAAGAGATTTTTGAGATGTATACTTTGACCGATGAACAGATGTTTTGTATCTGTACCAAACCCTGCCAATGGTGAATGGAACAGTTATTGTTAATGATCCCCAGTGTAAGTGAAAGATGAGAGAATTTGGGTGGAGTTGTTGAGTTGGTGAGAGGAAATAGGTTACAGAAAATAAATAGGGGAACTGAGGTTGATGGGTGAAGTGTGTGCATGTGCGGGGCAATGGCCGTGAGGCCTGCGGAATCAGCGATAATTTCCAGGCGCTTTGAAGTTGTGTATTACAGAAATGAGTTGCTTAAAGCTTTATTAAAATTTAAGTAAATTAGAATTGTTTGTTTGCCTCACAACAATTTAAGCAACTCAATTGAATAACTATATGCAGATAATTCAATCCTCCATTCATGAATTTTACTGTTTTTAATCTTTGTTCGTTTCTGATTATCTACCATAAAAGCTACTGAACACTGATCTGTTATCAAAATGAAGTGCTGGCAAGCAAAGAAATGACTCCATTTTCTCACTGCTTCAATAATTGTTGTAGCTTCCTTTTCGACGGATGGGTAGTGCAATTCACTACCTTGGAGAGTACGAGACATGAAAGCCATTGGTCGACCTCCTTGATTTAATGTTGCTGATACTGCTAAATCAGAGGCATCACATTCAATAACAAAGGGGAGATCCTCATCGATGGCGTGTAATGTCGCAGATTCTAATTGTTTCTTTAAAGAAGTAAAGGCACCAATTGTTGTAGAGTCAAGGGGGAAAGATTTTGCTCTAATCAAAGGTTGAATTTTGTCAGAAAAATTTGATATCCATTTAGCATAATATGCAAACATACCAAGAACCCTTCGTAGAGAGTTTAATGTAGCTGGAACAGGTATCTCTTGGAGTGAGCGGAGTCTTTCTGGATCAGGCTTGATTATATCATTTCGAACCCAATAACCGAGAATATTAATTGATGACACTGATGCTATTGACTTAGCCTCATTTAATGTTAGATTTTTAGAATGTACAACTTCTAAAAACCGTTGTACATTTCCGTCATGTTCAGCTTGGTCTTTTCCTGCAATAGTTATATTATCAAGATAAGGGAAAGCATCTTTAAGGTTTTCCTGTTCAACAAGTTTGTCCATCTCTCTCTGAAAAGCCACACCATTAGTAAAGGAACTCTGCAGTAGTGGTATAATTTCCCATTTGCTTCAAACGCAGTGTATTTCTTTTCTGATTCTTTCAAAGAAATTTGGTAGTAAGCACTTTTTAAATCAAAATGACAGAATATCTTATACTTAGCTAATGTATTGATAATCTCTTCTATACGAGGTAATGGATATGCATCAAGTTCCGTGAACTGGTTTATGGTTTGAGAGTAATCAATGCAGGGTCTCTTTCTATGTCTCTCCAAGGGGTCCTTAACCACGACAACTTGTGCCCTCCAAGGGGAAGAGCTGGGTTCTATGATACCTTCTCGCAAAAGATTAGCTACTTCTGTGTTGATAAAGATTTTGTCATTTTTACTAAAATGTCTTGATTTTGTAGCAATTGGCTTGCACTTAGAGGATAAATTAGTGAATAATGAAGGACATTCAACAGATGCAGCAGAAAAAAAAACACAATACTGGTGGCTTTGACAATACCATATCAGTACAAGATCAGGGATAGTTCCTTCATACATTATTTGAAGTGATCTGTGCTGTTTCTGAAAATCCTGACCTAGAATTATATCACTACACAACATTTTCAAAATACCACGTCATACAGATTTAGACAATAGACAATAGACAATAGACAATAGACAATAGATGCAGGAGTAGGCCATTCGGCCCTTCGAGCCAGCACCGCCATTCAATTTGATCATGGCTGATCATCCCCAATCAGTGCCCCGTTCCTGCCTCCTCCCCATATCCCCTGACTCCGCTATTTTTAAGAGCCCTATCTAGCTCTCTCTTGAAAGCATCCAGAGAACCTGCCTCCACTGCCCACTGAGGCAGAGAATTCCACAGACTCATCACTCTCTGTGAGAAAAAGTGTTTCCTCGTGTCCGTTCTAAATGGCTTACTCCTTATTCTTAAACTGCGGCCCCTGTTTCTGGACTCCCCCAACATCGGGAACATGTTTCCTGACTCTGGCGTGTCCAGTTGCAGCATGGGACCCATACACAAATAAAAACATTTCTTCCATCGAACGTGTCCAAAGACAGGCAGCTCGATTTGTTACTAACGCCTATGAGAGAGAAGCGAGTGTCACCAAACTTCTGAATTCTCTGGGGTGGAACCCTCTCCAAGACAGACGTGAAGCTCACCGTTTGACCTGTTTTTACAAAATGTTAAATGGTCAGCTCGACATAGACTACAAGACCTACACCAAACCCAAACCAATTAGGAGCAGACGAGGGCACTCGATCCAATTTGTGATCCCAGCTGCAAAGACAGATGTATACAGCAATTCGTTCTTCCCCCGCACAATTAAAGCATGGAATAATCTCCACCCAACTATAGTTACCCAACCAGATGCAACTAAATTTAAAGTAGCTCTTTCTTCCCAATAACCCTTTCTGGCTTAAGCCCTCCCTTCACCACCTCCAGTTTAAATTCCATTTGGAATATTTTAGAGGACCAAGAAACCAAGAACCAAGAAGAACCAAGCCCTTAACAATCTTATATGTTTCAATGAGATTCACTCTCATCCTTCTAAACTCCAGAGTGTACAAGCCCAGCTGCTCCATTTTCTCAACATATGACAATCCTGCCATCCCAGGAATTAACTTTGTAAACCTACGCTGCACTCCCTCAATAGCAAGAATGTCCTTCGTCAAATTGGGGGACCAAATTTGCACACAATACTCCAGGTGTGGTCTCTGTACAACCGCAGAAGGACCTCTTTGCTCCTATATTCGACTCCTCTTGTTATAAAGGCCAACATGCCATTCGCTTTCTTCACTGCCTGCTGTACCTGCATGCTTACTTTCATAGACTGATGTACAAGGACCCCCAGATCCCGTTATACTTCCCCTTTTCCCAACTTGACGTCATTTAGATAGTAATTTGCCTTCCTGTTTTTGCTACCAAAGTGGATAACCTCACATTTATCCACATTAAACTTCATCTGCCATGCATCTGCCCACTCCCCCAACTTGTCCAAGTCACCCTGCACTCTCATAGCATCCTCCTCACAGTTCACACTGCCACCCAGCTTTGTGTCATCTGCAAGTTTGCTAATGTTACTTTGAATCCCTTCATCCAAATCATTGATGTATATTGTAAATAGCTGTGGTCCCAGCACCGAGCCTTGCGGTACCCCATTAGTCACTGCCTGCCATTCTGAAAGGGACCCGTTAACCCCCACTCTTTGTTTCCTGTCTGCCAACCACTTCTTTATCCATATCAGCACTCTACCCCCAATACCATGTTCCCTAACTTTGCCCACTAATCTCCTATGTGGGACCTTACCAAATGCCTTCTGAAAGTCCAGGTACACTACGTCCACTGACTCCCCCTTGTTCATTTTCCTAGTTACATCTTCAAAAAATTCCAGAAGATTATTCAAGCATGATTTCCCCTTCGTAAATCCATGCTGACTCGGACCGATCCTGTTACTGCTATCCAAATTTTCGGCTATCTCATCTTTTATAATTGACTCCAGCATCTTCCCTACCACCGATGTCAGGCTAACTGGTCTATAATTCCCTGTTTTCTCTCTCCCGCCTTTCTTAAAAAGTGGGATAACATTAGCTACCCTCCAATCCACAGGAACTGATCCTGAGTCTATAGAACATAGGAAAATTATTACCAATGCATCCACAATTTCCAGAGCCACTTCCTTAAGTACCCTGGGATGCAGACCATCAGGCCCTGGGGATTTATCAGCCTTCAGTCCCATCAGTCTATCCAACACCATTTCCTGCCTAATGTAGATTTCTTTCAGTTCCTCTGTCACCCCAGATCTTCTGGCCACTACTATATCAGGAAGATTGTTTGTGTCCTCCTTTGTGAAGACAGATCCAACGTACCTGTTCAACTCATCTGCCTTTCCTTGTTCCCCATGATAAATTCACCTTTTTCGATCTTCAAGGGTCCAACTTTGGTCTTAACTAATTTTTTCCTCTTCACATACCTAAAGAAACTTTTACTATCCTGCTTTATATTCTTGGCTAGCTTACCTTCACACCTCATCTTTTCTCCATGTATTGTCTTTTTAGTTATCTTCTGTTGTTCTTTAAACATTACCCAATCCTCTTGCTTCCTGCTCATCTTTGCTACGGTGTACTTCTTCGCTTTAATTTAATTAATTTACCTAGAACCATAAATGACAGTGGAACAAAAATGGCAGGTGTTTCTAGGAATAATACAGAAGGTGCAGGATCAGTTTATTCCTAGGAGGAAGAAAGATTCCAAGGGGAGAAAGGGACGACCATGGCTGACAAGGGATGTCAGGGACAGTATAAAAATTAAAGCGAAGAAGTACACCGAAGCAAAGATGGGTTCTAGGTAAATTCCACCACGGTAAATTCCACCAGGTAAATTCCACCATAGGTAAATTCCACCACGGTATATTCCACCATGGTAAATTCCACCAGAGTAAATAAAAAAAAGGAACTACCACCGCAAAATTTTTAATATAATATAATTTGGGATAAAGAAAGAAAAAGAATACATTTTAGCTCACATTTTATTCTGACATTAGGATAAAAAATAACAGCTAGTACATTAAAAAGGCAGTTATGAAAAAAACGCTCACAACGCCAATATGTCTTGATTTTGCTACTGTTATCTCCATGCTTTTCGTATATATGATTCTCTTCATCGCAAAGCTTACGTTTGTTCTTCTCGGATGTGATAAATGTTGCAGCCATGGTCCGTGTATTCAGTTAAAGTGTGTATTAAACAGTTAAATTCAAAATTCAACAATCGAGTCACGTGGTGGTGGAATTTACCATGGTGGAATTTACCGTGGTGGAATTTACCTATGGTGGAATTTACCTGGTGGAATTTACCGTGGTGGAATTTACCGGTTTGGAATTTACCGTGGTGGAATTTACCTATGGTGGAATTTACCTGGTGGAATTTACCGTGGTGGAATTTACCGTGGTGGAATTTACCTATGGTGGAATTTACCTGGTGGAATTTACCGTGGTGGAATTTACCGTGGTGGAATTTACCGGTTCTAGGTAAATTCCACCACGGTAAATTCCACCAGATAAATTCCACCATAGGTAAATTCCACCACGGTATATTCCACCATGGTAAATTGCACCAGAGTAAATAAAAAAAGGAACTCCCACCGCAAAATTTTTAATATAATATAATTTGGGATAACGAAAGAAAAAGAATAAATTTTAGCTCACATTTTATTCTGACATTAGGATAAAAATTCCACCAGGTAAATTCCACCACGGTAAATTCCACCAGGTAAAAAAGCAGTTATGAAAAAAAAAGTTCAATTTATTTAAAGAAAATTCTCTTAAGACAAATTGCATGCAATACTTCTTAAAAATTGCAGAGGGTTTTCATTTTGATAATCTTGAACTAGCTTCTTCAGTCGTGCATCAATAATTGTGCTTCCTCATCGAGATTTTGTACAGCAGTGGCTATTACTTCCCGTGAAGATACTGTGCCCGTTTTCATTACTTCATTCTTCATTGAATAAACTGCCTTTCGGGCATTAACGTGTGCACTGCTTGCTGAGTGATTATGGGAGCCCGATGAAAAAATTACTTCTGGTTCACTGCAGTTGTAAGTTGTATGTAGTCTAGCTCGGCAACCATTATAAAAACGCTCACAACGCCAATATGTCTTGATTTTGCTACTGTTATCTCCATGCTTTTCGTATATATGATTCTCTTCATCGCAAAGCTTACGTTTGTTCTTCTCGGATGTGATAAATGTTGCAGCTTAGGTCCGTGTATTCAGTTAAAGTGTGTATTAAACAGTTAAATTCAAAATTCAACAATCAAGTCACGTGATGGTGGAATTTACCATGGTGGAATTTACCATGGTGGAATTTACCTATGGTGGAATTTACCTATGGTGGAATTTACCTGGTGGAATTTACCGTGGCGGAATTTACCGGTCACCGTCATGCTTAGCTAGTTTTGTTCAAAATAAAGTCTACAATACAAGATCCAATAATTTGAGCATTGAGAGTTGTCAGAGCCATCGAGATTTCTCTATTTGAAAGAATTATAGTTAGATTTAGTCGAGACACAACTTGTTCACTTATAAAACTTTCTGAACTGCCAGAATCAAGCAGTACATTAAGTGTATGGCCATTAATGGATACCGTTGTAACTGCATGAGACAAGCTCTGAGGAAATGCAGCTGTAATTGCACATAAAGAAGGCATATACATGGCAGCAGTCACACTTTTAATAGTTGCTTTGGACTTGCATACTCTTGAATAATGACCCTTCTTGCCACAACTATTACAAGTTGCCTCTTGAGCAGGACATATCTCTCTATTATGAATATTACCCCCCGCAAAAGTAACACTTCCTTTTTGAATAAGTATATACTGCAGTAAGGGCACATTTATCAGTAGAAATTGTTTCAGCTTGCACCATATTAGTACTTGGGTAAGATTCTTTTGTAGTAGTTGCAGCAGAATACACATTAGATGAGCCATAAGCATCTGAATTTTTCTGAGCCAAGTCTAATGAGTAAGGTTGATTGTAAGCTGACTGTAGATCCAAGGTTTTGTTTTCTAATAGTCTCTGTCGTATTAAAGGCCATGCCAAACCGCTGATAAAAGAGTCTTGAATAAGTTCCTGTTGATATTGACCAGCTGTAACTGCTTTGAAGGCACGGTCTTTACTAAGTCTTTGAAGTTCTTGTAAAAATTAATCAAGTGACTCACCAGGTTTTTGTTTACGAGTAGCAAGGAGTTGTCGAGCAAATATTACATTGGGTGTCTTGAATAGTCCTGAATTTGTCTAGTGCATTGTTGCCACACTCATCAAATAAGTTATTTAGTGTACAAAGCCAGTGCTTTCATTCCTTTGCAGCAGTAGGTGAGTTGGGATCCAGATCCAAGCATTGTGGTTTCAATAGTTTCTCCATCTCGATGTCACACTGCTTAACTTCTGAGATTGAGTTGCTTAAAAGGTAAGGATAATGTTGCTCCGGATACATTAACTCAAGCATTTTGTGCCGCAGTTCATTCTTCTGCACTCACTGAACTTCACAATGGGCTGTGTCATCCTGGAGTCACTCATATGTTACACTATGTACATTCCAAAAACTTACCTTTCTTTACAGAAGATGTGAAGATGACGTGTGCTTCATGTAGAATCTGTGCTGAATTAAAACCAAGGTTCATCCATCCTGAAAATTGATCAAAGCTACACAACCTATGGAACATTTGAGTATTGACTTCAAAGGGCCTTTACCATCCTCCTCTCAAAATGTTTATATACTTACCATAGTTGATGAATATTCGAGGTTTCCATTTGCCTTTCCTTGTCCAAATATGTCAGCTGCTACGGTTATCAAATGTTTAGATCAACTGTTTTCATTCTGTGGATTTCCAAGTTACAGACATTCTGATAGGGGAACCTCATTCATGTCAAAAGATTTAAAAGACTACCTTTCTAATAGAGGAATTGCAACAAGTAAAACAACACCATATCATCCTATTGGAAATGGTCAGGTTGAGAAGTATAACAGAATCATTTGGAAAGCAGTGAAACTGGCTTTAAAGTCAAATGACATATCAGATCATCAGTGGGAATGTGTTCTACCAGATGCATTACACTCCACCAGATCTCTACTGTCAACTGCTACCAATACTACTCCACATGAACGGTTCTTTAACTTCAAATGGCGTTCTTCAAGTGGTACTTCTCTGCCATCATGGTTGACTAACCCTGGGTCTGTGTTGCTTCGTTGGTATGTCCGATCAAATAAGAATGAGCCCTTTGTTGATGAAGTTGAACTGACTGATGTCAACCCTTCTTATGCAACTATCAAGTATCAGGATGGGCGTCCGTCAACTCTCACTTTGTGACCTTGCACCATGTCCGTCTTCTCCATCAGCTCCATCAATCCTTGCTAATATTAATCGAGAACTTCCTTCAACACTCCCATCATCCCGTATGAAAACATCTATAAGTAATTCTAAAATTGAAAATATAAATAACAACATGAGTGAAGTTGATGACCAAGCAATATATCTACCACCAGCTATTGAAACACCATTATCTCCTGATGCTCCAGTGCTGCAACAGTCATCAAGACATACTAAACCTCCTGACCGTCTCAACTTATAAATTGGAGGGGAGAATGAAGTGTGCGCATGTGCGGGGCTCAGGCCAGCGAGGCTTGCGGAATCAGCGATAATTTCCAGGCGCTTTGAAATTGTGTATTATAGAAATTAGTTGCTTAAAGCTTAAATAAAGTTTAAGTAAATTAGAATTTTTCATTTGCCTCACAACAATGGGATTTCTCTGAGAGATGGCAGATACGTGGGCTTAAAAGCCTACATGTTGAAGGGAATATACTTTTGGGAGTAAATGTCAATTGGGCATGAACACACGGGCACCCATCACAGAGCGCCACCACAGAAAAATGAACTTACCTTGAAGAAAAGCAACTTAAGGACTGCCTTTGAATAAAGTTTAAATGGAAAATTGTCGGTTTCCTCAACAATGGCCAGGTAGAAATGGGCCTTCAATGATTGCAAGATAATTCCTCCTGGATCAAAGCCAGATCCTTTCATAAAGCGAACATTCACATTAGAAAATTGAGATAAATATCTTGTATGCCAACATTTACCCTACACAAATGCATTACATGCAATTTCTGGTAGTATGAATCCATAGTGGAGATCAATGGACTTCTGTTAGATGCAAATATCAGAGGACATGGAAGAAAGGTTAGTGAGTGGAGTTGTGGTACAGATCATTTATGATGTGATTGATTACTTAAGCTTGAGGGCTGATTTGTCTACTACAATTTCATGCACAGTGACGATTGGGCTTGAGATAAAATTCCATTGCCTCGTGCATGAAAACCTTGCATTATGTGGTTTGATTTCTAGACCATTGCCTCTTTGTTTTGGATATTTTAACCATCGGAAACAGGTTTTCTACATTTATCCTGCGGAAACGCTTTTCAGTTAAACTGCAAACAATTAAATTAAATCACTCCTACATCTCTTACATTTTAAGGGAAATGAAGACAAGTTTATGCAATTTGTCTTCATAATTTAATTTAGGTCCTGCTTTTATAATAGAGCTTGTACTGAACTGGCTGAAGGACCTCTACAATGACCAAACTGAAGGCAAAATTCTGAGGGCATCAGGCAAAAATTGAAACTCTGTTTCCTACCTTTGGTATGTCAACTCTCATAAAATAGTTTGAGTTCGTTCAAATTTATTATCATATGCCTGAGTATGATGACGTACAGGTACAGTGGAAAATCTTGCTTGCAGCAGCACACAGGCACATAGGCACATAGATGGAGTACCCAGTGGTGATGTAGAAGGCATTGGTATACGTTGCTTTATGTGTGTTAAACAGTGTCCAATTCCTCAAGTGCTAGCTTGACGTCTACTTGAAGAAGGATGTTTACTGTGGTCAGGATCACGATGGAAATCTTCCTCAGAGGGAGAATGGTCGGCACTTGGCCTATGGCTGATTCTCGATCAGCCTTTGGATTCCTTGCATAAGGTTTTAATTAATTGTTTTCATGAAGGCCCTCTCCAGTCAGAAAATATTTCAATTCATGTTTCATAGATCCAAAAAATTCTGTTCCTAACACATATTTATTGGGGTTTATAACTTAATCTCATCTGCAACCTTGGATTGTCAACTCTCTATTCACTCATTGATCTAATTGATTAATATGTGAGTGGAACAATCCAAGTTGTCAACAATCCATATCACATGCTAATCTCAAATTCTGTGGGGCTTTATCTTTCTTAATCTTTTTTTGTTTGTAAACCTATATAACTTTTGGAAATAGATGTAAATGATGTACATTTTCATTTTTGTAGATGAGTTTATATCACAAATTAATGCTGACTCTCTCACAGACATACTTTCCTAGCACATTGAGTATCTGATCAAGAATACAACACAATACCAAAGCAAAATAAACGTTATCAGCTAGCCATCTTGAGCCCTGTCAATTTAGCTTACATTATCATTCTTCTTCTTCATGAGGAGGAGGAGGAGGGAGGGAGGGAGGAGGAGGAGAAGGAGGAGGAGGCGGAGGAGGAGGAGGAGGAGGAGGAGGCGGAGGAGGGAGGAGGAGGGAGTGAGGAGGAGGAGGAGGAGGAGGAGGAGGAGGAGGAGGAGGAGGAGGAGGAGGAGGTAGGAGGCGGAGGAGGAGGAGGAGGAGGCATGGAGGAGGAGAGGAGGCGGAGGATGGAGGAGGAGGAGGAGGAGGAGGAGGGAGGAGGAGGTGTAGAGGGGAGGGGAGGAGGGGAGGAGGAGGAGGGAGGAGGAGGGGTAGGAGAGGAGGAGGAGGAGGGGAGAGGAGGAGGAGGAGGAGGAGGTGAGGAGGAGGGGCGGGGAGGCGGAGGAGGAGGAGGGGGAGGAGGAGGAGGAGGAGGAGGGAGGAGAGGAGGGCGGAGGAGGAGGCTGAGTGAGGGAGGAGATGAGGGGGAGGAGAGGTAGAGGAGTGAGGAGTGATAGAGGAGGAGGATGGATGGAGTGATGTCGGATGGAGGAGGAGGAGGAGATGAGGAGTTGCTCTTCTTATGGCTTCTGAGTCGGCTCTATTCTTGATGTCTGGCTTATTCTTCTTATTCCTTCTTCTTATATCTTCTGCTTCTTATTCTTCTTCTTCTTCTTCTTCTTCTTCTTCTTCTTCCTCCTCCTCCTCCTCCTCCTCCTAAAATTGTAGGACAACTTGTTCTCTTTGAAACGTAGAAACATAGAAAATAGGTGCAGGAGTACGCCATTCGGCCCTTCGAGCCTGCACCGCCATTCGATATGATCATGGCTGATCATCCAACTCAGTATCCCATCCCTGCCTTCTCTCCATACCCCCTGATCCCTTTAGCCACAAGGGTCACATCTAACTCCCTCTTAAATATAGCTAATGAACTGGCCTCAACCACATTCTGTGGCAGAGAATTCCACAGATTCACCACTCTCTGTGTAAAAAAAGATTTTCTCATCTCGGTCCTAAAAGACTTCCCTCTTATCCTTAAACTGTGACCCCTAGTCCTGGTTTGATCTTATTTGATTGTGCACGCCAGGTTGATTGCATTCGTTGAAGCAGGGCGGACCACGTGAAGGTTGCAATCTCCCACCCCAATCTTCTGACACATTCAAAGAATGCATTGCTTTTAATATCTCCACAATCTTTCACTGGGCATATTTTATGATGGCACTCCTGGAGTTTCTCCAGTTTTCATTCTCTTGGGATCATTGTTATGATATTGAGCTTGTCATGGAACTCAGCAGCTCAGTGGAATCTCTTGACTTTTGGGAACGGAAATCCCGTGAGATAAGCAATGTTCACTAGGTCCAAGTTCTTCCTGCTGTTCTGGGATCAAACCTGGGCTAATATGGGTCTAATTCTGAGTGACCACAGCTACCCTAGTTTTGTCCCGGGTAACTGGTCTTAGAAGCCGGCTATACAATGCTTAGTCAACCATACCTGGGCACAGACCTAATCTATTACAGATGTAGTGTTAAGGGTCATAGACTCAGACCCAGGCATTCCCAGTAATCCCGTATCTACACTCAGATTTAGGCTATCCCTAACTTAGTCCCAAATGTCAAATCCAGACCCGATGTAGGGTCTTCATCCAAAATGTCTACTATCCATTTCCCTCCATTGATGCTGCCTGACCCATTGAGTTCATCCTGCAACTTTATTTCTGCAGTCTGAAGAAGGGTTTCGGCCCGAAACGTTGCCTACTTCCTTCGCTCCATAGATGCTGCCGCACCCGCTGAGTTTCTCCAGCATCTTTATCTACCTTCAATTTTCCAGCATCTGCAGTTCCTTCTTGAACTTTTTTTCTGCTCCAGACTACCACTGAATTCATTGCCAGTGCACTGGACTCAGACTATTCTGTGCTTGGTCCCAAATGTGCAGATCGCAGACATGGTCTCATGAAAAGACAGGCAGGTGGCCGGAGACGGTGGGTTGGCTCTGTTGGTAAGGAATATAATCCAATCCTTAGCAAGAAACAACATAGGATCAGGGGATGGAGAATTCTTGTAGGTGGAGATAAAAAACTTCAAGGGTTAAACGACCATGATGGGAATTACAGGATATACAGGCCTCCAAATAGCAGTCAGGATGTAAGGCACAAATTACATCAGGAAATAGAAAAAGCATGTGAAAAATACAATGTTTGAGTAGTCATGGGAGATTTCAAGTAGACTGGGAAAATCAGGTTGGTACTGGATACACCACCAGGTTGGTACACCTACGAGATGGCTTCTTCGAGGTTGAGCCCACTAGGAAAAAGGCAATTGTGGATTTGGCGTTATGCAATGAACCAGACTTGATTAGAAACTTAAAGTGAAGGAACCACTGGGAGGCAGTGATCCTAATACGATAGAATTCATCCTGCAGTATGAGAGGAAGCAGCTGAAATCAGATGTATCAGTATTATTTTCCAGTAAAAAAGATAGAAACAAAATGCTGGAGTAACTCAGTGGGCTAGGCAGCATCTCTGGAGAAAGGGAATAGGTAACATTTCGGATCGAGCCCCTTCTTCAGACTGAGGCGTCAAGGACAAGGGCACAGGTGGTGCGGCGGTCGGTGTGTGGTCTTCTAGCTTATAGCATCCACTTAGTATTAGCTGAAAATTTTATTCCATTGATATGCTGAATAGAATATTTTAAGTGTAATCAGTTTAACCTTAATAATAGCTGAATAGAATAGTTGATTGGAAGTTCATTCAGGCTTATTGTCATTTGCAAAGCTGAATCATGAAGCAGAATGATGGAAGGAAAGAATATGATGGAAGTTCAAAACTTGCTTTTAATAACTTCTGGAAATGCCTTTTTCAGCAATGAGTATGATAAGGTTTGTGCATATAAATTTTTAAGATAACACAGGGAGAAGTTCTGGGAACCTGGTCAATTGTTTTAGAACTCATTATTCACACCAGAAGGGTGAAAAATAGCTGGTGTGATTTCCATTTAAACACAATATTAGGAATATAATCCTGACAAAATATCAGTCTCATAGACTGACATTTATAAAACATTAAATATAGGTATTTATTCTTAGGGAAGGAATGTCAGAGTATTTAACGAAAGAAAAGCAATAACCTAAGCTAATGATTTTCAGGACAAGCCCCAAGAACTTCATTAGAAATTGTTGAGGATAGAATAGATTTGGTAGTTAACGATCACACTGTAGATATTTCCTTGCACCTTAGATTTGAAAGCATTACAATATGTTGAATATGTACAATATATAATCAATTATTATCAGAGCTTCAGCCGATCAATTCTGCACTGCCATTTAAATAGCTCAATGCTGACCTTCTATTGTAGTGTCACTTTCCAGCACTAACTCAATATTCCTTGATCCCCTTCATTTCTAAACATTTATTTTCTGGAATATAATCGGTGAGTGAACCTTCACAATCTTCTTGTGTAAGGAACAAAACCCACAGGTGGTGCCAGCAATGGCTGCCCTGCCAACAGTCTGTCTGTCCCTTCCTTCTTTTGTTGTTTGTTTGTATGTGTTAAATGTATGTTTTTAACGTTATTTAGCTTGTTTTATATGGGTGGTGGGGAGGGGAGTTGGGGGAAACTTTTCCTAATCCCTTACCTCGACGGAGATGCAATATTTTTCCGTATCGTATCTCCGTCCGCACTGCTGCCTAACATCGAGGAGTTGGCGGCTTTTGCTGGAGATCGACTTCGGGAGCTCCACCGCGGGTGCCTGCGGACTTTAAATCACAGAGATCCCTGTCGGGGGTCGGCTTTGGATCTCCAACCGCAGGTGTCTGCAGACTTTAACATCGTGGAGCTCGCGGTCTCTGGTTAGAGACTGACTTCGGAAACTCCAAGCCGCAGGAGCCTCGACTGCCCTGAATCGGATCTTAGATTGCCCCGACGCGGGAGCTCCAATCACCTTGACTGCAGATGGTTCAACTGCCCTGACCCATGGGAGAATAAAAAGAGGAACTAGATTAGACTTTATTGCCTTCCATCACAGTGAGGAACGTGGGGAATCCGCTGTGGTGGATGTTTATGTTAATTTTTATGTAGTTGTGTGTCTTGTTGTTTAAAAAAAAATTTTTTTAGTAAGGCTGTATGGAAAATCGAATTTCACTAAAGTAGATTAGCAGGGAGGGGTGGGATCCAATGCAGGATTGAGACTGGTGAGCGGCTGGATGCTCGTTTAGAAGATGACGAAAACAAGTTTAGTAGACAGAATAGGCAGGACTACAGCAGGGAGTGAGGAAGGACTAAGGATTGAATTATTTTTATTTTAATGCGAGAGGACTGGCGGGTAAAGCAGATGAATCCAGTGAGTGGATAGGTACATGTGACTGGAACAATATAGCCGTTACAGAAACTTGGCTAAGAGGACAGGACTGGCAGCTTAATGTTCCAGGGTACAGGTACTACAGAAGTGATAGATGTGGGGATAAAAGAGAAGGGGGGGGGGGGGTGGCATTATGATGAAGTAGAATGGCACAGCAGTATGGGTGAACCTGTGAAACAAAAGGGTGGTGATCACCTTGTTGCTAGTGAATTATAGGCCCCCAAATAGTCAACAGGAATTAGAAGAAAAAGTATGCCAGGAATGTGGAGGCAGCTATTAGACTAATTAAATTGTCATTGCAGGGGATTTTACCTTTCCCAATAAATACTAGGGTTGTCATAGTGCCAAGGGTGTAAAGTCGGTATTGAATTTGTTAAATGTGTTCAGGAAAGTTTCCTCAGGCAATATGTAAAGGTCCCACAAGAGGAAAGGGAAAGTTTGATCTACTCTTAGAAAATTGGAAAGGGCAAGTGACTAAGTGTTCATGGGCAAGCCTTTTGGGACAAGCAACCACAGTTCTATTAGCTTTAAAATAGTTATGGTTAAAGAGAGGACGGACTCAAATATTAAAATTCTGAAAAGGGGCAAGGCCAACTTTGATGATATTAGACAGAACCTTACAAAAGTTTATTGTAGTTGGTTGTTTGCGTGCAAAGAAAGATCCAGAAAGTAGAATGCTTTTAAAAGTATAATGACAAGAGTTCAGGGCATGGATGTTCCTGTTCGACTGAAGGGCAAGGCAGGTGGGAATAAGGAAGCTTGGATAACGAGAGGAATTGAGACTCTGTTCAGGCATAAGAAGGAGGCATGGGAGAAGTATAGGCAGCAGAGGAGTTTGCGGAATTAAAGAGCATACTTAATAAGGAAAAAGGGATGACAAAAGGGGGCAGGAGATAACTCTGGCAGGTAATATTAAGGAAAATCCAAAAATATTTTACGTATGTTAAAGGAAAGAGCACAACTAGAGAATGTAGGGCCCCGAAAAACCAAAGTGGTTATCGTTGTGCAGAGTCATAGAATATGGGCAAGTTCCTCAATTAATATTGAGAGGATGAAGACTGGGGAATTTGGGACAGTCAATGGAGAAGTCTTGAGGACAGTCACTATTACAGTCAAGAAGGTACTGGATGACCTAAGGTATGTGAAGGTAGATTAATCTGATATATCCAAGGACACTGTGGGATGCGAGAGAAGAAATTACAGGAGACCTGGCTGAGATATATGAATCATTATTCAATATGGATGAGGCACCGGAAGAGTGGAGGTGGCTAATGTTGTGTCTCTATTTAAGAAGGGCGGAATAGAAAAGAAGAGAAATATAGACCAGGGAGCCTAACATCTGTGGTAGACAAGTTACTGGAGTGGATTCTGAGGGATTAGATATAGATGGATTTGGATAGATAGGGGAGTTTAGGGACATTCAGCATGGTTTTGTACATGGGAGATTGTGTCTTATGAATCCAAATGAGTTTTTAAAAAAAGTAACCAAAAATGTTGATGAAGGCAAAACTGTAAACATTGTCTATATGGACTTTAGAAAGGCATTTGATAAAGTTCCATATGGTAGGCTGATTTGGAATGTTAGATCGCATGGGATCTAGGGTGGCCTTGCTGATTGGATAGAGAATTGCCTTCAAGGAAGGAAGCAGAGGATGATGGTGGAAGGTTGTTTTTCAGATTGAAGGCCTGTGACGAGTGGCAGGGATCAGTGCTGGGCCCATTTCTGTTTGTGATTTATATTGATGATTTGAATGAGAATAGAGTATGCAAGATTAGTAAGTTTGCAGATGACAATAAAGTGGGTGAAATTGTTAATTGCGAAGATGGTTATCAACATTTATAGCAGGATTTTGGTCAGTTGGGCAAGTGGGCTGAGGAATAGTTAATAGAGTTTAATGCAGATAAGTGCATTTTGGGCGGTCAAACTACACCAGCCCCTTCACAGTGATGGCAGGGCCCTTGGGAATGCTGAAGACCAGAGGAGTATAGTTAAATAGTTCATTGAAAGTGGCATCACTGGTAGATAGGGGTTTCAAGAACTCTATTGGTACATTGGCCTTCATCAGTCAGGGTATTGAGCAGAGAAGTCAGGATGTTATTTTACAGTTAGCCAAGCGTTGCTGAAGCCACATGTGGAGTATTGTATTCAGTTTTCATCACCCTGCTATAGGAAGGATGTTGTTAAACTGGAAAGACTGCAGAGAATTTAAACAAGGAAGTTGCCAGGACTTGAGGGCCTGAGCTATGAGGAGGGGCATTGCAGGCTCAGATTTTATTCCATAGAATGCAGGAGGCTGTGGGATGATCTAATGGAATTGTATAAGTTTAAGAGGGGAATAGATAGGGTGAATGCACCGAGTCCTTTACCCAGAGTGGGTGAATCAAGAACCAGGGGACAGAGGTTGAAGTTGAGAGGGGATAGATATAATAATCTGAGGGGTAACTTTTTCACAGAGGGTGGTGGGTATATGGAATGATCTACCAGACATGGGCCAAACATGGGCAGGTGCAACTAGTGTAGAAGGGGCATCTTGGTCGGCATGGGCACTTTAGGTTGTAGGGCCTGTTTCATTCAATTTCTCAAAGTACAAAGGCTGGAGGTGAAAAGGAGACAAAATCGTGTCACATAAGGTGAGAAGTGAAATGTAAAGCCAGAGAGAGGATTGTAGGTGGAAGGGCATCTGAAGATAAATTAATAATCCCAATACTAGTCCTTAAATACCTAAGTCCTTAGTGCAACAAAAGGTCGTCTATTGTTCATAGTTGAGCTTGGTGTGATGTTGTCTGATGGCCATTGAGAAGAAATTATTCTTGAACCTGATGGTCATGGTTCTTAGACTCCTATGTCTTCTTCCTTTATAAATACTTTATTGATCCCCTCAGGGAAATTCAGATGTCCCCATTTCACACCTACCTAATGGTAGGTGTGAAATGAGACTGTGGCCAGGGTGGTGTGGGTCTTTGATGGTACTGGCTGCCTTTTTGAGGCAGCGGTTCCTATAATTCCCTTCAGTCGTGAGATATTGATGGACCGGGCAGTGTCCATTTTATCATATCCTTCATTCCTAGTTATTCAAGTTGCGGAACCAGGCCATGATGCAACCAGTCAATATGCTCTCTACATCACAACTATAGAAGTTCAAGAGAGTATGTGTCAACATACTGAATCTCCTCAAGTTTAGGATTGCATCAGAGTGCTGGGCCTAGCACACTTATGCTTTGCAGGACCTTAAAGTTGTTGTCTCCCTCCTTTGCCAGCCCATCGATGAAGCCAGGTTCTTGGGTCCTTGGTGACAAACAGTTCATGTTAAAATAATTGTATTTCTATCTTCAATATACTAGTCTATAAGAACATAGGGAGAGGTTGGGAATCAAAGTTAAATTACTGAGAAGCTTCAGAAAATGGTCTAATGATAGAGCATTTGCCTGACACAGGCTACCTGTACTGTAAATGGGGTTTGAGAGCTGGCTAATTAGTTTCAGTAAATTTCACTAACCCAGTCTCCTTCCAAAGACCCTGAAAGTGCCCCTTCAGTATTGGTCCAAATCATTATTGGTTATTACAGAATTTGCTTCCAGTATCTTCTCAGGCCATGTTTACCATGTCATAACAAACAACCCCGTGAAAAAGAAACATTATCTTAAGCTCCTTCTGCTTATTTTGCTGATCACCTAAATTAGTGTCAGCTAATCACTGATCTCCCTGCCATGGATACACTTACCCCTGGTTGCTTTCTCATAACCGGTTTGATTTTAAACATAGACACCAAGTGCTGGAGTAACTCAGCGGGCCAGGCAGCATCTCTGGAGATAAAGGATGGGTGATGTTTCAGATCGGGACCATTCTTCAGACCATGATTCGTCATATGAGTCTGCAGAAGGGTCCCAATCCGAAACGTCACTCATTCTTTTTCTCCAGAGATGCTGCCTTACCCGCTGAGTTACTCCATCACTTTGTGTCTATCTTCAGTATATTCCAGCATCTGCGTTCCTTTCTACACATTGATTTTAAACATCTCTGTTAAGTACCCCTGAAATATTTCTGTTCCATGGGCAATCACCAAGGTCATCCATTACCTCCACATAGCCTAGGAAACCATCTCCATGTCCTTTACAATGGTCTTAGCATCCTTCACAAATCCAGGGAGAACAGCAAAACTCCACATGGGGGTAACTAGAGATTTAGAAACATTCAGCTTTATTTCTTGGTTTCTGTTCCCCATTTACTTACTCATGCATATTAAAAACATTTTACAACCTTTTCAACTCCTTTTATGGATTTGTTTTGCCCATCCTACTTTACTCTGTTCCTGCAATTTATGTATGTTCTTCATGTGGACTGACGTGTGTTAGGGCCAAATGTCGCAAACTGATGCCACTGGCTCCGAATCAGCAGGATTTAACAATTAAAACAACAGTAAATCCGGGAGTCAGGCATGCATTCCGGACCTCTGGACAGATGTGGACTGCTGAATCTGTCGGCTCAGGCTGGCGGAGTTCCCCACCAAAGCTGCCTCTTGACAATGTGCAGGTTTAGGCCTGGTGCGGGACTTGAGATCCCAATGATTTTAGTAGGGATTATAGTTGTTCTGTGGTTTGGGAGGCAGAGGGAAATGAACGTCCTGTTTCAAAGTTATTTTAATGTAATGCTTTTCATCACCTATAAATGGTTTCAGGTGTTTTAGTATTTTTATACATATATTAAAACATTAATGTCAAGATTAATTGTTTTTACATGCCCTTGAATATCAGAGACATTTGAAAACCATTAATAATCCATTGGGATTGTGATAGCCTACCCCTTTTTCTTAAACTGACCCCTGGTTCCAGACTCCCTCCACATTGGGAAAATTGTTCATGCATTGAGCCTGTCCAATCCCTTAAAATTGCATCTAGCCTGTCCAATCCTTTATGGGCAGATAGGTCCGGTCCATTTCAAAACATGGAACAGTAGAGCACAGGAACTGGTCCCTTGCCCCACAATGGCAATGCTTAAGATAGACACAAAATGCTGGAGTAACTCAGTGGGACAGGCAGCATCTCTGGAGAGAAGGAATGGGCGATGTTTTGGGTCAAGACCCTTCTTCAGCTGAAGGGTCTCAACCTAAAACGTCGCCCATTCCTTTTCTCCAGAGATAGAGCCTGTCCCACTGAGTTACTCCAGCTTTTTGTGTCTATCTTTGGTTTAAACCAGCACCTGCAGTTCCTTCCTACACATGTCAATGCTTAACATAAGTTAAACTAAAAAAGTCATGAAATGCTGGGGAACTCAGCAGGTCAGGTAGCATTTCTGGAAGACATGGATAGGTGATGTTCCCAGTCAGGATCCTTCTTTATACTAATAGTAATAGCGGTGAGAAAGCTGAGAAAAGAGGTCGAGGTGGGACAAGGCCCTGGAAGTGATACGTAGTTGCGTGTTAGATTATTGGCAGATGAGTGGACAAGGAGAGAGATGACAAGAGAGAGAAAAGGCTGATAAGGACAGAAGAGGAGTAAATTGTGAGGTCAGAGGAACTGATGTAGGTGGAAGTCGAGGAGGTAAGGAGGAAAGTGGTATAGTGGGAGAAAGGAGCTGATCGCCTCGACGTGGAGGGCCAAATCGCTGTTGTCTATGGGAGTCAAGATCGTCCCGTCAATGGGGCTCGAGGCCCAGGATCGAGGAAGAACTAAGGGAAGGGACTTGAACTTTATTTCGCCTTCCATCACAGTGAGGAATGTGTAGGAGTCACTGTGGTGGATGTTCATGTTAAAATGTGTTTTGGGGTGATCTGTTGCTTTTAATTGTATAACTGACCTGGCAAATGAAATTCCTCGTATGTTGCAAAACATACTTGGCAAATAAAGTGCAATTCTGATTCTGATTCTGTTTCTGATATCTGGGTGGGTCACAGAGAAGAGAGGGAGAATAAAACAACCCAACAATGTAAACATTGAATTCTCCAATTCTAGGTAACAATTCATCAACCCCCCAATTACAAACCTTCCACCCCTTTTCCCCCCTCTGTTCTCTGTGCCTAAACCAGATGCTCGCCACTTTTTTTCACTGACCTGCCCCCCTTTCCCCTTCCCCCATAGTAGTTTGAAGAAGGGTTCCAACCTGAAACATTGCCAATCCATGTCTTCCGGAGATGCTGCCTGCCCGCTGACTACAACATTTTGTGTCTTTTTTTTGTAATCCAGCATTTGCAGTTCCTTGTCTCTGCTAAATTAAACTTATCTCCTCTGTCTGCATGTGAATCATATCCCCCCCATTCCCTGCATTTCTATGTGTTGATCCAAAAGTTTCTTAAATGCCCCTATTTTGTCTGCCTCCACCATCATCACTGGCAGTGTGTTCTAGGCACTCACCACTCTGTGTAAAAACTTGCCCAGTACATCGCCTTTAAACTTTACCCCTCTCATCTTAAAGCTGTGACTTCCACCCTGAGTAGAAGGTTCTGACTCTACCCTCCCTATACCTCTCATAATTTTATAGACCTTATGTTATTTTCCTTAACAAATTCATTTTATTTACTCACAAATTGAATTTTGGGAATATTTAGGCATTCGCTGCATTCTGAAACGTGTGCATATATTTATTTGCCTCAGTTCTAGCATTAAGTACTGAGTACACCAAGTAGTTTCTACTACCAAGAGATTTTCAAACCATGCTTTAGCCAGATCATAAACCATTTATTTTTATTTCAGGTTTAATCTGAGCCATTTGTAGCTTCATTGCCAAATTTAGCAATTTTAAAAGAATATTTTAAAAATTCTTTGAGTATTTTAGTGCCAGTGTTAATAAACTCCAGGAAAAATGTCTTGACGTTTTATGGCAAGGAGCCCAACATATGTTTGGAAAGGAATAAAAAAGGAAAGTATAAAAACTGATAAATGAAGAAACCATAAAAAAAACTACCATGTGTCTTCAGGCTTTTTATAATCTGTTGAATTTTAATTTTTACAATATTCTTTCTCAATCATTGTTTTTAATCCCTCTCTTTATCTGCATCTGTTCTTGGACCTCAGAGATGTTGTGAACTGTAGCTAATAATCTCTAACATGCAATTAAAAGTCCTGGACCATGAAATCTCTGTGAATGATATCGCTGAATGAAGTTTTAAATGAGATCAATTTTGTTCTGTTAACTTATAATGATAGGAAGAGTGTGCCCATTCCTTTCTTAGGCTGGATTTGAACCAACACATCCATCAGTATAAGATTACACTTGCTTTATCCTGCAGCTGCCAATTCACAGTGATTGTGAATCTGATGCATAAGTGGTGCTGTGTTATTTACTATGATGGGAGCTCAGGTAACGACAGTTTTCTTCCTCTTGACAGCAAAATTGGCTCAGAAAATGTAGTAGGAAACTTAGAGCAACTTAACCTGTTACAAATTTTTAATTCATTTTCCAGTGGGGAAGAAGCATTTGGTGCATGCATTTGACTGATAACTTAATATTATCCTCCCCAAGAACAAAACCAGGCCTGCCTTCAGTATATCCCCACAGAGAGTTCTTTTAGTTCAGAGCATGATGATCCAAATGAAATTGAAACCCAAGAGAAATATGGTGTAAACACAGCGTTATAGCACTTTAAGGGATAATATCCTTCTTTCCCAACCAATGGGAATTTAGGTTCAATTCGAGACAGGCTTTCTGGTGCTTAACTTGAAGAAAAAAAACATATTACAATAACAATAGAAATTTATGGATGGTACTCTGGATTTTGAAAGCTTTCTGGATTAAACTCAAATCATCGGACAGGCAAAAAGATTTATCACTCTTTCACTATATAAATCATGTCAAAGTACAGCTTAAATAAAGTGCAATAAAAATATTTATTTCAATAGTGAACTAAACATCTCCTTATTCAATTCAATTCAGTTGGTGCAATTAATGCAGCAAAATGTCCCAATGAATTTCATGGAAATTTGATTTTGTCAATGATCATAGTTGAAATATCATAAATTAAATTTGAATCTGGTGAAGTTTGCTAATATTCAATAATATAAATAGAACAGTCAATGTCATTCAGTTATATTATGGTGAGTACTGTAAGTTAACATTTTTATTGAATTCCATACATGCAAAAATGAAAGTGCCCTTGCCTGTAACTATAATATTTGTCTTGGATGGAAGATCCAAGTTAAACAAAGAAACACAGTCTTCCCAGGAACTCTAAACTGTCCCAGTAAGGAAGTTTGAGAAGAAATTTTACTTTCTCTGTTTTCTCTGGTGTAAAATCTCCACTTGCAAACATTACTCACCAGTAGTGTTGTACATGTAGGTAAGATATGAAGTTTGAGATTTCTACCAAATAACTACTTCCAGCAGATATAAAATATTTAACATTATTGCACCATATAACTGATTGTAGTTCACAGTTCTTGTTAAAGCCCAGGCCCCTTTATATACCATGTTCTTGCACTGCTAACTTTGATGCAGAACCACAGAGACCTGGAAAATCCAACCCTCAGTCTCAATCAAGGGATGTGTTATTTCAATTGGCTATGTTGCAAGCAATTCTATGCAAAAGTTAATTTCAGCTCTGTTTGGGACTGGTATGCACGGATCCATACTGGAGAGTAGACAAAAAGAATTTGGGTGAGAACAATAACTATTTTGGTTATGTGTGGAAGGAACTGCAGATGCTGGTTTATACCAAAGATAGATACAAAAAGCTGGATTAACTCAGCGGGCAGGCAGCATCTCTGGAGAAAAGGAATAGGTGATGTCTAAAGGGAGTAGGAGGCAGCTGTGGCTGACAAGATAAGTTAGGGATAGAATAAAACTAAAAGTAAAGATGTATGACACAGCAAAGAGTAGCCAGAAGCCAGATGATTGGGAAACGTTCATAGGACAATAGAAGGAAACAAAACGGGCAATACGAGCTGAAAAGATGAATTACGAGGGGAAGCTGGCCAGGAATATAAAGGACAGTAAAAGCGCCTTTAGATATGTTAAGGGAAAAAGAATAGCAAAGTCAAATGTGGGTGCCTTGAAGGCAGACACGGGTGAAATTATTATGGGGAACAAGGAAATGGCAGAAGAGTTCAACAGGTACTTCGGATCTGTCTTCACTAAGGAAGACACAAACAATCTCCCAGAAGTACTGGAGGACAGAGGATCTAAGGGGGTAGAGGAACTGAAATAAATTTTCATAAGGCGAGAAATAGTATTGGGTAGGCTAATGGGACTGAAGGATGATAAATCCGTTGGGCCTGATGGTCTGCATCCCAGGGTCCTCAGGAAGGTGGCTCTAGAAATAGTGGACGCATTGGTGATCATCTCCTATGTTCAACATATTAAGGATCAGTTCCTATGGATTGGAGTATAGCTAATGTTATCCCACTTTTCAAGAAAGGAGCGAGAGAGAAAATGGGGAATTACAGACCAGTTAGCCTGACTTCGGTGGTGGGAAAGATGCTGGAGTCAATTATTAAAGAGGTAATAATGGGGAATTTGGATAGCAGTAAAAGGATTAGTCCAAGTCAGCATGAATTTATGAAAAGAAAATCATGCTTGACTAATCTTTTGGAATTTTTTGAGGATGTGACAAGTAAAATGGATGAAGGGGAGCCAGTGGATGTAGTGTATCTAGACTTTCAGAAAGCCTTTGATAAGGTCCCGCACGGGAGACTGGTGACTAAAATTAGAGCACATGGTATTGGGGGTAGTGTGTTGGATCCCCCCAGGGTTGCGTCCTCAGCCCCCTATTGTACTCCCTGAACACACATGACTGTGTGGCAAGGTACAGCTCCAACTCAATAATCAAGTTTGCTGATGACACTGTGGTGGTGGGCCTGATCTCAGAGACTCAGACAACGATGAGAAGGCGTACCAGGAGGAGGTGGCTGATCTGGCACTCTGGTGTCAGGACAACAGCCTCCTCTTGAACATCAAAAAAACTAAGGAGCTGATCGTGGACTTTAGGAGGGCACATCATCCGAGGATGTACACACCATTGAGGATAAATGGGGACACTGTGGATAGGGTGAGCTGTTTTAAATACCTGGGAGTCCACATCTCTGAGGATATGACATGGACATCACACGCCGCAGCACTCGTGAGTAAGGCAAGGCAGCGCCTTTACCACCTCAGGCTATTGAGGAAATTCAGAGTGATCCTCCAGTGCTTCTACTCAGCGGCTGTGGAAAGCATCTTGTCCGGAAATATTACAATCTGGTTTGGGAATTGCTCTGCCCAGGACAAGAACGCTCTGCAGAGAGTAGTGCGTTCGGCCGAACGCACTATGGGAACTTCACTCGCCCCTCTGCAGGAACTATACATCAGGAGGTGCAACTGCAGAGCCAATAAGATCATGGGAGACCCTTTCCACCCCTGCAACGGACTGTTCCAGCTGCTACGTTCAGGCAAACGACTCCGTTGCCATGCTGTGAGAACGGAGAGGTTGAGAAAGATTTTGTTCCCAGAGGCCATTAGGACTGTAAACTCCTATCTCACCAGGGACTAACTTTACAGTACCACCCTACTGCTTTTTTTAAATTGCTGTTTTTTTTCCCTTTATCCCTCCGCCCACAATATTTAATATGTAAAAGAATATGTGATTCTGTCCCATTCTGTTTGTTGTTTGTTTGGTTGTTTGTTTGTTTGTCTTTTTGCACAAAGTCCGCGAGCATTTCCACTTTTCATTTCACTGCACATCTCGTATGTGTATGTGACGAATAAACTTGACTTGACTTGACTTGACTTGACTTGACGTGCATAGAAAATTGGTTGGCAGCAAAGAGTAGAAGTGAACGGGTCCTTTTCAGAATGGCAGGCAGTGGCGTGTGGAGTGCCGCAAGGCTCGGTGTTGGGGCCGCAACTGTTTACCATATATATTAATGATTTGGAAGAGGGAATTAGGAGCAACACTAGCAAGTTTGCGGATGACACAAAACTGGGTGGCAGTGTGAACTGTGAAGAGGATGTTAGGAGGTTGCAGGGTGACCTGGACAGGTTGAGTGAGAGGGCAGAGGCACGGCAGATGCAGTATAATATAGATAAATGGGAGGTTATCCGCTTTGGCGGCAAAAACAAGGGGGCAGATTATTATCTCAATGGGGTTAGGTTAGGTAAGGGGGAGGTACAGCGAGACCTGGGTATCCTTGTACACCAATCACTGAAAGTTGGCGTGCAGGTACAGCAGGCAGTGAAGAAAGCTAATGGAATGTTGGCCTTCATAACAAGAGGATTTCAGTATAGGAGTAAAGAGGTTCTTCTGCAGTTGTATATCGGGCTCTGTTAAGACCACATCTGGAGTATTGTGTACAGGTTTGGTCTCCTAATTTGAGGAAGGACATCCTTGTGATTGAGACAGTGCAGTGTAGGTTCACGAGATTGATCCCTGGGATGGCAGGACTGTCATATGAGGAAAGATTGAAAAGGCTTGTATTAACTGCAGTTTAGAAGGATGAGGGCGGATTTTATAGAAACATATAAAATTATAAAAGGACTGGACTAAAAGATGCAGGAAAAATGTTCCCAATGTTGGGCGAGTCCAGAACCAGGGGCTACAGTTTTAGAATAAAGGGGAGGCCATTTAAGGCTGAGGTGAGAAAAAACCTTTTCACCCAGAGAGTTGTGAATTTGTGGAATTCCCTGCCACAGAGGGCAGTGGAGGCCAAATCACTGGATGGATTTAAGAGAGAGTTAGATGGAGTTCTTGGGGCTAGTGGAATCAAGGGATATGGGGAGAAGGCAGGCACGGGTTATTGATTGGGGACGATCAGCCATGATCACAATGAATGGCGGTGCTGACTCGAAGGGCCGAATGGCCTCCTCCTGCACATAATATCTATGTTTCCATGTTTCTATGTTTCGGGTCGAGACCTTTCTTCAGACCTGATGTTTCGGGTTGAGACCTTTCTTCTGAGGAAAGGCCATGACCCAAAATGTTACATATTCCTTTCCTCAAGAGATGCTGCCTGACTCACTGAGTTACTCCAGCATTTTGTGACTCTCTCAGACAGTTACCATGCCTTTTATAATGCCCAAGCTTGTCAGCATTCACTGCCTACACTCATGCATTTGAGTGAAATAGTGGTTTGAGTAAAAAAAAACTATCATTGCTTGTATAACCATAGTCAAACATTGTTCACGTCTTTGGGGGTAGGAAATAATGCATACAAAACCAACATTTTAAAGATATTTTGGTTCCAGCACTTTCCCTTAAGGGGATGTAAAGACCATTGCCACAGATGTTTCTTTGATGAAGTATCAAGTCATTAAATTTCTTTCAGCCTCCCTCCTTATTCTCTTACTTATTCTTTTAAATTGTTGAAATGGAACTGACAGAAGCATTTTTTTCTCCTTTCACACTATTAGAATGTCTCTTTTATGTAAAACAAATGATTAATAAATTCGTAAATGTCCTCTTTACCACCTCTAATTTAATGGAAAGTAAGCATCTTTTTATACTCTTCTCAACATTTGTCCTCATCCAGATATCATTCTGCTCATTTAATACTACTCATATTCAATGGTTTTCATGTCCTTTCTATAAAGAGCTACCTTAAATTACAGATGATACTTTTGAATAACCATTGCCATCAAAGCTATGATAACTTTTTACACTTGTACTCTTATGGCCTCTTTGGAAAACCACAATAATTTCCATCTGTTGAGAAAATCTATATATTGAAACTAACAATTATTAGTTATGACTAACTCAGTTAAAGTAGGAGACAAAAGAATTCCATAAAAAACATGTTAACATTTACATCAGTCTGGTTTCATGGCAAAGACTACGAGCAATCTGATTCAAACTCTTCTATTTGCATGTGTTTATTTTTAAATGTGCAACCTTTAAATGAGGTTACATAACCTCATTTTCTTTTATGCAAGTCTGGATGAATGTAATTGTGTTACATTTGCATAATAATACACTTCATTCCCTTTGATATGTTGTATTCTGTTGCATTTGTAGTGCCTGCTGCCAATAGTTTTGCTCAATTGGATGCAGAGCTAATATTTGTCGCCAAGAGCAAAGTCTCATTTTCCCGTTATTTTGCTCTAATGTTCTTAATTCTTGTCACAATGTCTATGTGTCTGAATTAATCTAGAGAGTGAGTTGAAGGCCATTTTAGTCATATGGGAACACCACCTTTTCCTATCATGATTTTCACAGAAATAGCTGAATGGATTTCGATTGTTATTGGATCATTAACGTTGCAAGAAAATTCTAAACAATAAGTCTTTCGCAAATGACAGGGTTACTTGTTTGGCTACGATAAAGTCAAAATTTCTGATCCGTTGTACTGGTTTCTGATGAACAAAATTCCAAACATGACTGCAATCAATATTCTCAGCATTCCAAACAATATGCTTTGAGCATCAGACAGTCATGAAGGTGGCTTAACTTGGTTAAGGGAAGGTATGGCTAATCATCGGAAAATAAAAATCCGGAATTAACTTCACTGAACTCTTCTCCTTGATCCCAAGGGTTGTTGGTGACAATTATAGCCTTCCCATTGATGGTTAACTGATCAATTACCTCAGCATGGAGATTCAAATACAATTGTCACTAACAGAGCTACTGTGTTTTACTGTGAGGTGCTTTTCACTGTATCATGAATTGTGTACAGTAGTCATTTAAAAGCTGAATGCTACATTATGAATCTTTACTTTGATTTTAATGAAATATATTGCATTTATATTTATTAAATTATATTTATATATTTACAAACTTATGAAGTGAAATTTGATTATAATGAAAATTCTGAGTACATAATGAATAATTTACATCAGAAATAGATAAGACATCCAAAGGAGTATAAATATTAGGCCGTTTTAATAATGTGCATAACTGTGGTTTATGTACTAGAGTTATCATACTGGTGTAATATTCATTGGTTTTCACAGTAATTATTGAATGAATAACATCAGCCTGAATGAATAATCTAAACTGTTCATATTCTATTAATTTTCTGCTCAGGAAACAAGAGATTGAATTGTGTACATTAAAACTTGGAGGGGTCTGGGTATTTATTTTGGAAGAGAAAATCTTGCTTAACCACAACAGGAATGCTCATGAGAAGGCAAATATCCCCAAAGCAACTCCAGCAGCAGTTATTTCTCCAATTCGCTGGATAGATGTCAAAACAAACCTTTTCTTGGCTCTTTCTAAAGATCCAATGTCTTTCATTTGGAGAATTACAATTTCAGATTGACTCTATAAATGCAGCATCTCTTTACCAATGTATATTGGTGCCAGATTAAGGGCCAGGGTCATTTCCAGGTGTGTATTAGCTAGGATGTTAATAATTATTCTCTCTGCTAACGGTGATATGAATTTGGGCAGCTTTAGTCAACTGCAAAACATGATCTATCCATAATTTGGCAGGCAACTGGAAATTTCAGTTTAAGACACCCATGGAATGATTGCTCTGGGAAATTGAAGAGCACCCAAGGCTGAGAATGATTGATGGACATCGAAAGGGAACTCCGGCACTCGATTATCTCATATTAATGAGCTCAGCATAAACAAAAATAATTAAATCCAATCAAAAGAAGCAACTAAGAAATAACAAAGGAAGTACTTAAGTTACTTGTACTTGTTGGATATACAACAGATGCTTCTGTGTAAAAGTTTTCTAGTGGCTGGAATTGATGATTCCTTATGCAATTTTACAGCAACCATCTGGATTTAGTTTGGAATCTTGTGCTGTGCCTCTGTGAATAAGCATCAGATCACTCCATATGATGAGGAAGGATCTTCTTGCACAAATAGACTCTAGATCTTGAAAAGAAAGGTTGGGATATTGGAATTTCCTAATATAACTGTTAGATTTTAATTTTATTTTCAAATTTGTTTTATCCACTACACATGCTGAAACTCTGACCTTTCCTGAACTCCATTTCTATAGTTCCTCTGCAGGCATTTAAAATCCAAATACACCAACATCTTAATGTACCTCCTGTCCAGCTCCTGATGTTTCCTAGTCATTTGTGGTCCTTCAGAATTGTTTCTCATTTAAAGCTCTTCAACATTCATTGCTCAGCTAACATTCCTTGGTGTCCCACAAGCATCACAAATAGCTGTTTTACAGCTGTTGATATTTCTTCTTCATTCTGCATTCTTACTCACTCCTCAAATGGCCTTCCAAACACTCTCTGTTCTCTCCATTTGCCACCTAATGTCTAATTGATCTTATCTCCCTAAAGGTCTTGACTTCAACATTGTCACACAGTTTTAAAGTCATCTTTCCCATCTGTCTCCACTAAAATATTTTAGTCAGGGTTTATCTCCTGTGTAGCACTAAAACCGTACAAATAAAATCACCAATCATAGTTTTCACGACTGTTAATATATCATATTTGAACTCATGTCACTTTCATATGCATTGAGACAACCTTTCTGCCTCCATTCTCTCGCCCACATTATGACTGTTATGTGCTGACTTTTTCCAACTTGTTGAGGCTGGACTGTTCAGGCCCCACTCGAAACTGTGCCCCGTTTGTTTCATTCCACCACTTCCTCCCCAACTGCTCATCCAAGCTAAAACTAATCATGTTTACACAGGACACACAAGAGACTGCAGTTGCTGAAAAATATATATTTTGGAGCAAAAGATAAACAAACTGCTGGAGAAATTCAGCATCTGTGGAGGCAAAAGGTCCTGATGCAGTATCTTGACCTGAAATATTAAGTCTTTTTACCTCCACAGATGTTGTTTGACCTTCTGAGGTCCTCCAACAGTTTGTTTTTTTTGCTGCAAAATGTGTGACACAGTTTTTGGACTTCAGTTCCAAATCCTGTCCATTTGCAAGCCTGCCCAGTTTTACCATGGCAAAAATTGCTCTCATCCAGTGGAATCTTTCTCAGCATCTCCAACATGCCTTGCCTTTTCATTAGCCTCTCGAGCTCTGTCCAACGTAAACTGCAGTTTGAGTATGATATAGATTTCTCTCATACATCATGATATCAAAAGGTTAGCCTGACTTCAGTTGTTGGTGAGATTTTAAAGTCCATTATTAAGGATGAGGTTTCCAAGTACTTAGAAGCATATGATAAAATAGGCCAATGTCAGCATAGTTTTGTGAAGGGGACAAATCTGTTGGAATTCTTTGAGGAAGTAAATAGCAGGATAGACAAAGGAGATTCAGTGGATGTTTTTTAGAGTCTTAGAGTCATAGAGTCACACAGCGTGGAAACAGGCCTTTCAGCCCAACTTACCCACACTGATCACCATGTCCCATCTACACTAGTCCCACTTGCCTACTTTTGGCCCATATCGTTCTAAACCTATCCTATCCATGTACCCATCTAAATGTTTCTTAAGCATTGTGATAGCACCTGCCTCAACTACCTCCTCAGGTAGCTCGTTCCATATACCCACCACTCTTTGTGTAAACAAGTTATCCCTCAGGTTTCCATTAAATCTTTTCCCCCTCACCTCAAACCTATCGCCTCTGGTTCTTGATTCTCCTACTCTGGGCAAGAGACTGTGTGTTTACTCAATCTATTCCTCTCATGATTTTGTACACCTCTACAAGATGACCCCTCATCCTCCGGTGCTCCAAGGAATACTCTAGCCCGCTACAGCTCAGGCCCTTGGATTTTCTGAAGACCTTTGATAAAGTGCCGCACTTGAGGCTTCTAAACACGATGAAAGCCCATGGTATTCAAGCGAAGATACTAATATGGAAGATTGGCCGAATGGCAGAAGGCAAAGAATTAGAATAGGTGGGGCTTTCTCCAGTTGGAAGCCAGTGACTAGTAGTGTTCCTCAGGGGTTGGTTCTGGGTCCGCTATTATTTACATTGTACATTAATAATTTTGATGATGGAATTGTTGGCTCTGTGGTTAAGTTTGAGGATGACATGAAGATAAGTGAAGGGGCAGATATTGTCGAGGAAGCAGGGAGCCTGCAGAAGGACTTGGACACGTTGGGAGAGTAGGCAAAGAAGTGGCAGATGGTATACAGTGTTGCAAAGTGCTCAGTCATGTACTTCGGTAGTAGGAATAAAGGTGTAGACTATTTTCTAAATAGGAAGCGGATTCAGAAATTGGAGGTACAAAGGGATTTGGGAGTGCTGTTGCAGGATTCGCAAAAGATTAATTTGCAGGTTGAATCGGTAGTAAGGAAGGTAAATGCAATGTTCGCATTCATTTCGAGAGGACTAGATTATACTGTAAAAGCAGGGATGTAAAGCCATGGCTTTATGGGGAACTGATCAGACCGCATTTGGAGTATTATGAGCAGTTTTGGGCCCCATATCTGAGGAAGGATGTGCTGGCATTGAAGAGATTCCAGAGGAGGTTTACGAGAATGATCCCAGGGATGATCCCAGTGTTTACGAGAATGATCCCAGTGTTTCTTTGTGTGTTTTGTGTGGGGGGTGGTATGGGGGGGGTGAGGGGGAAACCGCTTCGGTCGCCTCCTCCATGGAGAGGCGACTTTTTCCAGGTCGCCTCCCCCGTGGCCTAACAGCAAGGATCGGCGTGGACTTTCCCGGAGACGCGCCCGGGGCTCCAGCGGCGGGCGCAGCGTAGACTCTCGGCGTGGAGCGGGCGAGCCCTCGCTGGGGCTCGCTGGAGGGGAGCGCTCCATTTCGATGGCCCGCGGCAGCCGGCAGCCTGAAGCCGCGGTCTGCAGAGCTCAAGCTGGCGCGGCGTCTACAGCCCGGGATCCCTTGTGGGGGACCCGAGGAAAGAAGAAGCTTCCACCACCGGCCTGCGGCCAACTTCTACCGCAGGCCCGGCGTGGACTTACCATCACCCCTGGAGGGGAGCTTCGGCCGCCCTCCCTGCAGTCTGCGGTGCTTCTGGCTGCGGTGCGGACTTTAAATCTTCGACCGCCGGCCTGCGGCCTACACCATCTTGAAGCCGCGGTCCCCGGTGGGGAAGAGCCGACTATGGACTAGCTCTGGACTCTGGTCCCGACCACGGGGGGAAATGGAGGAGGACTGGCCAATTTTTGTGCTTTCCACCACAGTGATGAATGCTGTGGTGGATGTTTGTGTTAAATTTTTATTGTGTATTGTGTGTTCTTTCTCATTGTATCGCTGCTGACATATTCATTTCACTTGCACTTTATGTGCAATGTGACGAATAAACCCATATTGTATTGTATTGTATGATTGGGTTAACATATGATGAGCGATTGACGACTCTGGGCCTGTACTCACTGGAGTTTAGGATGAGCAATCTTAATAATGAAAGGCCTGGATGGAGCGGATGTGGAGAGAATGTTTCCACTAGTGGAAGAGTCTAGGACCAGACGGTAGGTATGTAGGTTTATGCCTTAGCATAAACCTACATACCTTTAGAAAGGAGATGAGGAAGAATATCTTTAGCCAGAGAGTGGTGAATCTGTGGAATTAATTTCCACAAATGGCTGTGGAGGAAAACTTATTGGGTATTTAAAAAAAAAAATTGGGTATTCATTCTCTCCTTAGTATATTTCTTCCTCTTTAGTATGAAAAGATCCAGCGCCTTCCCAATTATTCCCGGAAACTCCTGCTATTGCCGCTCTACCGTCATTCCTGCTAGGTTCCCCTTCCAATCAACTGTGGCAGCTCCTCTCAGCTTTACTCAACAGTAATACTGATACATCCAATTTCAGCTTCTTCTGCTCAAACTGCAGGTTGAATTATATCATGTTATGATCACTGCCTCCTAGTGGATCCTTCACCTTAACTTCCCTAATCAAGTCTGGTTTATTGCACGATACCAGCTTCAGAATTGCCTTTTCCCTAGTGGGCTCAACCATGAGCTGCTCTAAGAAGCCATCTCTTGGGCACTCTACAAATTCCTTGGGACCCAGTACCAACCTGATTGTCTCAATCTTCTTGTATATTGAAATCCCCCATGACCACTGAAAACATTGTCTTTCTTACATTTCCTTCCTATTTATTGATGTCATTTGTGCCCTACATTCTGACTACTATTCGGAAGCCTGTATATAAATCCCACAGGTTATTTTCACTCTTGCAGTTTCTTAACTCTCCCCACAACGTTTCAACATCATCTGATCCAATGTTGTTTCTTCACAAGGATTGGTTTGTATTCCTTACCAACAGAGGCACCCAACCCTCAACTGCCTCTCTTTTCAATAAGATGTGTATCTGTGGATAATCAGCTCCGGTCCTCTTTCAGACATGACACTGTAATGTCCACAACATCACACCTATCAATTTCCAACTTCTCTTTTTCCTAGTCTCCACTAATTTTACTTCGGAGTCACGTGAGTGACTACGTGAAGAAGCCCGCCACGACGCATGCGTGCCATATCGCTTTCACGCTTGCGAAACGACAGGCGGGGTGGAGCGTTCCCCCGCAGCGGTAAGTTTGAAACCGCGACCTGCAGGTAAGTGATTTACTCTGCGGTAGTTTTTGTCCCCGCGCTGTTTTTACACGGGGGGGGAAGGGGAAGCTGGACAAAATAGTGTCCACAAGTGCTGCGAGTGAAGCTGGCTGGGGAGGACCGCGAAGTTGCGGGAGCCAGCAGCAGCTGAAGGCACAAGCCCCGTAAGTGGGATCAGCTGTGCCGACTTTTGGTCCCGCGCCGGCCAGAACACCATGGCCGGGCGGGAGACTATTCAAATGGGGCCGTCGACTTTTTGATAAGTCGAAAACGGCAGGAGACGGGGTGGAACGACGTTCCCCCGTAGCGACAATTTAAACCTGGACCTGCAGGTAAGAGCTGCGGTCTTTTTGTGTTTTCCCATGCTGATTACAGGTGGAGAAACCAACGGGCTGCGACAAAGCTGGTGGGCTAGCAGCGGCCAGTGGCACTTGAATCACCTATAATGGGATCAGCTGTGCCCGATGTTGCCTCCGCACCGGCCAGATCCACTCCGTGGCAGGGCAGTAAGGATAAAGCTGGTGAGGGAGGACCGCGGAACAGCGGGCAGCCAGCAGCAGCCAGCGGCACTCGGATCACCGATAGTGGGATCAGCTGTGCCCGATGTCGCCTCCGCACCGGCCTGATCCACGCGGCCGGGCGGAAAGGCTAGACACCAAAACAAACAAGGTCGTGGACTCAGAGGAGTCCGACTTTGAACAACCGCGGGCGGCCAGCGACCGAGAGCGTTGGAGCCGGATGGAGCGGTGTGTGGAGCATTTGCTCCAATGTGACAGATTCCGGGAGATGGAGTCGGGTCACTGTGGGCCCTATGATAAACCCACAGCAGTACCTCTTGAAGGGCTGCACAGTGCTTCTACCTCATCAGAGGGGAGCACTGCGGGTCAGTTCTGGGCTGACCTGGAAGAGGGGTCTGCAGAAGGAAAGACAAGTGTGCAAGGGGTGCAGGAACGAGAGAACCTACTGGACTAATAAAAGGGACTCCAACAAAAACCCACTACAGCCAAAGACAGCACCCCTACGCACCCACCAGCAGAACTGGTGAAAGCTCGAAGGCCGGTACTCAAAACATGAGTCTTTTTTAGGCCATGGCCCAGGCCGGCCTTCTTGGAAGATGCGGGGACCTCCAACGCCAACCAAACCGAAAATCCAGACACCAGCGCAACAACAGCAGCGAAGAACCTACAAAAATAAGTAAACCTGCCACTGGTAACTATGGAGGTAGGTGGGTCTGGTTCCCTACAAAATACAGGGAGCATGGAGGTTGGGGGGAGATTACATTCTTTTCTGAATGCATGGAGCATGTTAACAACTGATACTTACATCTTAAGCAGTATCCAGGGATATACAATAGAGTTTATACACAAGTACAGCCCTCCAGTTCAACATATACCGAACCGAATGTTCGTGCTTTCTGATAAAGAAAATTCAAAAGCGCAAGCTGAACTGGAGCGGCTTTACGTAAAAGGTGTAATTGAGAAAACTCAACACGAACCATTAGAATTCGTGTCCAATATATTTACCAAAAACAAAAAAGATGGTTGTTATTTCATCATCATAGATCTGACAAAATGGAAACCTTTGTTACTGCTAAACAATTAATTTCCAAAGGTTACTTCATGGCCAGCATCGATTTAAAAGATGTTTACTATTCAGTGCCTATACGAGGTGACCACAGATGTTACTTAAAATTCAACTGGATGGGACAACACTGGCAGTGTAAAGCACTGCCAAATGGCTTATCATCAGCCCCAGGCTGTTCACAAAATTTTGAAACCAGCCCTAGCGTTTCTATGGAAACGTAAACACATGGTCATGGCATATTTAGATGACATACTCATTGTGGGCAAAACTTTGGAATTGGCCAAACAAACTGTAACAGCCACAAAACAGTTATTTGAAAAACTGGGATTTATTATCCATCCAGTTAAATCTAAACTAACGCTTTCCACTACTATGGACTATTTGGGGTTCACCATTGACTCAGTTCACATGTCGGTGACTCTGCCTAAGGGAAAGGCTAGAGATTTAATAGAGGCTTGCAATAACCTCATTGACATCAGCAAACCATCCATCAGATTGGTAGCAAAAGTAATTGGCAAAATGGTGGCTGCCTTTCCAGCCACACAATTTGGACCTCTACATTACCAAAACTTACAGAGAGCAAAAATACAAGCACTCTAAATTAATGCAGGTCACTTTGACAGACCTATGAAACTACCAATCAAGCTAAAATGGAACTAAAATGGTGGATAGATAACATCTGGCTTTGTTCCAATCCAATCATTGTCAGTAACCCTTCCATGGTACTACAAACTGATGCCAGTGCACTTGGGTGGGGAGCCACCAATACCATCACCAGCTGTGGAGGTAGATGGACTGCTCAGGAGGCATCATTATTACTCACACTGGGCATAAACTACCTGGAAATGTTGGGTGCATTCCATGGCCTAAAGTCATATTGTACTGAGTCATATCACCAACATGTTAGACTACAGATAGACAATACCACCGTGGTAGCATACATTAACCGCATGGGTGGAAACAAATCGACATCATGTGACAATTTGGCTAATACAATTTGGCAATGGTGTATCCAGAGAGATATTTGGATATCAGCCACTTACCTACCAGGAAGACTAAATTTAGTGGCAGACACCAGGTCACGCAAATTTAATGAAAACACCGAATGGATGTTGAATAAAAAAGTATTTACTGATATTACAGCAAAATATGGAACACCAGATATCGATCTATACGCATCCAGGCTTAACCACCAGTTATCAAATTTTTGTTTCATGGGAACCAGACCCTGGGGCAGCGGCGATAGATGCATTTTCGCTGCATTGGGGGGAAATTGTTTATTTACGCATTCCCTCCTTTCTGCCTCATCAGTCGGGTATTAAGGAAAATACAACAAGCCTCTGCGTCTGGTATTTTGGTAGTACCCGATTGGCCTACTCAACCATGGTTCCCAGTGGTATTAAACATGGTATTAGAACCATGTATCACCATCCCACATAGACCAGATTTATTGCTACATCCCGTAACAAGGGATAGCCACCCATGCCATAAACATTTGAACTTATTAATTTGTAGAGTTTTAAAAACACCTCTACTACAACTGGGACTGACGGACCGAACAGTGAACATGATCTCGGCGGCCCAAAGACAGTCAACCAAAAAACAGTATCTGGTCTATATCAGGAAGTGGGCGATGCACTGCCATAAAAACAACATCACCTACAGAGACATGAACATCCCGTCTGTTCTGGAATATCTGGCAGGCCTCCACTATGATGAGGGGCTCAGTTACAGTGCCATCAACTGCGCCAGAAGTGCCCTATCGACTTACCTATGGCAGGGGACAGAGCGTTACTCTGTTGGTACTCACCCACTGGTAACAAAACTTATGAGGGGAATTTTTAATACTAATCCCCCAAGAACCAGGTACTCCCAAATATGGGATGTAAGTATTGTCCTGAAGATGCTCAGGAATTGGTCTCCAGCAACAGCTCTGTCCCTACACAGACTGACATTAAAAACAGTCATGCTAATGGCATTGGTCACGGCACAGAGGGTACAGTCACTGCATAAACTAAGACTGGACAACATGACTTCCTCAACAGAAAATATTACGTTTCATATCTATGAGTTAGTAAGCAGAACAGACAGGGATCAGCAGGCCTCAATATACAATTTAGGTCATACCCAACAGATGACCGTCTGTGTATAGTAAGACATCTGTCGTTATACATGGAGAAAACGAAAATCCTAAGAGGCAATGAGAAGGCACTTTTTGGTCAGCCACAAGCAACCACACAAAAGAGTGATGGTCCAGACCATCTCAAGATGGCTGAAACAGGTGCTAACACAGGCTGGGGTGGATACTAATATTTTAAAATCTCATTTCACCAGGGCTGCAGCTACATCGGCAGCGATACAGTTGGATGTACCAATGGACCAAATCCTCAAGGCAGCAGGATGGTCTGGGGGAAAAAACATTCCAATTATTTTACAATAAACCAGTAATGAAACCTGGAACGTTTGCAGAAACAATTTTAAGTTCTGTAAATTAATTTAAACCCATAAAAAGGGGTTATAAATTTGTGTTAATAAATTTTATGATTTCAATGTCGAATTCATGTCCAAATTATGTTAACACAATTCCTCCTACAGTCATCAAGGCAGACGTGATGCATGGACTCGTTTCCACAGCATGAAATCACAGAGCTTTAAAATCTTCACGTAGTAACTCACGTGACTCCGAAGTAAAATAGTAAGATTAAACGAGAACTTACCAGTTTGAAGTTTGATCTGTATTTTATGAGGAGTTACGATGAGGGATTACGTGCCCTCCGCTCCCACCCTTGATCATATACTTAACTGGTATCTCTTCTCTAATCTTACTATGTTTAGTCATTACAGTTATCTGTGATTTCACACCGCTGCTTTGAAGAATGACACGCATGCGTCGTGGCGGGCTTCTTCACGTAATCCCTCATCGTAACTCCTCATAAAATACAGATCAAACTTCAAACTGGTAAGTTCTCGTTTAATCTTACTATTCTATCTCCCAACACAACATTTTTAAATGTCTCCAAGAAATAAACTAACACATTCTACCTGCTCAACAATACATTGATTTTATTTCCCTATTTTCCTGTCTATTCTTCCTATTTGACAATAATGCCACTGTTTTCAATGGTGTACCCTGTGTTTGCCCCTAGTAATATAGTGGATATAGCCCCTAGTAGATATTTTTAAGGCAGAGATAGACAAATTCTTGATTAGAATGGGGGTCAAGCGTTATGGGGATAAGGCAGAAAAATGGGATTAGGAGGCAGAGATCAGCCATGATTGAATGGCGGAGTAGGCTCATTCGGCCGAATGGCCTAATTTTTCTCCTTTTACTTGAGAACTGGTGAACTTGTAATTATTCTGATACAACTCTTCAGTATTCAAAAGCCTATCTCTATAGAATCCTGTTCAATTCTGCTAGCTTTGCTTAGCTTTACAATCCATTAAATGCCCTCTTTAACTGTTGTATACGTGTTGCATTTTCACATACCAGGACATCCAGGGCATCCCAAAATTGGCTAAATTTGTAATTTGGATAATCTTATAGTAAATTTACTTAACAAAAAATAATAGTGTACTTTAGATTACATTGTTGTTTTGTATTTTAAAACAAAAATATTGATGAAAGGCAAGCAAATTAGATTTTAGCGCATGCTTCATACAGCTGTGTTACTAGTGATTACTATCTGGTTTGCAATGGAGTGTACAGATGGAATACTTTAATGCCAACTCGCACAAAAGTTAAACAGATGGAAGAAACAAAATATATTCACACAGCGCCAGTAGAATCTAACGTATTTCGCAATAAATATATTACAAGCAAAGTATAATAGTAAGATTAAACGAGAACTTACCAGTTTGAAGTTTGATCTATATTTTATGAGTAGTTACGATGATGGATTACGTGAAGACCCTGTCCAGCACGCATTCGCGACATACTTCAAAACAGCGGTGTGGAATCACAGAAAAGCACAATAATTGAAATAAACATAGTAAAGATAAGGAGAACTAAGATACCAGTTTATCTCTATAATTGAGGGTGGGAGCGGAGGGCACGTAATCCTTCATCGTAACTCCTCATAAAATACAGATCAAACTTCAAACTGGTAAATTCTCGTTTTTAATCTTACTATTTTACTTCGGAGTCACGTGAGTGACTACGTGAAGATTTTAAAGCTCTGTGATTTCAAACCGTGTAACAGTCCATACTTCACTCGCTGCCGAAGTCATCCAAGGGAGGAAGTATGTTATCGTAATCAAACATGAATCTGTTTGTAAAACAATAATGGTATTATTTGAAAATAATAACAAAGAAATGAATGCTCCCCCGGGCTTAAATTATATATTTTTTGCAGCGTCTAAAATTCTCTCTGCAAGTGAAACAGGTTTTATAATGGCTTGTTGTAGAATGTTTGAAAAGATCTTTCCATGGACCACCCCGCTGTTACCAGGGTAGTTCCAATGGCACATCCATACTGTTAGCCGCCGACGTGGATGCTGCCCTAGTGGAGTGAGATGTGTGAATATCGGTATCCACTCCAGCAGCTCCCAATATCCGTTTGAGCCATCTAGAGATGGTTTGACTCGGTACCCTGACCCAGTGGCTTTTTTGTGGCTGACCCATCGTGCTTTTTGTCTCCCTCAGGAATTTTAGGTTGTGTTGATATATTGTAGAAAGTGAGTCATGACGCATAACGGTGGTCAGGTGGGTACGCTCTTAATTCCATAATGAGTCCTGAAGTTCCTGGTCTACTCTGTTTTGCTAGCTCCTGAATGGTGAATGTTATTTGGTCTGATGTTACGACCATATTGTCCAGTCTGAGTAGGTAAAAGGACTGGTCCCTATGCTGAGACTAAGCCATCAGCATGGCCGTATACAGGGTAGCTGTTTTCAGAGTAAGGGATCTGGTTGGTGGCCATCCCTTAGGTATGTCAGGACAACGCTGACATCCCAGATCTTGGTATATCTAGGTCTAGGGGGTTTTGAATAAAAGGTACCTCTCATTAATTTGGCCACCAGTGGATGAGACCCTATGGCCTGTTTCCCTTGGTGCCTGTCTTAGATAGGCTGACAGTGCACTTCTAGCACATTTGATAGTGCTATAGTTCAGACCTTCATCGTGGTGAAGGCCGGCCAGGAACCCCGGTACATAGATATGGTGGTTGATTGGTAGGTTGTCTCTGTTCTCGAGCAGGATGTTTCCCATTTTCTTATACTGGAGAGATATTGTTTCTTGGTGGAAGTAGGTGAGATGCTGTCATCGTGTCCATGGTCCTATTTGACAATCCCAGGTCCATCAAAAGGTCTTTTTGGAATCTGCAACCCAGTAGGCTTATTCTGTCATGGCATGGGTGACTTTCGCCTGATACGGGGTGGATCAGTAGATCTGGTCCGCTGGGAATGGTCATGGGTTTCAATGACCCTGTGGAGGACCACTGGGAACCATGGCTGTGTAGGCCAGTTGGGTACTACCAAAAAGTCCGAAGCAGAGTTCATCTGAAGTTTGGGTAGTACCTGACTGATGAGGCAGAAAGGGGGGGGGGGGGGGGGGGGAGAAACATAGAGATTAGTTCCCCCCAGTGCAGCAGTTCAGCGAGAATGTATCCATTGCTGCTGCCTCAAGGTTTGGTTCCCAAGCGACATACATCGGTACGTGGTGATTCAGTTGGGATGCAAAGAAATCAATATCTGGTGTTCCACATTGCTTTGTAATTTCAGCAATACTTTGGGGTTTAACATGTCTGCCACGGTATTTAGCTTACCTGGTAGGTAAGTTGCTGATAGTCAAATATGTTTGTCGACACACCATTACCAGATTGTGTTGATCAAATTATCACATGATATCGATTTTATCCCGCCCATGTGGTTAGTATAGGTCACCACTGTGGTATTGTCAAATTGTAAACGAACATGCAAAATGGTGCACTTTTGAACAATATGTTTTTTACCCATAGAACGCACCCAACATTTCCAACTAGGTTTTATGTCCAGTGTCTGTAGTAGTGATGACTCTAGATTAGTCCATCTACCACCTGTTCTGGATATGGGTTATTGATAAATGATGGGACTGGAACTATGCCAAATGTTCTCTTTCCATCATTATAAGTCTGAAAATAGGCAATTTCATGGTTCAGTCAAAGTGAGCTGCATGTTGTTTAAAACGCTAGCACCTTTGTTCTAATGCAAAGGTCCAAGCTAGGTAGCTGGTAATGCTGCTACTAATTTCCCAATTACTCTTGCCACTTTGTCAAAAGGTTGGTTGATAGTTAACCATTAACTTGTTGCAGGTTTGTGCCAATTCTGCTGACTTTTCTTTGGCAATGTTATAGACATGTGGACTGAGTTAATTGAATACTAGATAGTCCATAGTTGTGGATGGTGCCAATGTAGATTTATCTGGATGTATGACAAGCCCAAGGTTAAATAAGTTTTTAGTAGCTAATGCTGCTGAATTAGCTAATTCCATGGTTTTGTCTATTATTAAATATCATCGAGATATGCCATGACATTATGTTTCCTTAATGGTGTCAGGGCTAGTTTCAATATCTTGAAAACAGTTTTGGCTCATATTAGCCCATTAGTCAATAATTTGTACTGCCATAGTTACCCCATCCAGGTAAATTTTTAGGTATCTCCGAATATCTTTATGAATGGGTACTGAATAGTATGCATCTTTTAAGTCGATGCCTGCCATAAAGTATCCTTAGGAAATCCATTGTTTGGCAGTTACAAATGTTTTCCATTAAAGTGTGTATACCTGACGAAAGTATTCAATGTGGTTAAGTCAATGATGGTGCGACATTCACCATCTTTTTTGGTTTTAGTAAATTTAATACGAATTCCAAAGGTTCATAGTTAGACTTCTCTATGACCCCTTTGTATGTAACTTCTCCAGTTCAGCTTGTCCCTCATGTTTTCTTTTTAGTGAGAGGGTAAAACCCCTTTGGGGTGCATGCTGAACTGGTGGCAAGTTTTTCTTGAATTCAATTTTTATCCTTGAATACTTTTTGGTATATAGCTACCAAGTGTGATAGTTCTTCATGCTTACAACAACAGGTATAGTTTCTCCCCCTGTTAGCATAATCCCCACCTTTTATGTGATGGTAGGAACCAGACCCACCTACCTCCACTGTTGTTTGGTGGTGTGTTCATTTCTTCGGTTTCTGGTTCTTTGTCTGTCGGGGTGGTGTTGTTGGGGGGTGGCGCATTTTCCATGGGGCCCGCTCTGGGCCCTGTCCCGAAAGACTTGCGGGGATGGTATGCGGGCCCCGAGCTTACACCAGTACCATGAAGTAGACGCCTACTGGTGGATGCGTAGAGGTACTGCCATCTGGGTTTGCGAGGTTTGCTCGTTCCAGGTCCTGCCCTCATGAGGCCAAATGGCTTGGATTCTTTGTCCAGATTTTAGGCTTGATTTGGTAATTCTTTGCCAAATAGCAGGATCTGTGGTTCTGAGGTCGGCGTTCTACCGGAAGTGGCGGCGCTGTGATGCAGCTGCGGCTCGCCTGCAGTCTGTCTGTTTTTACTTTTTATGTCGGTTTTTTTTGTCTAGTTTAGTAATTTTTTTGGTTATCAGGTGGTGTTATGTGTGTGGGGGGGGAGGGTGAAACAGAGCTTTCTGTCTCTCCCTTCGGGGGAATGCGACTTTTTGTCGTATCCCCCTTCTCTTCCCCCGTCTGCGCTGAGGCCTAATGGCGGAGCTGGCGGCCTCCAACCTGCGACCGACCTCGAGGGTCCGGAGGTAGAGCCAGCCAGGACTCACCAACGCGAGGCTGGCCGTCTTCGAGCTGTGTCGACGTCCGGGTAGCGGCACGACTCGGCGCTCCGGTGAGGGCGAACGGTGCGGGGCTGAGACACTCCTGTGCGGCCGGCATGGCTACTGGCTGGAAGGCGCTCCCGAGCGAGCGGCCTGGTGCGGAGCTGAGACACTCCTGTGCGGCCGGCACGGCTACCGGCTGGAAGGTGCTTCCGTGTGAGCAGCCCGGTGCGGGGCTGAGACGCTGCCTTGTGGGCGGCCCGGTGCGGAGCGGAGACGCTGCCTTGTGGGCGGCCCGGTGCGGAGCGGAGACGGTGCTACGGCGGCTGACGCGGCGGCGACCTGGATCCTGGGCTCGGCCGCGGGCCGGTGGAGGACAATGTCGGGAGCTCGCAGGTCACTGGCTGGTGCCTGTTTTCCGGAGCACCCGTTGCAACAGCTGCGGGCAGCTTCGACAACCCCCTGGGCCGCCATCGCCCGGTGGGGTATCGCCTCGGCGCAGAGGGAGAAGAGGAGGGAAGAGACAGTAACTCTAAGACTTTTGCCTCTATCACAGTGAGGAGGTGTTTGGTGAACTCACTGTGGTGGATGTTAATTTGTGTTTATTGTGTTTTGTTATTATTACATGTATGGCTGCAGGCAACAGCATTTCGTTCAGACCGAAAGGTCTGAATGACAAATAAAGGTATTCAATACACAGTCCTGCGAATTTTTGAGGTTGAGGGCAGGTCTTATGACCTCCTTCCGGAGGTTGTTAATCACATACTGTGTTGCACAGTAGAGCCAGGGTGATTTGGCATGTCAACCCTGTCCATGGAATGAGCATATGAAGTGATATCCGACGTCAGGGGTATCAACATTTTTTGCAATTTGAGTTTTTGGGTTTAAATACCCTGCTCAATGTACCCCCAGTAATGGCAGGCACATTGAGCAAATGCAATTTTGGGGAGGCGTGATAAAGTCCAACGCCTCAATGACTACCTGTCTTGGAGAGGTTTAAAGGACAGGTAGTAAGTTGGCCGCCAGTTTAGGCTGTAACGGCCGTCCCGCTCGTGGTGTTGCCACGTAGCGGTTCACCACAGCATACCTCAAGCATACTCCCAATTTTGTTCAGCCAGTGACCCCTCTTCTTGACCAGCCCAGCCCTGGTCGCCAACGCTCCCCTCTGTTGAGGGAGATGCGATGGCCAGTGCTGTTAGTGCACTGGAGCGGGAGTGTTTGTGCTCCCTTGGCGAGCTTGCCCCATCTCCCGGAGCAAGTCTCGCTGGAGCTTTTGCTCCATGAGCCTTTCCATAAGGCTGTAAACGGTCACTTTTAGCCGCTCTCGTGCGGGAGTCTATAGTGCCGGGCTCTTCCGAGTGAACCGGCCGGTCCGACTTCCGTTGTGCCTTTCATCCAGCCCGCTTTGGGTTGGTCACCAACGTTCCCTTGAGCTGTGCTAGCGGCGCTGGGCTCGGCTCTCAATGCTGTCGGTGACTGTGGACCGCAGCGTAGTGCGGTCTAGGTGCCGCCGGTCGCCCCCCACTGCTGGAACCCTCCTGGTCCATTGCAGCCCGATGGGAACGACCTTCCTAGGTGTTTTCCCTGTTCCATTCCTATTTAAAAATAAAGCAGAACAGGGTCTCGAAAACACCATGTCCTCAGAGTAAGATTTGCTTACCTGAAGGTCCATTTTCAAATTGTTGCGGGAGAGCTCGTACTCCCGTCCGTCGCTGTGCACTGCATGAGACGCTATGTCGCGCATGCGTGCTGGACGGGGTCTTCACGTAGTCACTCACGTGACTCCGAAGTAAAATCATTATTATGCAGCCAAAAGAAGCAAAACATTTACACAGACACATTTTCTCAGGAGCAATAAAGTGATACTGTTATACTGTCTTCCTGTGCTATTGTTAAAGGAAAGAAAAGTGTCTGGGACAAAGTACCAGAGGTTGAAGTACAATCGACCTAAAAAAAGTTATTCAGCAACAATTTTGTTTTATTATTCTACGAGTAGTACTTTGAAAAACTGTATTTGAAAGAAATCAGTGTTCCTGTAGGATAGCTTTGTCCAACCTCTTCTCATAGCTAATTTTGTCCAACCTATTCTCATAGCTAATTTTGTCCAATCTCTTCTCATAGCTAACACCATCTAATGCAGGCAGCATTTTGGTAAACCTCTTCTGCACCATCTCCAAGGCCACCACACATTTGTGTAATGGCAAGACCGGAACTGCATGCAAAACTCCTAATGTGTCTTAACCAATATCTTATGGCCCTGTCCCACGGTACAAGTTAATTCCAAGAGCTCTCCCGAGTTTGCCCTGATTCGAACTCGGAGATTTACGGTAATGGCCGCTCGTCGGTACTCGGTACTCGGACAAACACCACCACGCCCCAAAGAAATCAATCACTTTTGTCAAAGCTGGAGAGATGCCCCGACCACAACCAAAAACATGGACGGGCCTCCTCTACACAGCCACTGACTGGCAGCTGCACGTCGATCTGGGCAAACAGCTGAAATTTCCACAGCACATCACAGAAACATCACTCCGGCCAGACAAGATCACCACCTCCGAAGTGACAAAACAGCTGATCATTCTGGAGCGGACAGTGCCCTGGGAACAGCGTATTGAAGAGGCTAATGAGAGGAAACGCGCAAAGTACCAGGAACTGGTCGAGATGTGCCAGGACAGCGGCTGGAAAACATACTAGGAGCCCATAGAGGTGGGCTGTAGAAGCTTTGCAGGATGCTCGCTCTGTAAAGTCCTCAACAATTGGGCATTACGGGGCTGGCAAAGAAGAGTGCCATTCAATCCGCAAGCGAAGCCGCAGAGAAAGCCACGAGGTGGCTTTGCATTACGAGGGCTGATCCGTGGTCAGTTGCTGCTGGGACGCAAGTCGGGGCTTGATCAACCCCGGCTGGGTCGCCTGGGAGAGGGTGTCTGATGTTGTGAAACCCGAAACACCCGATGACCCCAGATCACATCACTGAGGATGTGTCCCAGCGTATCTAGAAGATTTATCTTTCACACTCACATTCTTACCCCATACATATCCTTCCTATACTCTCTGAAATTGCATTCCTTTAAAAGTGCATATAAATAATTTTGCTTCTCGTCATTATTCATAATAAAATGCTTAATGTTACACTTTTAGTGTTGAATTTTATTTGGCATTTATCTGTTTATTTCATTTGACTTTACACATCATTCCAGGCCCATTTAGACTGCCTCACTTTTGCCATTCATTTGATTCTACCTGTTCTTTAGTCTGGTAATGTATACTTCCTCTACATTTCTGTGTATCTTATTTTCCCTGGTATGTAATCCTCTGTTAAATTAGTTGAAAATTAGCTCACAACATAACATCCTTGGGAGGGATCGTTGAACCTAGCATTTTTGAGGTACTACTTGCCCACCTTGAACAAGCCTTAACTGCTCTAGAAACATAGCAAAGATAGATATTTAGCCTCTCCTGGCTGCTCTCCATATTCCTGCATGAATCCCATATTGTCTGGTGTACTTAATGTCTCAAATCTATTGAACTCTTGAATATAGTCAGTGAATTCCAAAGTTACACCAATCTCCCGATGAAGATTTTTTTTTCATCTTTGTTCTTAAAAGCTGACTCATTATTTTGAGTCTGTAGCCCTTGGGTCTAGACACGCTGGCCAGTGCAACATCAATTCTACATCTAGCCTGTCAAGCCCCATTAGAATTTTGTATGAGTCAATGAAATCACCTCTTAATCTTCTAAATGCTAAAGAGTACAGACACAATCTGCTTAATCTCCCCTCATACGACCAACCAGCCAAGCCTAGAATCAATCAATACACTTCCTCATTTACATGTGCATACTTTCTTACGCAAGGAGACCAAATCTACACACAACCTCCAAATGCAGTCCAGTATAATTGGAGCAATACATTTATTCTTTTGTATTCAAATCTCTTGCAAGATAGATCAACACACTTTTCATCTTTCTAAATGCTGAAACTACACATCAACTTTCAGTGATTTGCATTCGGTTATCTCTGAATACCAACAGTTTGCAACTTATCATTTACAGAAGAGTCCACCATTTATTTATTCTACCAACAAGCATCTGAATTCTTTCCAGGTGCAGTATTTCTCCATTCACATGGGAATCTGTTTTATTGGACTATTACCCCATCTGGACATTGGTGGCTCTGACTGCAAGTAACGTAGAGATTGCTGTCCCTGAAAATCTCTCTTTTAATTTCCACCTGATCTCTTGTAACTCTGAATCAGGATCTCATTCCTGTTTCTTTCAGTGTAACTGCATTCCACGTTGATTGTGACCCATTCCCTGCAAAAGTGTTCTTCTGTACTGTTTCAGCGAGGTTCTGGCAACAAATTGAATAATGTTCACACTGGTAGTAGTCATTGAAACCTTGTATTTTCCTCCTGACTGCCAATTCTAATATGGCAACAATATAAAACATCAATACTTTGCTTTGTCCCCTATGATCCAGCCACATGCCCAATTATTGGCACCAGAACACTGTGTTTATACTCAAGACATCTCTCCCACTAATTTCCTTTAACCTCACTGCGGGACGATCAGCGACTTACCGTACTTCTGAACTCTCTGTTGATCAATAGTGCTTCAGGAAAGTCTCTATCTTGAGTGTGGCCTACAGTAATTTGCCTCTCTTCTAGCTCAGGAACCATACGTGCAGTTTAAATGACTGGAATATATCCTGTAGCTATGGATTATCAGTCAATCTCCATCTATTAACACATATTTTATATGTGCTTTTAGTTTAATATTCTTGGACTCCCATTGATTCTTCAATTGCGAGAATTGTTGTTTTCATTTTCTGTCAGCTTATTTCAAGGATGTGTGCCTATAACTGCTATACCAGAAACAGGCTGCTAACTTAATGTGCATGTCACACATAGACATTAAGTCATTTATTTGTGCATATATTGTACAGGAATTCATCAAAGTTTATTATTGTACTTAATTTTTCATCACTGACGTTTTTACTGAAAGCACATCAATAACAAAGAACTATTTCTTTGTTTAACCGTAAAATATTCTTCAGGAACTTAAACGGAAAGACGATTCAATAGGTAGGGAGTTTATAGCTCGAATCAAAGCCTGGAGAGAATATTACAGTGTGCAGGTCAAAGTCAAGGGTATTAAAATGTTTATACTGCTTGGAACAGAGTCTTCATTGCTCTTTAAATGGAACAGTAAGTTGACTTAACATACAATTCAAAGTCTGGAAAAAAGTTTCTCAAGGGCAGATAGTGTTATGGCTTATTTGTACAGAGGCAACTAGATGTTATTATGGTCCTAATGCCTTTCAAAATAAGAGATTCAGTCTAAATAGAACCATACCTGTTTTCTTTGATCTTTTTAGGGGGTGTGACCTAATTTAATGGAATAATCATTAAAACTTGACCTGGCATTGCCTTGAATGTTTTCCTCTTAAATTTTGCCTCTCAGAGAAGGTGTGCTGCCAAATGACAGAGGTTAAAGCCTCATCTTATTTCATGTTTTCTTTTTCTTTTCGCATGATTTGCTGCCTTTTTAATCTTTGCAATTTGAATAATAGCTCTTAGCAAAAAAGCTTGAAGCAGGAGGCCCTTCAGCTTACTTTCTATCTGTAAATGATTTGAATAGATCGCTGATTTGTGACTAGCTGCAATGTGTCTCCACATGGAAAAAATGTTTCAATTAAGGAAACATCAAGCCAAAATATCTTGGCTACTTCTGTATTAGAAAATATGGTGATGTCTAATGGGAACACTGCAGCAGGCCTTTGAGATGCCCCTTGAGTCAGCACTTTGCGTGGTGAGAAAGATCAAAGTGTTAGCATTAAAGCACGTCGATAGGGCCAAATGAAAAGGTGAAAAGCAGAAAAAAAGAATTGGATATTAGAGGCATCAGGGGATATCAATTTATTTTTCCTTACAAGCAATGCTATAGAAACCTTCCCACTCTCTCAATGCAAAAAATGGTTTCAAATTAAATCTATGCTTGAACACAAAGTGCTGTAGTAACTCAGCAGGTCAGGCAGTGTCTTTGGAGGACATGGACAGGCAAAGCTTTGGGTCGGGACCCTACCCAGATCTATGCTCATTTAAGATCAGCTGGGTAAAGTCATTTAGATCTGAAAATAAATGAGCTCATGTGGCTCTCAAGACGGTTCAGATTGAATGTAAGCGGAATTTGTATTTGAACTGCCGCAGATCCAAAACTAATTCTGAAGGTCACAGATCAGGCTGAGGTTTATAGAATGGTTAATCAGTGCGAGTATAACATTTATGGGAAGTGGTGGTGAGATCATTCGTGCTACCTGTGAATCTATGAAAGGTGTGGGCAGACTAAAAACCAGCGGTACAGCACTGTGAGGGGAAAGCCTGCGCTGGACATCTGAAAGAAAAATGGGAGGTGAATGTGGATGTGGGAGTGGGAATGGGAATGCTGGGGAGGAAGGATGCTGGAAAGGAGAGACAGAAACAAAGGGAATGGAAAAGATGAAAAGAAAGCCTGACCTATATAAAAAAAAACACTTTTAACCGTCAGCCGCATTGTTTTTCACAACAACTCACTAAAGAGCCTCTCCTTCCCACCCCTTGACAATAAATAGCTTTTCCTCTGCAAATATTTCTCCCTTCGATTGCACTCCGCACTGCTGTTCACAGTTACCATGCTATCAGAACTGCTATCCCTTAACCAGAGGCAGAGATCCTGACTGGACATAATGTAGCCGGCCTGCAGCGTGAAAAAATGTACAGCCACTGGGCAAGGTTGGCTATAAAACATTTTGTCAGAGGACAGAAGTTAATGTTTAATTTCAAAGTGTCATGCCACTCAGGCTCCTGACTATTAGTGAATCTGGCTTGTAAAACAAAATGGTGAACATTTAATGTCTTGCCAGTGTTAGCACTTTACACAGCCTTAGTGCTGTAATTTGTTAATAAACATCATTAGGGGTGTTAAAAGGTTCCCTGGTGGGAGCTACAGAGGTTACTCCATTCAACCTTTCTGCTTTAGATGTACATTGATTATGCCTAACCCTTTGACTGTTGTCTGCCTTCACTCATTAAACCTTGAAAGATGCACAGTGTGATTAGTTCAACAAATTTAACTGTATTTAACTTGCTCGCACATCATCTGTGATTGCACAATGGATTGCATTAGTGTAATCCATGCCAAGCGAGCAACAAGCCACCTTAATGAAAAGTTCATTAATAAATGATTAAAATCCAACCATCAGCTTTTCTATAGTCAGCCCTCTGCCGGCATGCCTGGAGATAGTAAAACCTCCTTCAAATATGCATTTGCCTGAACAATAAGGGGTTGTGGAAGGTAAGGGCGTCTCTGTGTCTTTATTGCAAGCTTTGTGAAAACATATAATATGCAATCCTTTGTTTGATTTGGTGGAATTTAAATTGACACTCCTCTGTACTGGGCCACAGCATATACTGCAATTGGAAACAGACTGGCAGGTTTTCTCAAACCCACCCCAAGTGTCAAAATAAATTAAACATCAATATGGTGCTCAGTTACAATATTGTTTTCTTGATTCACAGCAAATACCATAAGGGTTAGGTAAAAGAATTATAGGCAGATGGATAGTTTAGATGCGCAGAGAGACCTGGCCTTTGCTACAGTCTTCCTAGCTTTTCATGTACGACCTCACAATGCTTACTCACCGCTAATTGCACTCACATGTAAAGACATTCTTTAAAGTCTGATCTGGTGGAAAATAATTTATATAAATAACATTTTGGGTAGAATCAGTCTAAAGCAATAAAGATGATGCAGCGTTTGGAGGAAGTGAATATAATTGCATTGCCCTGTTAAATGTTTGTCAGCCCACCCACTGTCCATTGTCACGGGACTGGAATGGGCAATGGGTGTCCTGAGAAACATACAGTAGGAATAAAATGCAGATCTACTCGACATTCCGCAAATGCTGGTGAGAGTTTCAAGTGTAAAGAGGCGATAAAAGGTCGGCTGTTTTCATTATTAACATGCAATACATGCCTTACAAATTAATGTCCAACATTGGGGGGTTTTTAAATCAATAATTAAATTTTTACTCAATCAGTGAGCAGTCTAAAAGCAGAAGAGTATCAGTGGAAGAAGTTATCATTTAAGTTATTCTGCTTGGAGGTTTTCATTTATTGTGACGACCTGCTGAATATTTTATCACACAGCACTATCAAAAACTGATTATCATCTCATATATTATTTTGAATACAAACATGCAAAATAGGAACAAGGGTAGGTCATACACCCCCTCAAGTTTTATCCATTAAATAAGATCCTGGTTCATCTGCATTTCTGCCTATATCTGGTAATCTATCAATGCCTTTTTTTTAAATCAAGAACCTCTCCATCTTTTCCTTAAACATATAACAAGATTTGGCTTTCTTCTTACTTTTGGGGAGGAGAGCAAAGATTTAAAGTGATTAGGAAGGAACTGCAGATGCTGGTTTATACCGAAGCTAGACACAAAATACTGGAGCAACTCAGCGGTACCGGCAGCAACTTTGGAGAGAAGGTATGGGTGATGTTTCGGGTTGAGACCCTTCATAACACTGAGTTCTAGTCTTCTTCAGTCTGAAGAAGGGACCCAACCCAAAATGTCACCCATTCCTTCTCTCCAGAGATGCTGCCTGTCCTGCTGAGTTACTCCAACATTTTGTGTCTATCCAAAGATTTAAATCCCTCTAAGAAGGAAAAATTTGACTTTATTTCTATCTTAAATGGATGACTTCCTTATTTTTAAAATGTGATCTCTTATCGTACAATCTTGCACCAGGGGAGAAATCCTCTCCAGATCCACCCTGTGAAGACCCATGAGATTCTTATATATTTCCATCCTTTAAATTTCAGCAGATGCAAGCCTATCCAGTCCAACGTTTCTTAAATAAGATCAATATTATACCCATTACTAGAAATGTGGCCTGATCAACGTCCTGGAGCATATCCTCCTTACTTATGCATTTATTTCACTCTCGATAAAATGATAACATTCAGTTAGTTTTCTGAATGACTTGCTCTATTTGCATAGTAAGCTTTTGTAAGTCATTTTTACAGCTATGCACAGGCTAGGCCTACATTTATTATCCATTCCTGTGGACAGGGTGGTTTGCTGGGCCACTTCAGAGGGTGATAAGTAGGATGTCAACTGCATTGTTGTGGATCTGTAGTTACTGTATACAGTATAAAACAGAGGCCAGATGAAGCCAGCAGATTACTTTCTTTACTTCACATTAATGCATGCTCATGATCACCATTTCTGATGCAATTTTCCCGATTTTTGAATTAAATGAACAATTCCCCAGCTGTCTTAATGGAGTTCAGGCTTACATCTATTGATTAATATTTCAGGTCCCTAGATACTAGCCCAGTTTATTTTAGTTTAGTTTAGGTTAGTTTAGTTTAGAGATACAGCGCGGAAACAGGCCCTTTGGCCCACTGAGTCCCCGCCGACCAGCGATCCCCGCGTACTAACACTATTCTCTACACACTAGGGATAATTTACAATTTTACCAAGCCAATTAGCCTACAAACATGTATGCCTTTGGTGTGTGGGAAGAAACTGGAGCACCCGGAGAAAACTCAGGCGGTCACGGGGAAAATGTACAAATTCCGTACAGACAGCGCCCGTAGTCAGGATCGAACCCGGGTCTCTGTCGCTGTAAGGCGGCAACTCAACCCCTGCACCATTGTACCTCCAGTTGTGTAAATACAAGACTGAAATACCTAATATGTTTATGTATACGAGTGGAGGAACCAATAAAGTATTCTCTCCATTCTTCAGCTCCTCACCACAGGCACTGGAGCATTGAATGTTACTCCAATAATTTGCACAGTTGGACCTTCTTCGACAGTGCGTTTCATTACCTTTCTGTGAAGTGGAAAAAATATTGAAAGTTATTTAACAAGCTATGGAATAGGGCAGCAGATGGGGCTTAATGAGAAGATGTGTGAGGTTATTCATTCTGGATCAGAGTAAAGCAATCAAAGTATTTTCTTAATAGTGAGAAACTTTCAACCATGGAGACGGGGACAGGATTCAGGTGAATTTGGTGCAAAGGTAAATAAATACACAAAAAGAGAAGGAACATCAGAATCACATATCTTAATATGTAAAAGGAAGGAGTTATGCTTGTTATACTGATATTTATTTATTTGAAATCTGGAGTAGTGTGTTCAGCATTGTGCTACACGGAAGATACAGACAGCCCCAAAGTGCAGCTTCAGTACAAATTATACCAGGAATTAAGAAGCTGAATTGCGAGGCCACTTTGTGTAATTTTGGATTATATTCCCTTGTGTTTAGGTTGGGGGTTAATGCAATTAATGAAATTAAACCCAGAGATTTGATAAGGTTAAAAAAAGAAAAAGGAATTCCTCTAGTGGAGAATCCCAAGAGTCAATAGCTTTTGAAAGTCATTTGAAAGTGAAGTTGGGAAGTATTTTGAGTTTCTCAAAATGCAATGTTGTGACAAATAAAATTTTACAGAGTGAGTTTAATAATTTTTTGTTGGATAAGAGCATCAAGGGATATGGACCAAAAATGATCAAATGGAATCAGGGTGTAGGTCGGTCATGATCACATGGAATCACGGGGTACAGGCTTCTGGGCTGAACATCTAACCTTTGTTCCTATGTTCCAGTCTAATTCATCCATTTCCTGAGACACAACAGGGCCATTAAATGCCCACATCTGTTAATTCTTATAGCAAATTCAGGCAGAATGCCGAGGGCTAAAATAGATAGCAGCAAATAATTTAACTAAATATTGAGGCGGATTTGAACAAGTTCTAAGGAGCCAAGGCTAGCTTTTGGTAAATGTATAAAAAGGTCAATACCACAGGTGGCACCACAAAAATGGGTAGCACCACAAAAAAATTGCATTCTTTGTGTTAATTTGTAAATTTTGCAAAGGCTTGGGTAGAAATAAAGAGGCTGTGACCACAAAAGAAGCTACTGAAAGTATTATGATGAGATCTGCAATTGTACCATGGCTGGCAACCAGCCTGGTAGAGTTACAAAGCTTTTGTCAGTGATGAAGTCATACTCTCAAGAGACAAAGGAGCTGTGAACAGCTTTTTTTTGCGGGAAAAATACATTGGAATAGCATCATTTTCTAACACTAAGATGGATGACAAATTTTGTTTTAAACATTGAAGGTGGTCCAATAACTGTGTAAGGAAATAAAAAAATAATGTTTTGCCCTGGTCAACTGTGGTGTCTCCTTGAAGAACACTCAAGCCATGTTATAAAGTGACAGATTGGAATCTGTCTGTTGAGATAAAGTTATTGTTGTACAATTAATTTACAGTAATTAATTTGGTCCGAAACGCTGCCTATCTCCTTCGCTCCATAGATGTTGCTGCACCCGCTGAGTTTCTCCATCATTTTTGTGTACCTTCGATTTTCCAGCATCTGCAGTTCCTTCTTAAATACCTCCTCTGGCAGCTTGTTCCATGCACCTACCACTCTTGTGTGAAAAAGATACCCCTCAGATTCCTATTGAATCTTTTCCCCTTCACCTTGAACCTCCGGTCCTCAATTCCCCACTCTGGGCAAGAGACTCTGTGTATCTACCCGATCTATTCCTCTCATGATTTTGTACACCTCTATAAGATCACCCCTCATCCTCCTGCTCTCCAAGGAATAGAGACCCAGCCTACTCAACCTCTCCCTATAGCTCACACCCTCTAGTCCTGGCAACATCCTCATAATTTTTTTCTGAACCCTTTCAAGCTTTATCTTATGTTCTTATTATCTTATGGAGAGGGTACAGAGGATATTCACCAGGATGCTGCCTGGATTAAGCATTTCAATTATAGGAAGGGACTGAATAGGTTGGTCTGTTTTCCCTGTAGTGGAGGAGGCTAGGTTGACTATATGTAGGTATGTAAAATTACAAGGGGAGATAGATAGCAACATTATTTTTCCCATGGCGGTGGTATCTAAGACAAGAGGGCAGAGGTTTGTGATAAGGGACAAAAGCGTGAAAGGAAATCTGAGGGGGGAATAGGAGTTCTTCACACAGAATGTGGTTGGTATCTGGAATACGTTGCATGAATAAGTGGTGGAGGCAGATGCCCTTGTGATTTTTAAGAAGCAAGTACTTGTTTTGCTGAGGCATGGAAAGCTGCAGACATAATGTGGGTAAATGGGATCAGTTTTGGTAAGTACAATGGCAGGTATGGATGTGGTGAGCCAGAGCCTCACAGAGCCCAAACAACCCAAATAATTTACTGGCCATCCCTAATCATCCTGGCAAGGTGATAAGATGATAGTAAACCACCTTCTTGGCCTAATGCAGTCCTTCCATTGAAGGGTCTTCCACATTGCTGATGGTGAAGTTTCCCTATGCCAGCTGCCTTTGTGCTTTTTGCATGGCAGATATTGCAGATTTGAAGATGTTGTCGGAATTGCCTGGGCAAGAGGTCCAGTAATTTATTTTGCATAAAATGCTTGAAGGAAATAGCATGAGAACAATGAAAGGAATATTTTTTTAAGATGGTGAAAGGGGCTTCAATCAAGCGGGCTAATTTGTCCTGGCTGGTGTTGAGCTTCTCGTGTGTTTTTAGAGCTACATTCAACCAGGCAAGTGCGGAGTATACTATTACACATTGCCGTGTGGATGGTGGAAAGTGTTTGAGGTGTCAGGTGGTGACTCACTTCCCGCAGATGCCCAGCCACTGGCTTGCTGTTGTAGCCACAATGTTAAAGGGCAGTCAAATAAATAATTGATGTATGCTCAACTGCTGTGTTGCATTGTATACCACATATGTTAACTTTTATGTAGTTGTGTGTCTTGTTGCTCTTTTTTTAGTATGGTTGTATGGTAATTCACATATCACTGTACCTTAATTGGTGCATATGACAATAAATGATCTTTGAAACCTTTGAAAAGTTAATGCCCAGTAATATTTGGCCCCAGCTGTTAATGCCTATCAATAGTTCACTGCAGAAATATTCATTTAAATCTTCTTTATCTACCTTTCTACATTGTGCCTTGATTGTCTTCCTCATAGAGTCACAGATTCTTACAGCGTGGAAACAGGTCCTATGGCCCAACTTGCCCACACCAGCCAACATATCCCATCTACACTGGCCCATATCTCTCTAAACCTGTCCTATCCATGTACCTATCTAAATGTTTATTAAATGTTGCAAATCTTTGGTAGTACAATCCACATATTCGCCATAAATTTTTGCAGAAACTAAGACTAATGTCCACATCCCCTTCTAAAGGTGATTCTTCAGCCACTGATTCTGGAATATGTGCAATCTCAAGCAACATCATCAGAATTCTTTTTGTAAGGAGCTCACATGCTTGCATAATACTTCTTCTGAGTATTCTACCTTCCAGAATACATGTTTCCAGTGACTTCAACCTCCAAGCACAGCAGCAAAGCCTCGAGTTTGGTGTGGTTTGATTGGATCTTTCTGGTTTGACTGAACTGATCCTCAGCATTATAAGAAGATAGACAGAAAATGCTGGTAACTCAGCTTGACAGGCAGCATCTCTGGATAGAAGGGATGCATTATATTATTTGAACAGGCTGTGTAAGTTTTGTATATGGTGTATATTTGTGCACATATATATGCACATCAAGAATTCAACATGTGTCTGTACACATTTCAATCAAATTCTACTACTTCTCAAAGGTGTAAAATATTTACCATTAATTGGATAAATTGCACAAATCTTTTTAAAGTCTTTGGTCAAACAATTCCAAGAGTGCATTGCAAAGTAACAATCCATCTGTTTTGTGCCACAGGTGAACCCTAGTGTGGCTAAAACTACTATCTATCACATTGTAAAATAGGTAACAGATGTGTGATGATTAATCATTTACTGTTGATGAGTAGATCACACTGATGTGACATGTGTAAACACTGGCATTGGTTCTATTGTGGTATTAATAATCAGCACAAAGCAGCCTTCACAATATGAATTTTGTGAAGCATCTGTACAACCCAAAATGTGCTTCCCAAGTAGACCAACGAGATCATATCGGATGTAAACTATTCTGTTATATAACCTTTGGATGATGTGTTTTATGTTAAAAGTAGATTATAGGACCACCCAAGTGTTAAAAATATGAAATGACAGATGGTTTCTGATGATGCTATACATCATGAAGCAAAAATTAAAACTGTGATCTGAACTGAAGGATTGGATTACAGCCTTGAAATCACAATGGGATATCTGTATTGTAAAGTATATTATGGACCAGGATTTTTTCAGTTTGTGGTTTGTTTTTTAACGTCTGATAGACACCATTATTGGGGCTATTGAAGTCACATTCAGAAATTAGCTGATTGCACCTGGATTAGTGAAAATTATCTGCATGATTATCAAAAAAAAAACTACCACTCTTAATTTGCATCCTAAAATATTGCCAGTATCACAGTATACAATGTTGTTTGTCATGTACATCAATGATCTGGACGATGGTGTGGTAAATTGGATTAGTAAGTATGCAGATGATACTAAGATAGGTGGGGTTGCGGGTAATGAAGAAGAGTTTCAAAGTCTACAGAGAGATTTATGCCAGTTGGAAGAGTGGGCTGAAAGATGGCAGATGGAGTTTAATGCTGATAAGTGTGAGGTGCTACATCTTGGCAGGACAAATCAAAATAGGACGTACATGGTAAATGGTAGGGAATTGAAGAATGTAGGTGAACAGAGGGATCTGGGAATAACTGTGCACAGTTCCATGAAAGTGGAATCTCATGTAGATAGGGTGGTAAAGAAAGCTTTTGGTGTGCTGGCCTTTATAAATCAGAGCATTGAGTATAGAAGTTGGGTGTAATGTTAAAATTGTACAAGGCATTGGTGAGGCCATTTCTGGAGTATGGTGTACAATTTTGGTCGCCTAATTATAGGAAGGATGTCAACAAAATAGAGAGAGTACAGAGGAGATTTACTAGAATGTTGCCTGGGTTTCAGCAACTGAGTTACAGAGAAAGGTTGAACAAGTTAGGGCTTTATTCTTTGGAGCGCAGAAGGTTAAGGGGGGACTTGATAGAGGTTTTTAAAATGATGAGAGGGATAGACAGAGTTGACGTGGAAAAGCTTTTCCCACTGAGAGTAGGGAAGATTCAAACAAGGGGACATGACTTGAGAATTAAGGGACTGAAGTTTAGGGGTAACATGAGGGGGAACTTCTTTACTCAGAGAGTGGTAGCTGTGTGGAATGAGCTTCCAGTGAAGGTGGTGGAGGCAGGTTCGTTTTTATCATTTAAAAATAAATTGGATAGTTATATGGATGGGAAAGGAATGGAGGGTTATGGTCTGAGCGCAGGTATATGGGACTAGGGGAGATTATGTGTTCGGCACGGACTAGAGGGGTCGAGATGGCCTGTTTCCGTGCTGTAATTGTTATATGGTTATTATATGGTTATAACATTGTATTCATAAGATGCGTTTGATGCAGGTGATATTTTGTTCAGTAAACAAGAACCAAAAGAATAACTGTGATGAGGTCAGACATTTTTGGAAAAATCAACCCAGATAGTGAGTTTGTTAACATGTCTGAGCCTCTAACTAGTCATATGCTTTTCCAGTAGGAGTCACAAACTCACAAATTATAGGAGTAGAATTAGGCCATTTGGCCCATCGAGTCTACTACACAATTCAATCAGGGCTGATCTCTGCCTCTTAATCCCATTTTCCTACCTTCTCCTCATAACCCTTGACACCCGTTCTAATCAAGAAATCAAGTGACAAGGGAGTAATCAAAGGGAACATGGGCAAATATACCATTCTTTCATGCAGAAATGCTGATATCAATGGTGATTTCTTGCTTTCTCTATATACTGTATTATGCTTACAGTCAATTAGTGGCTGTTTAAAAGTAAGTTTATTATAGTTTGACTTTTCAATCATTAAAAAATATATATTCAAATCAATTTAATGCAGAACTGAGGCTTTGTAGCCATTTACAGCCGGGTAGTAGGCTGTGGGCCGAGCATCAAAAATGTGTCTAGAAATCGATTTTTGTGACCCACGTCACGGAACTACATGAAACTTTCCACAGATTTAGATGAAATATAATTGAGAAGGATGTCATAACTCGTCAGTGCCAAAAGTTGCACATAATTTAATTAAACTAATTAGAAAATGATATCAAGAAAGTAAGCGCCATCTCGTGGCCAATGCCCATATTACACCATGGGCAGCCTATTTCTGTGTTGCAGTCCATTTAAACTATATATTATTATACATATATATATATATATGACTTGTAAATATGACTGTAATCATATATAATTAAATATAATTATATTATATAAAAATAATATGATGAATATAATTGTGAGTGTTTTTTTAATGACGCTGTCGCAGAGGTCCTGCTCCTGAACCAGCCTAATTAATGGGTGAGGGCAGTTCTTGTGGGTTCCTCCCTTTACTGAACCCCACTGACTGCCAGTGAGCAGAGTGGGGGTCACGGCCATAGTGAGACTGGGGCAGTGCCAGGCTGGAGGACAGTCCTGCAAGGCATCTTCCGGTCGCTTTAATAGGAAATTTAATGAGACTGCAGCAGAGGTCCCTGGTTTTAAGGGCTCATGAACCTGCCTAATTAAAGGGTCAGGACAGATCCTCTGGGTTCCCCCATTTACTGAACCCCACTGACTGCCATAGTGGGGAGAATGGGGGTAACGGCCATAGTGGGACTGGGGCAGTGCCAGGCTGGGTGACAGACCTGTAAGAGACCTGTCTTATTTCTGATGTAAATGTCACATCCTGACCAAGAATCGAATGCTCTGATGTTTACTCGATGAGTATTCATTTTAAGCTACAATGAGCCTATATTTATGTTAGAGACCCCCCCCCCGATTACCTTTAACCTAAAATAACCCTAAAAGTGTTGCATTGTTAGAGTATCTGTAGTTTGTGTGTGTGTCTGTGTATACCTGTCAAACATGTATTTGTGGATGTGTGGATGTAAGTGTGTATGTATGTGTGGATGTATGTATGTGTGAATGGATGGGTGGGTGGATGTGTGTGTGTGGATGTATGTGTGTGCGTGGATGTGTACATGTATGTCTGCGTGCGGATGGATGTGTGGGTGTGTGTGTGCGCATGCATGGAAGTGTGTGTACGGATGGATGTGTGTGTGGATGTGTGGATGGGTGGGTGGACTGTTGCACTGTCATTCACCAGCACGCCATTATCATAAGTAATTCACTCATTGTTTAAATAATTTGACCAAATAAATAGTGAAACGATATACATTAAAATAAAACTTTATATCATCATTTATTTCCCCAATTTATTTGTTTACAATACATCTGATCTTCATCTAAATATTCTTCATCAGATTCCAAGTCTTTTAATAAGTTTTGATAAGTCCATTGATAAGTTAGTTCAAGTGGAGGGTCAGGCAGAGGCTACAAAAAAAAACACATCTCATAGTCATTAAGTCTGCATGGACTTCAATTCATAAAATTTCAACCTCTTCTTAATGTTAATGAGAATAACACTGTTACTACCATAGATAAATTAGTTCAAGTTCACATACACCAATTCGTTTCTACATAAACATCAGCCATTTCTGACCAGTTCTCACTCCAATGTAAGCCTATACAGTGCAATCAATATTCCTCCGTTTTTCTCTCGTGGTCGGGGCCTGGAAACGGCTGCTACGGACGGCACTATGTCCAGCCTTACCATCCCCCCCGCCCGCGGAGATGATCCGCGTCTTCGCGTTCGCGAATCGGCTGCTTCTTAATTGAGACCGCGGCTTCACTATGTTATGTACATAGGCCCCGCACTTTTTCCCGGTAAGTTTTCGCAGGCAGCTCCGAGAATAGATGTTAAAGAAAACTTATTAGACTTCAACAAGCTGGCATTAGAGAAAATGTTTAATTTACTTTGTTATGGATACACATAGTTTAGGCCCTCCATGAATGAATGAATGAATGAATGAATGAATGAATGAATGAATGAGTGAATGTACAGCCTCCAAATCTCATTTTTTCACATTATAAAAGGGTGCAATTAAATTAATTAAAATCCATACAGATAAATTTTCATAAATTCAGACTTTAGATCTTACCTTTCGGTTCCAGTTGATTCACAAAGTTTGACTGCAGCAACTCAGCAGGGACTTTGCTTTCAAGGCTTTGTTCCTCTTCTATCCACTTAGCTGCACATTCTTCAGACTTCTTAATGCTTTTCTCACTAAATACAATTACCCTGCTGCAAGTTTCCATGACATGTATTCCACAGAACAACAAAGAACCTTCATCGGAATCTCCAGTAAAACAGGCATCATTAGAAGCACTCTCAGCCATGATGTGTGCTTCTTGCCTAGCTAGCCTGAAACAAAGCACCTGATTGGCCAACTGGTGTCCGACTCAATGTCAAACGTTATTTGATTGAACTAAAAATACCCGAAAATTTTCAGGTTTTTCTCTAATTTAATAAAACTGCAAGTTTTGTTCTTGATGAGTTTCAGGGATGATTTATATAATATTTTTACACAATATGTGAGCATTTCATGTAGTTCCGTGAGTTGGGTCACGCAACTGCACAAAAAAGCTCCTCGGCCCACAGCCTATAGCCAAAAAAAGTTAATGCAGCCACTGGGCAAGCACAGGCCGAGCCTGCAGGGTCGTGTGATCGAGCCCAATAAAGAAATGGGGCTATCAGTGAAAATAAATGTGAGCAGCTACTGCTGATACTTGTAAAATACGAACCACAAGGCAGGGAGTCAAATGCAAGGATTGTGCCTCAAACATGGCTGATATTTTAAATCTACATTGCATCCAGAATGCTGTGAGTTGCTCCATAGTGCTTCATTAGTGTACATTTTTGAGGCCTTTATAGACTAAAGGGGTCTATTGCATTCTGATGCATTTGTGAAGAATATAAAAGGCAGTTACTGGGAAAGTTCATGCCCTACATCCACGTGCAGGTGCGGAAATCGCTATCAAAACATGGGGACACACAATTTCTTGGCGGCCGCATGCACGCGCATGCACGCAAAGACACACACAAGCGCGCACATGCTCGCACACACGCGTGTGGCTTCAGAAGCTTCGGCCATGGGCCCTGTGGACAGTAACATCCGGAGCTGACCTGGTTGGAGATCGACTCCGAACTCCAGCAACAGCAGCTTCGTCCGCCCGAATCGTGGTGCTTGAATCAGCCCGTTTGTGGGGCCTTTCATCGCCCGGCACGGCTTCAACATCGGGAGCCTCAATCGCCTCAATGCAGCAGGTTGATTTTAAGCCACGGCAGGTGATAAAAGGCCCCGCGAACGGGCCAATTCAGCCCTTAGAATGCTTCTGATACCCGCTTGAATCTTTCAAAAGCTACAATGTGATAAATAATACAAACAAATAAAACTGAAGCAAATAAAGGCAAACAGAGGAACCAACCTTGGAAGGGGAAGGGGGAGAGAGAGAGAGAGAAAGAGAGAGAGAGATGAGAAAAACATACTAAATAATGTGAGTGAGGGACTTACCTGCTAGCCAGCCAGGAAACCCGTTTGACCGGATTCATTAATGAGCTGACCCGTTTAAATCCGATACCCATTTAAATCTTTCCTTTCCACCAATACATCCAATTAGTTCAAATGACAATTGTACCCAAATCAGACAGCTTTGGAAGGTCAAAACACAATTGGTGACATATCGTGTTAATACGGTGTTAATAAAGACATTTAACAAGCACTTAACAGTGACACCCACACCCCCACTATGTAGCAACTCACAGCATTCTGGATGCAATGTAGATTTAAAATATCAGCCATGTTTGAGGCACAAAGCGGAGATTTTAATAGTTTTTTTTCACCGAACTTCAAAGTCTGGATTACAAAACATGGGGGGATTGTCCCCCACCTCTCAAAACATGGATGGGGGCATGCCCCCCCCCTCCCTCCCTCCCCAGTATTTCCACCCATGTCCATGGGTGATTGATAGAGATCAAGGTGCCTGATGTGGTATGAATTGGAAGGATAACATGTTAAGCTGGTAAAACGTTCAATCTGCTAACATATGAGGGTGCATTCATCAATACATCCACAGCGACCTTTATAGAAAAAGGAATGACACTGCAACACTAACTGCTGCAACTCTGTCCCAAAACACTAGGGTCCTGCTTTTGATCCTGACGTCCAGTGGTGTCTGTGTGCAGTTTGCTCATTTCCCCAGATACTCCAGTTTCCCCCCCACATCCCCAAAGCATACAGATTGGGGTAGATTTATTTGTTACTTTAAATTACTTCTTTCCGGGTTGACAGCAGAAAGATCATGGTTGAGGGAAGTTCATGGGAATGCAAGAAGGAAAAAATATAGGCCATTTCTGGTTGGCAGTGACGCGATGGGCACAATGGCTTGTTTCCATGCACAATGACTCCATTTAAGAAGATGTGAGCAAGGACCAGCTGCTTCCTGAATACCTATGCTGGATACAGAACTACCAAAGAACGAAACAATTTCATATTGAACACTTTATCGTGTTTGGTTTTGTAGTCTATTTGAGATTTTCTCCCTTTTCTTTTCTTCACCCTTTTTTTATGAGTGCCATTACTGTATTATTTTCCTTCCTACTTTGGAGGTAATTGTCTGAGTAACATTTTCTGTATAAATCACAGTGGATGGATTGTTGAGTGACACCCTCATCCAATCATATAATGGACCAGTATGTTTTAAAATCAAATTTATATGATCGCAGATTCAATGTCAGATCAGCTGCACATGTTATCCTTCCAATTCATACCACATCTGGCGCCTTGATTTCTATCAATCACCTGTGGATATAGAGCATGAACTATCCCGATAACTGCCTTTTATATTCCTCACCAATGCACCAGAAAATTAAAAAATAAATTAATGTCGATATTTCTTTCTTATCACAACCATAAAAAGAAGAAGAATAATGAATGTTTAATCTTGCAATAAAAAGCTTTTTTCTTCCATTAAATCCACTGCTCACAATTTTACTGGGACAGGAATGCTGTAGGGGGTGTGAAATCATCCAGCTGCCAGAGTTTTTGTGCAGGCATAATTCATATGAAGTGATATACCTGACGTACACTGATGGATCCATGAATGAACATTGAATTGCACATGTGTTTTTCATAATGGTGCCTTGTTTTCCCTGTGCAGGCCAATATATTAAGTAGTATGAAATTTCACAGTGCAAGCATGCAACAATTATAAAATATATTAAATGTTATAACCTCAAAAAAGGATTTTTTTTTAAGCTAAGGCTTAAGGATTACCTGCATCTAAAGGTTGTTCTAACATATAACCCATTTATGGCCTCAAATGACTTTTCGAAGTCTTGTTTTCTTGAAATGATTTTCTTTCGAACTGTTACATGCCTTTCCCAGTAAGAAAAGCTTTGTCTATGGGGCAATGGTAATCAGCCCTACCATTTGTTTTTGAATGTTGACAAGGAGAATAATACTTGTTAAAAAACTCTAACTTGTTGACTAATATTCCCGTCAGCCAGTCAGTTGATTAAGAGGAGTATTCCATCTCTCACTTGCGATCTTTGCAGTATCGACATATTTACTTGAAAAGAGCATGTCTCTACACCAAGAGTTAGGTTTTTCAAGAGCGAGTTAGATATAGCACTTAGGGCTAAAGGAATCAAGGGGTATGGGGGAAAAAGCAGGAACGGGGCACTGATTTTGGATGATCAGCTATGATCATATTGAATGGCGGTGCTGGTTCGAAGTGCCGAATGGCCTACTCTTGTACCTATTTACTATGTTTCTATGCTTCTATGTATCAGTGTCTCTACATCCGAGACTGAGGGGAAATCATGATCAAGGGAAACATAGAAATGCCCAGTAGAAGTGCTCCCTCACAAATCAAGCCACCCGGCAGTTCTGGTTTCCTCCCACATTCCAAAGACGTGCACTTTGGTAGGTTCATTATGCACTGTATCTTGCCTCTAGTGTGTGGGGGTTGATAGGGTTGGGGTGAAGAATAGGTTTTAGGGAAAATTAATGGCTGAAACCAGAAACTTATCACATATCTGTACATCCCCGGTCATGTATCTGTACACTGTGAATGGCTTGATTATAATCATGTACTGTATAGTCTTTCCGCTGACTGTTTAGCATGCAACGAAAGCTTTTCACCGTACCTCGGCGGCAATAAACTAAAACTGAGCTGGGTGAGGGGGATTGCTTTATGAGCTAGCATTGACTTGATCGGCCAAAATAGCTTCCTTCTAAATGGAAATACAGAAGAGGTCCTTTCAGAACACTGAGTCAGAGCATCATTGCAGATTGATTTGTAAGCATTCTACAAAACATGAAATGGAGAGATGTAATTATAGTTTTTTCCTCAGACTGTCTCAACCCAGTCAGGCTCATAGTGATGCTCCATAAGATTAGCCCTAATGTCGCTACCGATCTCTATTTATTAAAGAGTTAGGATTTGGGAATTTCAAGAACTATTTCAAAATTGACAACACCAACATGTATGGCATTGTTACTGCAGAGAAGAACCTCATAAAATACAGATAGACAGTAATCAGAATCTGAAGGTAGAGAGAAAAAATCACCACAGGTAAATCTGAAGATTAAAGGGCAAAAATCAAATAAACAAAATGTTGAGGGAGGGAGAGGGAGAGAGGGGGAAGAGGGGGGGAGAGGGAGAGATGGAGACGGAGGGGGGAGGGAGAGGGGAGGGAGGAGAAGGGAGGGCTCGGGCGAGGTCTCTTTCTCGTTCTATTTCTCTTCTCTTTGCTCTATTCTCTTTCTCTTCTCTTTCTCTTTCTCTTCTCTTTCTCTTTCTCTTTCTCTTCTCTTCTCTTCTCCTTTCTCTTCTCTTTTTCTTTCTCTTTTCTCTCTCTCTCTCCTCTCTCCTCTTCTCTCTCTCCTCCTCTCTCTCGTCTCTTCTCTCTCTGAGAGAGAGAGAGAGCGAGAGAGCCTTTATTGTCCTGTACCCCAGATAGACCCTGCCCATTCTTGCTTTGCTTCAGCACAACCGAATATAGTAGACATGAATACCGAACCATCAGTGTGTCCATATACCATTATATAAATATATACACACATGATAAATAAACAATAAAGTGCAAATAAACAGATAATGGTCTATTATGTTCAGAGTTTTGTTTGAGTGGAGTTTAATAGCCTGATGGCTGTGGGGAAGCAACTATTCCTGAACGTGGACGGTGCAGAGTCTTCAGGCTCCTGTACCTTCTACCTGAAGGTAGCGGGGAGGTGAGTGTTTAGCCAGGATGGTGTGGGTCCTTCTTGATGCTGCCAGCATTTTTGAGGCAGCGACTTGCGATAGATCCCCTCGATGGTAGGGATGAGGTCAGAGCCGATGAATGGACTGGGGCAGTATTTACTACTTTTTGTAGTCTTTTCCGCTCCTGGGCGCTCAAGCTGCCGAAACCAAGCCACAATGCAACTGGTCAGCATGCTCTCTACTGTGGCACCTGTAGAAGTTAGAGAGAGTCCTCCTTGATACAAACCGACTCTCCGTAATTTTCTCAGGAAGGAGAGGCGCTGATGTGCTTCTTTATAATTGCATCAGTGTTCTCAGACCAGGAGAGATCTTCAGAGATGTGCACACCCAGGAGTTTGAAGCTCTTGAACCCTTTCCAGGGAACGCTTGCAGTCGGATGCTCCCGCAGCTGCGGGAGACTGCGAAATCGCTAGTGCTTTCAGATGCACAAGCAGCTTGTCCGTTACGGCACCAATTTCTACCATTTTCTGATCCAGGTAAGTTGCTTGTTGCTGTAAGTAATCTTCTTCTGTTTGGCTGTTAGCAAAAAGTCGCTGCTGGAAATCAAACACATTATGTATTTATACTCCCCATGTTGGAGTCTCCAAATTGGCCAGGAATTTGTGGTTGCTATGATGGTGATAATATCAGCAATTATCTTTATTATGTTCAAAATGAGTTTGAAATGAGTTCTGCACAAGAACAGTTAAATGGGGAATTCTTGGATGCCAGTGCCACCTCCTTCATAGAAAGTCATCAAAACAATCAACACAGAATCAATGATTTGATGTGAACCTTGATTTTCTATGCACAGGGAATGGAAGAACTATTATTACATTACAGTAAGAAAATAATGTAAGAATACATTATTGTATTGAATAAGTATAGTAATGATATCCTGATGTAATTATCAATGCAAAACCTCAGCCCTGCAAAATAAATACATTTCATTTCCTCAGAATAACAGTTTCAAACTTCTGGGGATAATAATACATTTTAAGTAATATTTAATTATATTTAAGCTTAATGGATTTGAATGCCTAATCTTCATTTTGGTCAGTGTAAGGTTAGAAAAATGGAACTCTTAAGCCTGCTTGGTTGGTTGACCAGCTCGATGATATCACAACTATAAGATGTCCCTGTTTGCCAATAGATGGTTCCTTACAGAAACCTACATTGGGAAATTGGAACTCCAGACTGCAGAGCCCACTGAAGCCTTGTGCACATATTTCCTTGAATTCAGGCAGGGGCACCAGCCCTTTGCTATCGACCTTGGGATTTGGGTTATTACTAAAATAATATTGAGATAATGGAGAAAGTAGAAAATGTTCATGAGGCATTAGAACTGAGTAGTTATATCTCCCCAGAAAGAATCAGACACAACTGGGAATTCAGGAGATACATTTTTACCCAATGAATGGGTAGAAAGCAGAACACTCCTTTACACAACCTTAACATTTTATGCTGCTCTACCGCGAACTTGGGCTTCAGATCCCTTATGTTGCCTATCACAACTATTGCCTATTTGTAGAATAATAACTTTCACCTCTGACCTCTGCCTTAACATACTGTAACTGGTGCCAAAACACCAACCATGTCACCAACAGACATGATTGAAGTCAATGGAGAATAAAATGGGGTTGGGTGTAAAATGGACATTCAATCATCACACGGATTTCTTGGCCAACTGGTTACATTCAAATGGCCACATGGTTTTCACCAATATTAAAGTAATATTGGACAATGCGCTCATGGGATCTCAACTAACTGCTTTCTCTGTCCTGGTATGATGCAATTACAGAATTCTGCTTGAAAGGTTATAACTTCTCAATGGCCATTTTCTAAAACTATGATGAACAAAAATATGTGTGATATTGTCCAATAAGCCAGGAAAAAGCTTTCAAAATATTTAACATATTTACTTCTTTAATTAATGTTGGCTGGCCCAAAGCATACTTTCTTGCATAACAGCGATAAGCTAAATTAATTTCACGGGACATTTAAAGTTTATTTCAGACAATTGATTTAATTTTATGCCCAAACTAATTTTGGAATTTATTATTTCCTAATGCTGGATAATTCTTTGTACATTGCCGCTCATTTAGCTAATTGGGTGGTCTTAAATTAGGTTTGTTGGAGCTAAAGGCAAAACTTCTCTGCTGCCTTGCAGATAAAGTTAAGTTAATCCAGTAAAGTACATATTTTAATTCTTCAGTAGACATTTTATTACCTAATTGGTGTATGTGGTCAGTCAGTAATAAACCTCAGCTGTGTTTTTTAATTTCCATGCTATATATGAAGTATGGATTTCACTGTGAACTCTTTGAAATGAAATAATATGATACTCATGTTGATAAGGTAATACTAATCAGTCCCAGATCCATCGCAAGTGGGATCAGGTATAATTTATTTACAGGCTTTACTAAGAAATGCACTAATATGCATGCAGTTTTAAAGAAGCCACTGGTATCTAGCAGCAGACATATCTAACCATGGGCACTTCCACAGCAAAACTGAAGCCTGATTATCACTGGGAATGCAGGCAACTTCTTTCAGTGCTTGCTTTACTTAGCCTAAGGTCTTATACATGTATTAATTCAATACATCGGAAAGATATGAGGACAAGGTGGACAACTCCTGAGAAGCAAAACTGATATTTTATGTATTTTTTGTTTGGTAAGTTCAAAGTTTACCATTAGAACGAATTACTACACACTCTAAACATTTAGTTTCACTGAATCTTAGTATGAGAAATGAACACAACAATTCTCAGCAAAGCTTTAATGCAGGTCTGACATTTTAAATATGTTTGGTTTAAAACTGAACTTGCTGCCATTGTATTGCTTTTGAAAATATTTCTCAATCACTTGTTAACCTTTATATATAAATTTAAAAGTGAGTTATATGAAAAATTGGAAATATATAAAAAGCACAAATTTATACAACTCGCATTTTGATAATGTTTAGAGACAAGACATGGTCTCATACAGTGTTTTATCTTTATAATATTAAAATAGATCTTACTGTTTCATTGCTAGCTTTAAACTGTAACTTGACTTCTGATGGTGGTAAATGAAACTTCTTGATCTATACTACAGGCTTGAGTGCACAAAACTGACTATAACCAACTATTAACAGCATTGTTTTCTATACCTTACTCTAGGCTGTGAAAACTATATATTTACAATTAGTAGCATAGTTTTAATAAATTAAAGATTACTACCTTTTGATTTGAAGAATCTACATTGACTATCAGTTATGATATAAAATAATATAGTTAAGGACATAGAAACATAGAAACATAGAAACATAGAAATTAGGTGCAGGAGTAGGCCATTCGGCCCTTCGAGCCTGCACCGCCATTCAATATGATCATGGCTGATCATCCAACTCAGTATCCCGTACCTGCCTTCTCTCCATACCCTCTGATCCCCTTAGCCACAAGGGCCACATCTAACTCCCTCTTAAATATAGCCAATGAACTGGCCTCGACTACCCTCTGTGGCAGGGAGTTCCAGAGATTCACCACTCTCTGTGTGAAAAAGGTTCTTCTCATCTCGGTTTTAAAGGATTTCCCCCTTATCCTTAAGCTGTGACCCCTTGTCCTGGACTTCCCCAACATCGGGAGCAATCTTCCTGCATCTAGCCTGTCCAACCCCTTAAGAATTTTGTAAGTTTCTATAAGATCCCCTCTCAATCTCCTAAATTCTAGAGATTGGGGCCTAAGGACCTGTCAACCAATTTAAACAGGTGTTTTTTTTTAGAAATGAATTAATTTGTCTCATTGTAGTAATTATTCAGAACAAATTCCTTATGCAGCTTTGTGATTAGTTTGTAAAAATTATCAAACAGTATTCATGTACCCTGTACCAGGAAATAAAGGTTATTATTTTAAAGATGAATATTCAATTATCAGTCATTCCAAAATTGAAACTGACTGTATATGTATGCATAAATTCATGGGGATTCATTAAGTAAAGATAATTGGCCTTTCTGAATTCTGACCAACTCTAATTTGGCTGTACAGCATCACTTGTAAATAAGTTATGGAACTAAATGATTGATTTTGGAGCTATGTGACTAATTTTTATGTAAATTAAATTTCTTCACACGCTGGGAATGAGCATAGCTTAATTACTTAGTAAATATATTTATTGGTTGTAAATAATATATACAGTAAGATACATTTTACGATAATAAAAATAACTAAATTAAAATATTTGGGCTCAAAGCTGATTTTCTGTTCTGGATGTCAGGTGTTAGGCATAGATGCCCGCCTTGGAGAGTTGATATGTTTATTCTGCCTGTGAATGTAAAATATTTTGCACAGGCATCATTGGGGGTACCTGTCCAGCATCTTACGGTGTCTTCTTTAGGTTTTCCATGTCTTAGAAGAAAATAGGGCAGGGATCACAGTTAACATTGCCTCATTTGAAAATGTAGCTTTCAAGCATACTTCTTCTCACAAATTTCTGAGGGCTGCCACATTTGAGGAGTATTATTTGCAGTGCCTTGATACTGGTAGAGTCAAAGGCTATTGTTAGGACAATCATGTGTGTGTATGGTGGATAATGGTACTCCCAGCATTTTTGTTGATATTATCAGAGGGTGAAAATCACATCCATTGTGTGCCTAGAGTAGGTGCTGTGATTCAGGAAGCAAATTCATCCATCGAAAGGAGAAGGTTGAGGAGGACTTTGACTCTAAATCCAGCTAAGAATAATTAATCTGCCACTTTAATACCAAAGGCCAATGGGTTGGTGAATAAATTCCAGACTGGTTCGCAACTGTTACATTAGCTCAAGCCAAACTCACACATTTTAGTTCTACTAGATATAATTTATCATTGACAAGTTAAACCGTTTGAATGCTGAGAACAATTATTCAAGTTTATTACCTTGCTGACAGAATATGAGTCACTCGAAATCATAATATATGCTCACAAAATAGTGCATTAAATGGGCAAGAAATCAAAACTAAGGTGACAAAATATTTTTAACACAATTCGCTGAAATTATTATAAAATTGGGAAATCTAAGAGATTCAGTTCTCAACAGATCTACTGCAATAATGTTTTGCTTTCTTTTTCAGCGTGTTTAGAAAAGCATTGATATGCCCTTATTTATTTCCTGGGGAGGAAACCAGAAGTCCCTGGGGAAACCCTATGGTCAAAGAGTCATCAAGCATGGATATAGACCCTTCGGCCCAACCCATCCATACCAATCAAGATGAACTATTTTGGGGACAATTTTCTGGTCTCTTCTCCTGTGTTGGGTACATTTTTTTCTCTGTACCTTTTCTTATCGATGTACCTGTGCAAATGACTTTAAAAATCTCCCCCTCCAGTTCAGGTGCAACCCATCCCTCTTCAGGTCACCTCTGTCTGGAAGAGACATGACCTACACCAGAGGAAGAACTCGACCTAATCCAACAACCAAGATCACTTGCTGTGCAAAGAGCAACTACTTTTGAGCATTACGTTTATTTCTCGGCATTACACCTGAGGGGGTACAAGGGCCATAGAGTGGGTTGAGCACAGCTTTACCAGTATGATGCCAGATAATAATCATACTACCATCTGGAAATGTCTCATTGATTTGGTCTTTGTATCTTGAATAAGGAAAATGAATGGGTAATTTAACTAAGGGTTTCAAGATGATTTCAATTGATAAGGAAAAACAAATCTTCAAGAATTTGGCACAAAGGGACATCATTTTGTAATTAGCATTTGGAGATTTCGTATGAGGTCATATATTAACTTCATAAAACAGCAAACCTCAGTTATGTAGGCTAAAAGTGTTAACACTGACACAGATAGACTTTTGTAAAGCAATTGCCTTTGTAATTTGTGTGTGTGCATGTGTGGTTGTGTGCGTGTGCGAGTGCGTGTGCGTGTGCGTGGGGAGAGGCGGTGAGGAGAAGCGTCCATTAAGGATATAGGTTTGTGTGAGTTTGCCTCTCACAGTCAAAGATTACCAATGTCATTTAGAAACAGATAAGCTAAGATATAATTGCTTTTACTGACAAGTGAATGAACGGCCTGCTATAACACTGTTCCTATTTTTTGACATTAATAATGAGCCTTTCACAAATACAATATCATGCTTGCTGCCTTCTATGGAACTAAAAATCATTAAGAAATTTATAGTTCTGTGGTGTTAAGTAATATAAAAGCTAATGAAGAAACTGGGTGGAGGATCCTAATGTTCAAATCTTGGGAGCGATGTTTTATATTGGCTGATAGCAATTTTGCACCAAAATGCTGATACTAAGAAGTTGCAACAACAGTTTTAAGTATGTTGAGATTATCTCAAAAAGCAGATTAAGCACGGTCCTGTTCATTTCCATTCTCAACTCTTGAATGAGGATTGAAATCTGTTATAATCTTTAATACCTTATGGAAGGACTTTTCCAAGTATTCTGAGTGTTCAAATGGCCTCTCCAGTAATATTCTGTGTACAGTTGCAATGAAAAACTGGCATTTGATCAGGTATAATTCACTGATTTTAGAAAATCCAATGCTTTTGTGGATATTGGTGTGGCCAGGTGGTAGGACATTTTGGGAAAGACTTGCATTTTTATATAGACTCTTTTATGAACTCATGACATTCCAAGGCACTTACAACCAACAAGTTACTTTTATAGTGTAGTCACTGCTGCAAAGTAGGAAACATAGAAGTCTGATTTGTATGCAAAACCAATGGCCAAATATTTCACAGGACATTTTCTATACAGTATTGTGCAATATGTTCTTGGTAATCACCCATAGAATGTAGTCGTGAATTAAATTCTATTGAATGAAGTAAATTGGACTACTTTACCTTATTCCTGCAAAACACTTATATTTACATCGGCAAGACCAAGCGCAGGCTCGGTGATCACTTCGCCCAACACCTCCGCTCAGTTCATATTAACCAATCTGATCTCCCGGTTGCTCAGCACTTCAACTCCCCCTCCCATTCCCAATCTGACCTTTCTGTCCTGGGCCTCCTCCATTCCCAGAGTGAGACCCAGCACAAATTGGAGGAACAGCACCTCATATTTCGCTTGGGTAGTTTACACCCCCAGCGGTATGAACTTCTCTCATTTTAGATAGCCCTTGCTTTCTCCCTCCCTCTTTACCCTCCCCTTCCCAGCTCTCCCACAAGCCTACTGTCTCAGCCTATTCCTTTCTTTTTCCCATCCCCCCCCCCCCCCCCCCGACGGACATCAGTCTGAAGATGTGTCTCGACCCGAAACGTCGCCCATTCCTTCTCTCCATAGATGCTGCCACACCCGCTGAGTTTCGGCAGCAATTTTTGTCTACCTTCTTAAATATTTACTACACCTAGCTAACCTAAGGTATTTTGCCAATGGTGAGGTATTGGAATTCAGACAAAATGTGTTGGAAGGAACTGCAGTTGCTGGTTTACACTAAAGGTAGACACAAAATGCTGGAGTAACTCAATGGGCCAGGCAGCATCTCCAGATAGAAGGAGGTGCTGCCTGTCCCGTTGAGTTACTCCCAGCATTTTGTGTCTATCATACGAATTCAGAGATTGACAGGAGGTCATGATGATATTTCTTCCAGAGATAGAAAGGGACATGACCATAGGAACTTTAATCTTGCAATTTGGTGAAGCTGGGTTCAATGTAGATCAATGCACATGCTGGGCAGAAGGTGCTCAAGCTTTGAATAAAGGCAGCAGAGCTCTGAATGAACTCAAGGATATGGAGGGTGGAGGCAAACCATGACACCAATACAATATTTAAGGTGGAAGAAGCAAACACAAATGAAGATGCAGTTAAGAAGAAGCAAGAAAGCTCATTATGCCCCTATCCCACTTAGGAAACCTGAACGGAAACCTCTGGAGACTTTGCGCCCCACCCAAGGTTTCCGTGCGGTTCCCGGAGGTTGCAGGTGGTTGCCGGAGGTTGCAGGTAGTGGAAGCAGGTAGGGAGACTGACAAAAACCTCCGGGAACCGCACTGAAACCTTGGGTGGGGCACAAAGTCTCCAGAGGTTTCCGTTCAGGTTTCCTAAGTGGGACAGGGGCATTTTAGTTCACTTTATTAAAATTTAGCCCCAATCTACATACAATTGTAAACAAATGCGAATTACATAGAGAAATCAGGCCTGTTATAACTTAAGGCATCTTTAGTTTACTTTAGTCTAGTTCATTATATTATTGGTATGTGTTCCGAGGTACAGTGAAAAACTTTTGTTTGCATGCTATTCAGTTATAGAAAAAACTACACATGATTACCATCTAGCTGTCCACAATGTACAGTTAAAGACTAAAGGGTTTAGCTTAATTTACTTTAGTTTTGTTTATTGTCACATACTGAGCAACAGTGTAAAATTGTTTTATTGGATGCTATCCAGTCAGTGGAAAGACTGTACATGATTACAAACGAGCCGTTCCCACAGATACATGTTAAGGGGACTAATGTTTAGTGAAAGATAAAGTCCATTAAAGTCCAATGAAAGATAGTCCAACGGTCTCCAATGAAGTACTTGGGAGGTCAGGACCTCACTCTAGCTGATGAGAGGATTATTCAGTTGCCTGATTACAGCTGGGTAGAAATTGTCCTTGAATCTGGAGGTATGCGGTTTCAAACTTCTGTACCTCTTGCCTGATGTACTTCTGTACCTCTTGCCTTGATTATGCTGGTAGCCTTGTCGAGACGGTGTGAAATTAGCTTTGAGGATGTGGAATCGATATGGATAGAGCTGCGAAACACTAAGAGGCAGAAAACGCTAGTGGGAGTTGTGTACAGGCCACCTAACAGTAGTAGTGGAGTTGGGGATGGCATCAAACAGGAAATTAGAAATGCGTGCAACAAAGGTAAAACTGTTATAATGGGTGACTTCAATCTACATATAGATTGGGTGAATCAAATTGGCAAGGGTGCTGAGGAAGAGGATTTCTTGGAATGTATGCGGGATAGTTTTCTAAACCAACATGTAGAGGAACCAACAAGAGAGCAGGCTATTCTAGACTGGGTATTGAGTAATGAGGAAGGGTTAGTTAGCAGTCTTGGGCAAGAGTGACCATAATATGGTTGAGTTCTTCATTAGGATGGAGAGTGACATCGTTAATTCAGAAACAAGGGTCCTGAACTTAAAGAAAGGTAACTTTGAGGGTATGAGACGTGAATTGGCCAAGATAGACTGGCGATTGATTCTTAATGGGTTGACGGTGGATATGCAATGGAAGGCATTTAAAGACTGCATGGATGAACTACAACAATTGTTCATCCCAGTTTAGCAAAAAAATAAATCAGGGAAGGTAGTGCATCCGTGGATAACAAGGGAAATCAGGGATAGTATCAAAACAAAAGATGAAGCGTACAATTAGCCAGAAAAAGCAGCCTACCAGAGGACTGGGAGAAATTCAGAGACCAGCAGAGGAGGACAAAGGGCTTAATTAGGAAAGGGAAAATAGATTATGAAAGAAAACTGGCAGGGAACATAAAAACTGACTGCAAAAGCTTTTATAGATATGTGAAGAGAAAAAGATTAGTTAAAACAAATGTAGGTCCCTTGCAGTCAGAAACGGGTGAATTGATCATGGGGAACAAGGACATGGCAGACCAATTGAATAACTACTTTGGTTTTGTCTTCACTAAGGAAGACATAAAAAATCTGCCGGAAATAGCAGGGGACCGGGGGTCAAATGAGATGGAGGAACTGAGTGAAATCCAGGTTAGCCGGGAAGTGGTGTTAGGTAAATTGAATGGATTAAAGGCCGATAAATCTCCAGGGCCAGATAGGCTGCATCCCAGAGTACTTAAGGAAGTAGCCCCAGAAATAGTGGATGCATTAGTGATCATTTTTCAAAACTCTTTAGATTCTGGAGTAGTTCCTGAGGATGGGGGGTAGCTAATGTAACACCACTTTTTAAAAAGGGAGGGAGAGAGAAAACGGGGAATTACAGACCAGTTAGTCTAACGTCGGTAGTGGGGAAACTGCTAGAATCAGTTATTAAAGATGGGATAGCAGCACATTTGGAAAGTGGTGAAATCATTGGACAAAGTCAGCATGGATTTATGAAGGGTAAATCATGTCTGACGAATCTTATAGAATTTTTCGAGGATGTAACTAGTAGAGTGGATAAGGGAGAACCAGTGGATGTGTTATATCTGGACTTTCAGAAGGCTTTCGACAAGGTCCCACATAAGAGATTAGTATACAAACTTAAAGCACACGGTATTGGGGGTTCAGTATTGATGTGGATAGAGAACTGGTTGGCAGACAGGAAGCAAAGAGTAGGAGTAAACGGGTCCTTTTCACAATGGCAGGCAGTGACTAGTGGGGTACCGCAAGGCTCAGTTCTGGGACCCCAACTATTTACGATATATATTAATGATTTGTACGAGTGAATTGAATGCAACATCTCCAAGTTTGCGGATGACACGAAGCTGGGGGGCAGTGTTAGCTGTGAGGAGGATGCTAGGAGGCTGCAAGGTGACTTGGATAGGCTGGGTGAGTGGGCAAATGCATGGCAGATGCAGTATAATGTGGATAAATGTGAGGTTATCCACTTTGGTGGCAAAAACAGGAAAGTAGATTATTATCTGAATGGTGGCCGATTAGGAAAGGGGGAGATGCAACGAGACCTGGGTGTCATGGTACACCAGTCATTAAAAGTAGGCATGCAGGTGCAGCAGGCAGTGAAGAAGGTGAATGGTATGTTAGCATTCATAGCAAAAGGATTTGAGTATAGGAGCAGGGAGGTTCTACTGCAGTTGGTGAGACCACACCTGGAGTATTGCGTACAATTTTGGTCTCCTAATCTGAGGAAAGACATTCTTGCCAGTGAGGGAGTACAGAGAATGTTCACCAGACTGATTCCTGGGATGTCAGGACTTTCATATGAAGAGAGACTGGATAGACTCGGTTTGTACTCGTTAGAATTTAGAAGATTGAGGGGGGATATTATAGAAACTTACAAAATTCTTAAGGGGTTGGACAGGCTAGATGCAGGAAGATTGTTCCCGATGTTGGGGAAGTCCAGAACAAGGGGTCACAGTTTAAGGATAAGGGGGAAATCTTTTAGGACCGAGATGAGGAAAACTTTTTTCACACAGAGAGTGGTGAATCTCTGGAATTCTCTGCCACAGAAGGTAGTTGAAGCCAGTTCATTGGCTATATTTAAGAGGGAGTTAGATGTGGCCCTTGTGGCTAAAGGAATCAGGGGGTATGGAGAGAAGGCAGGTACAGGATACTGAGTTGGATGATCAGCCATGATCATATTGAATGGCGGTGCAGGCTCGAAGGGCCGAATGGCCTACTCCTGCGCCTATTTTCTATGTTTCTATGTTTCTACCAAATAAATCATTTGATAAGGAGATTGTTGAATCGTCAGCGATTTCAGAAGATCATAGAGCACCAAAACATTTAGAGTTCCTTGAGCTCTTTTGGTATATTTTTGAAAGGTGAGAACAAAGAAAACAAAGAGTGAGTGGGATTGAGAATTACAAAGGCAAAGCACCGCAAGTTTAACATCACACTTTACAGAGATTTCAGCAAACCGATTGACCAATTTACCTTTGGTGCCCTTGATCTAGAGGATCCCTCATTGTGGGCACTGAAAACTATGTACTAGGTTGGCAGTATGTAGGTTAGTTAACTATCTAATGCAAAGTCATTATTTGGGTTTAGCTAATGCAAACCTTTTATGGTAATTCTGAATTTGATTGTCCTCAAATCTGAGAGATAATTGCTGGGTGGCATTTTCTGTTTCAAGGTTTCAAGGTTAGTTTATTGTCACATGTACCAATTAAGGAAAAAAATCCCCTCTGTCGACGTAAGAGATTAAAAAAAGTTTCCCCCAACTCCCCCACCCCCCCCCCCCCACCCCCACCCCCACCCCCCCCCCCCCCCCACCCCCCACATAAAACAAGCTAAAGCACATTAAAAACATACATTAATCACATATAAACAAACAACAAAATATTGAAGGGACAGACAAACTGTTGGTGAGGCAGCCATTGCTGGCGCCACCCAGTTTTATGTATAACTCCAAGTTTCTTCTTTTTGGTGTAGTATTCCAGCTATTCAAAACACAAAGTATAATAAGATATTTAATGGAAAGATAAAAAAACAGCTGTATTTTTTTAAGCAACTTTGGGTATGACTCTCCTTCAACAATGTCCTAACCTCTGATGCTATTTGTGTGGACCTTACGAGTTCACTTTGTGACCACGTGGGGTTTCCCTGGATGCACCAGTTTCCTCCCATATCTCAAAAGACTTGCATATTAGTAAGTTAGTTGACTACTGTAAATTATCAATAGTGTGTAGATGAGTGTTAGAATCTAGGAGAGTTGTTTGGGATTGATGGAAGAATTGAAAAAATGAATAAATGTAGGATTAGCGTAGATGTAGACGATGATCAGTATGGACCTATTGGGAAGGTAGGCATGTTTTATGTTGTATAACTCACATTCTACAGCTCAAGATACCCTAGAAAGTTCTATTCCTACCCATCTTGAACTACCTCAGCATAACCTTTTTTTCTTTTCACGCTCGTATTTATCTAGCTTTCCCTTAAATTTAATCTACAATCGTTCATTACATTGACCAATGTTATTTAATTGCATTGGGAATTAATTTCCTGAAATTCAAGGTGTTTCGTCCTTTCCCACTTACCCCCCACCTTCCTGTAAAGGGCAATGCATGGAAGCCACGTACAGTTATTAGTCTGGTCTGAAATCTGCAGTGAGAAGTGTTGATGCCTGTTGTTGTCTGAAGGAAGTCCAACAACTACACTAGTGACCTCACAAACACACCTAAAATAAAAAATCCAGATTAGAGATTGCAGGGGGGTCCCAGTGCAAGGTCACAGGCCCAAACATCTTCACCCGTTTCATTAATTATCTTCCATTATAAAGTCAGAAGAGGAGAAGTTCACAGATTGCACTATATTCAATTACAATTGCTACACCTCAGCAAATAAAGTATTCAATTCCTATATATAGTGAGACCTAGTTAACATTGAGACAGACTGATAAGAGCTAAATAACATTTGCCACCAAAAAATGCCAGACGTCACCCATCGCTAACAGAACAGAATCTCACCTTGACAATCAATGACATTAATATCACTGAGTTCTCCTGCATTAAACTCGGAATCACCATAGATCAGTAAAACACACCACGTGCTTGAGGAACTCAGTAGGGTCAGGCAGCATCTATGGAGGGAATGGACTGACAAGATCATGTTGGGACCCTTCTTCAGACATATGACTGTGTCACCATTGATCAGTAGCTCAGGTGGACCAGTCACATTAACAATAAGGCTGCATGAGGTTATCAGAGGCTAGGTAACCTGAGTGGAGTGACTCATCTTTTAACACAAATACCTTTGCACCATCTGTACAGCACAATTCAGGAGTGGATGGAGCTCTCTCTGCATACCTAGATGACTGCACTTCTTCAAAAAAGAAAAGAAAGTTGCTTGATTGGTATTCCCATCCACCACTCAAAGTGGTATTCCCTCTACCCCCAGTACACAGTAGAACAACATGCTTGCAATTACTCCACTGAGGTTCTCTGACACCTTCATCTAACCCACGACCTCTACCAGCAAGTAGGACAAAGAAATTACCATCAGCTTTGTCTTTTTCTGAGTCGCACGCTATCTTGTCTTGAAAATCTCACTGTCCCTGTTGTTGGATTGAGATCTGTGTCAAACAAGTCAAACAAAAAACATAGCTTCTGGAAATCAGGAATAAGAACAGTAAAAGTTGGAAAAACCCAACAGGTCAGGCAGCATCTGTGGACAGAGAAGCAGTCAGCATTTTGGGTCTATGCATACCTATACCAGAAGGGCAGCAGTGATTCATGAAGGCAGCTCACTACCACTTTCTGGTGTGCATATGTGGTGGACAATAAATGCCAACAGCACCGCCATCCTGAGAAGTGAATAAATAAAAGGTGCATAAAGGGAATTGTACATAATGGCTGGGTTTGGTGTCAAAACATATTTGCAATGTATTGCTCAAGTAGCTATTCCGAATGAAAATAAAGCAGCAGTAGCTGAGGAAACCCCTCTACTGCACTTGTTGGATGTGTGTAGGCATTTCATTGAGTTGGGACATTGTCAAACAGGCCACTTAACATTTAGCATTTGTGAATATACATCATGCATGACATCGATATTTAGGACTATATTAACCATCATACTTTACATCACACTGCTGTTTCCTGTTGTACATTAGCTATTATCATCATCATAGAATCGCTCAGCCAAATGGAAATATGCAAGGACAGAGTTGATATTTGAGTCCAGACAATTGAAAGCAAAATCTATCTTAGTTCAATGGAAAATATTCTCTAAGAAAACAGTAATTAAACAAATTGTTATCCTGAAAAACAAATGGAAACAGTTAACAGAAGTGAAATCATTCGTAAACTCTCCTAAATCAAGATATAATCTAATAATGTTAGAAATGCACATTCCATTACAAGTGAAGAATATTTTTATTTGAGCATTGTTACAATATCATACTCCCTCAGCATGAAAACGAATGACATATAATAACAGAACCCAGACTACTGGAATGTTTTAACAATCTTGAAACATTTATTTAAAAGTTGTATTTCCCTGAAGAGTGGTCTCTGGTCAGATCTGAAGGCAGATCAAAAACAAACAAACACTATCTTTACGAGTCCCTCAGAATGGTATGAACCATCAGGCCTGTCAGCCTCTGTTTTCTTGGCACCTTGACAGCATTCAGGCCCTGGGGCAGAGAACGGGCTGCAAAGTGTTTACAACTTTTGAGAATTGTAGGCAAAACAGGAAAAGAAGGAAAATGTCAAAAATCACAATAAAACAAAGTCATTTGGTGTTTGAAGGAAATGGAACCCATAAACGAACAATTTATGTGAACGTGGTCTCAGGTTTCTTAAAATAATTTTACTTTTACTTGTCTCAATATGTGCAATACTGTAAAACTCTATTTAGAAAATGTATATTTTACCTTACTGTTCTTATTATTAACATATATATGCATGGAAAGATATTTCCAAGCTATTCTAATTGATGATCAGTAATATATTTTATTCACACAGGATACTATGTTTATAAAAATGATTTACTGCATTAGTCACGTGGAGATCAGTTGCAGTATTAGTAGGGAGGAACTGTAGATGCTGGTTTAAACCGAAGATAGACACAAAAAACTGGAGTAACTCAGCGGGCCAAGCAACATTTCTGGAGAGAAGGAATGGGTGACATATCGGGTCGAGACCCTTCTTCAGTTTAGTTTTGGGTATTAAGAAGGGTCTTGACCAGAAACGTCACCTAATCCTTCTCTACAGAGATGCTGTTTGTCTCACTGAGTTACTCCAGTATTTTATGTCTATCTGCAGTATTAGTAGAATTGCTTTGTCTTCAAATGATACATTTCACTAACAAGTGTTCATATAATACACCTCCATCATTTAGTCTTCCGGCTCATATCATTCAATGAATACCAAATCCATAGCTCACTGACAGTGGGAACACAACTAGATAGAGAGGTAAAAAAGGCATATGGTATGCCTACCTTCATCGATCAGGACATTGAGTTTAAAAGTCAGGAAGCTAGGTTACAGCTGTACAGGACTTCGTTTAGGCTACATTTGGGGTATTGTATGCAGTTCTGCTTGTCACAATATAGGAAGGATGTGGAGGGTGCAGAAGAGGTTAACCAGAATGATGCCTGGAATAGAGGCTATTAGCTATAAGGAGAGGGTGAACAAACGTGGCTTTTTTTTCTGGGTCACTGGAGGCTAAGAGGAGACCTGAATGAAATATGTAACATTCTGAGAGACATAGATGGGGTAGATAGACAGAATATAGACACAAAATGCTGGGGTAACTCAGCGGGACAGGCAGCATCTCTGGAGAGAAGTTTCATGACGTTTCGGGTCGAGACTAAAGAAGGGTCTCGACCGGATACATCACCCATTCCTTCTTTCCAGAGATGCTGCCTGTCCCACTGAGTTACTCCAGCATTTTGTGTCTATCTTCGGCTTAAGCCAGCATCTGCAGTTTCTTCCTACACATAGATAGTCAGAATCTCGTTCCCAGGCTGGAATGTCAAAGACTAGAGGGCATAGCTTCATGATGAAAGGGGCAAAGTTTGAAGGAGATGTGCAAGGCAAATTATTTTTTTACACAGTGGTGTTTGGATGTACTGTACATTAGTGCACAGTATGTTAATGTATGTGCATTAGTTAAGTGTTGATTGAATGCTCTTCCATATGTTCATCATGTACTTCAGCAATAATATTCAGACTACTTTAGTGTCATTGACAATTGACTCATAATAGCTTTATTTTATTGCAAACTTATCTGCAAAAACACTACGTAATTATAATGTTTTAAGTAAAAAAATGTATTATTTTATGCCTCAAAACATTTCATGTACAGATGGCAGATTAATATTGGTAAATGTGAACTAGTTGGATGTTTTATAACAGTCTGGTATTTCATGTCTCCCATTACTGATAATTTCACATCTCCCTTTACTGATACCATCTTTTAAATTCCACATTTATTTAAGTAGTAGAATTTAAATTCCACAGACTTCTTGATGGAATTTGATCTGGCATCTTCAATTCATTAACCTAGACTCTGGATTACTAGCCCAGCATCACCAAATCCATCAATTTGTCACCATTGCCTGCTGAGAGATTATCCTTCACCCCCCCCCCCCCCCCCCCCCCCCATACATGCACTCAGTCCAACCATTCCTATAGTGTTTAAAACCTGCTCCCTTTAATATTTGGAATGCTATAAAGCTTGTTGGTAGCCTTTCCGGGTAGTAACTCATATTCCCCTCAATAAGAAATAATGCTTCAATGTCTGCTGAAAAGAAGCATATACTATTAATCACCTGAAAACAACTCTGCGCCATCTCAACCCACTTAATAATTTACTCATAACATGATAAGAAAAATACTCCCCACATCAGAGCGAGAATACAAAAAGTTTAATAATCCAGCAAGGACAAAAAAATGAGAGAACATCTTCTTTCCTCTGTGAAACCAAAAGAAGACTTCCCTTGATTACTATCATTACTTGAGGAATATTGTCCTGGATCTAATGCTTCCATCGTCCAGCCACTGACCCAACTCCCTCCTTGGTACTTCTTCACAATTTTCCATCTTTCAGCTAATCTTTTCTCAATATTACTCTTTCTTATCTTGGCTCCATTCTCATTGGGAGACTACATGTCATTTTGTGTGTGAGAACATTAATTTCTCTCAGTTGCTTCTCTCTGTTTCATCATATTCTGAGATCCCATTTCAATGATAAGGAGATACATTTTCTTGTGGCTATAATGGTGGCGGTGGAAACAGATAATATAAAGCTATCTAGACAGGCACATCAATATGCTGGGAATGGAGGCATATGGAGGGATATAGATCATGCATTAATGATGCATTGTGTTGGGTTTTATTTTCAGGATGGTTTTCAGTTATTCAGGGATATTTGTTGTTAATTCATGCATTAAGGAGATTATCTTAACTTGGCATCGTGTTCGGCATGGATATTGGACACTGAAAGGCCTGTTCTAGTGCTGTGTTGTTCTATGTTTTTCTGTTCTTTAGATAAAATGGGGTAACTTCTTGACTTTGCTTACCTGGGGACCTAGGAATTCATTCTTGAGTGCAATTCTCCTGACAAATGTTAAAGTCTGAAGATAGACATAAAATGCTGGAGTAACTCAGCGGGACAGGCAGCGTCTCTGGAGAGAAGAATGGGTGGCGTTTCGGGTCGAGAAGGGTCTCGAACCGAAACATTAGCCATTCCTTCTCCAGAGATGCTGCCTGTCCCACTGAGTTACTCCAGCATTTTGTGCCTATCTTTGGTTTAAACCAACATCTGCAGTTCCTTCCTACATAAATGTTAAAGTTTTCCAGGTGAAGAAAATGAAGCTTAGCCTTGGCATTTGGAACTACCCAAAAAGTGAATGAATGCCTCACAACTAGGCTTTGTGCGAACCATAAAGAAGATATTTTTCTTCTGTGTAGTCTGATAGAAGAACCCTTTTTCTATTGCATTTAATAATTGAATGTTAAGGAGATATCTGCTGAAATGTGCTCATGATCTTTGTGTGTTATCTTCTTTATCAATTCAGAATCCATTGTTCTTTTTAATTACTGATAGGCAATAATGCTGTTCTTTATCCTTGAGATGCAGATATAAATAGTGTATATTTTCACTGGTTAACTGAGGAACGCAGTGAGATGTGGCACCAGTGATGACCAGCTGCTTCATCGCTTGTTGGACAGCAAATCAACAGCACAAAATGTTTTATAATACACCAAAGAGTGGAAGGGAAAGAGAACATCAACATTTCTCCGTGGCACTGAAGAGCATATTCTATTGGTTTAATTTAAAGGATATCTTCACATCGGGTACAATGCAATCTCATGGGTTTCCTAATTTCTTCACCCAAAATTATTTTCCTTCGTAAGCCGCAATGCCATTCACCATCCAGCCCAACATGTTTTTAGATTGATCTGGCCCTTGCCATTCTAGTTACATGAACAGTCTGCCATCACCTCAGTTAATCCCTGTCCATCCATATCTGCAACTGTAACTGTGTAAAACCTCATTATAATGGACCATGGGGGGGCAAATGGCGTCCATTATGCCGATTGTCTGTTATAACCGAGGAAGGGTTTGTCCCCCATTTACTTCACTGCCCGGGCGCTAGGTCAAAATCCTGGAGCCCCAACACTGAGAGCCCAGTGGGACCCCCCTCACCACATGGTGCACTGTAGCCCAGGAAGGCTGCCCGGCACCACCTTGTCCAGCGCAGCTAAAAAACGTCACTGTCCCTGCTGCTGATTCCCACATTCGGAGATTGAGAGCAAAATGGGACATCTGGGGCATTGGGATGGTGGTGAGGTGGGGTGAGGAAGCCTTGACCCGTTCTAAGCGAGACTCCCATGATCAACTGCCCGCCATGAGTTCAGGATGAAAGCACATCGACCTTAAATGTTAACTCCGTTTCTCCTTTCAAAGACATTAATCTGCCGAGTGTACACTGTTCTTAACAGCTAAAAATGTATTTTTGTTTCAGCGAGCTAAAAATACTGAAGGCTGTTTGTTACATTGTTCAATAGAATTAAATGTCGATCATGGCGATTGCTTGTCAATTTCAAGTAGTGTCCGCGGTGTAACTAGCAGCCTGTGTTCTTAACGAGGACAGTCTGCTATAACTGAAATCCGTTATAAAGAGGTCTGGTGAACTTGTCATGCAACGATTATAAAGTCAGATAGCAAACAAGGGGACCCTGTATGAACAACCATGTGCCACTATAAATGAATTTCTTACTAGAATGAATGGAGCGATGTATGTACTCATAATTGGTGATTCTCACACTAGCAATTTGAACAGCAACATTAAAACAGGAAAACCATTTCTCATGCAAAGGGATCGGGGGAATGTAAAAACCTTTCCAGCTGGATGCATCTTTAAACAGATTACTTCAGCTGAAATAATATGCTCATGAGGAGGATCTCCTAGTCATAGATTCGACGAGTCTTACAGCATGAAAGCAGGCCTTTCAGCCCAACTTGCCCACACCCGGCAACATGTCCCGTCAACATTAGTTCCACCTGCCTGTATTTGGCCCATATCCCTCTGAACCTGCCCTATCCATGTATTCCATTTCCCTGTATATGTGAAGCTGAATAATGAACAAACAAATAATGCCCAGCAACATGTATGTCATTTTTAAGCAAACTATTGTAAAATTGTTTGGAATGTCACTGCCCAAAAGCCAGGCCATCACAAATTTGACTGCCTAATTTTTACTAAATTAAAAGGCAGGGGGCAATCATATAAAATATTCATTTGCAGCAATGTATGATGGGGAAATGAAAGGATAAATATTTCTTCATTTATTGAGAAACTATGCTTAAGAATAATTTCATTTATGTGCCATTAACTATGCTCACATTATATTAAGAGGTAAATTTAAACTAATGAACACATCTTGATCTAATAGTGAGAAGAAAGGCCATCCTTTTCTCATGGCATTGGAAAGTAAAGCCTTTCCCACCGTAAAATTGTGTCTGGGACACATTAAGCAACACGTTGCAAGTGGAACTGATGATTTTTGACCTCGGCCTGGAGCTAGGGAAATACTTCCTGGAGGTTCATCGGAAACATCATCATCACGCAAACTACTTCTCAGGCGAAGAAAGAAGGCTAGCTCAGAAAGATAAATATCCCACCAAAGTCATTTCCCAAAGCCTAAAGTCAAGTAAGCAAAGTGTCCATTTATAAAACTGTTCTCTTCTCCCTCTTCATCTCAGCCTTTGTACTGTTGCTAGCCAATGCATTGCCACACTAAAAAACCTAACACCAAATTATTTACTCTTTTTGCATGCATCATGCAAATAAATTGAAGGAAACTTCCAAAAATATATTTCTAGATTTTATATCTTGAAACTTCAAAGAAAAAAAGAGATACTTAGTGAATGAAGTTTACTAATTTGATCATGAGATAATTGCTCTTTTGCAATAGAATTAAACTGCAGATGGTAAAGTTCAGTACAATGTGTCAAATTCAAATATCTGACACCTTTTGTCTTTTCATCTCTGGTCTTTGTCCAACCATGAGCTTATCACAATCCCCCCCCTCCCCCCCCCACCCCCCCCCCCCCCCCAACCCCATACCCCCACTTTTCGTCTATCCATTTTCTTCAGAGATGTTGCCTGACCCGCTGAGTTACTCCGGCACTATGCGTCTTTTTGTAAACCAGCATCTGCAGTTCCTTGTTTTTCACCATTGTGTGCACGATCTCATTCAAGTGTCAGACCATCCTGACTTAGAAATCCATCTTACTTTCTTTATCATTACTGGTTCAAGATCCTGAAGCTAAATAATGCTCAACAGTAATGTTCCCAGAGACATAAATGCTTCCAGACCTGAAACACTATCAAAGTGCATTTAAATTTTGGACTTCACCACATCATTCCCGGACAGTATGCTGCTCCAAGTGCAATCAATAACCCCACTCTCACCATCGACGGCACCACTGTCTCCCCATCTCCCAAGGCCTGCAACCTTGGCGTGATCTTTGATTCCACCCTCTCCCTTGAGCCTCACATCCGCCATGTCATTAAAACCTCCTTCTTTCATCTCCGCAACATCGCCAAACTCAGACCCTCTCTCACACCTCCCGCTGCTGAAAGACTCATCCATGCCTTCATCTCCTGCCGATTGGAATATTGCAACTCACTTCTCCTTGGCATCAGCTCCACCTACATCAACCAACTCCAACTGGTCCAGAACGCAGCCGCCCGACTCATCACCCACACCAAATCCTGGCATCACATCACTCCAGTCCTCAAACAACTTCACTGGCTTCCCATCTCCCACCGGATCACCTACAAAATCCTGATCCTCACCTACAAAGCCCTCCACCATCTAGCCCCCCCATATCTCACTGACCTCCTCTCCCCCTACCAACCCTCACGGTCCCTCAGATCCACATCAGCCGGTCTCCTCTCCATCCACAAGACCAACCTCCACAGTTTTGGGGACAGAGCCTTCTCCAGGGCAGCTCCCAGGCTCTGGAACTCCCTCCCCCAACTGATCCGCAATTCCGTGTCCCTCACCATCTTCCAGTCCCGCCCCAAGACCCATCTCTTCACCTCTGCCTATCCTTAGCCCCACGTCCCCCTCCCTTTTCATTTGTGCATTAATTGCCTCATATTGTGTTTTTGAATTGTATTCTGTCTTTACTTTGTGTACTAGTCATGTCTCTACTATTTATTTCATTCCCCATACATGTTTTTCCTCTACCTGCTAAATTTTTGTAAGGTCTCCTTGAGACTCTTGAAAGGCGCCCATAAATAAAATTTATTATTATTATTATTATTATTATTATTATTATTATTATTATTAATTAATTGGTCTCTGATAGGATTTGGCATTACACCAAATTCCAGCATAATTTTTGATTCATATTATCAATGCCATGTTTTATGTAATTGTTTCAGGAAAATTAGATATACTTGTAGAAACTCAATTCCTAGTAAATCTACAGAACATGGAATTTATTTTACATGTTACAATCACCTTTTGTGGTTGGTGATTATTTCACTAATTAAGTCAAAGGTAAATAAGTGTAAAATATCCAGGTCGAATTAATCTGCATGCAAGTAACTAAAACTGTAGCCATGAAGTAAGGGATGGGGTTGTTTTCATTTCCCAAAATTCTATCGATTGTGGAATGGAAGATGGCAAATGTAATTACCGGGTATTTAAAAAAATAGAGAAATAACAAAATCATGAATTACAGAATAGCTTGCCCAATATCAGTAACAGGAAATTGAAGGATATGATAACAGGACACTTAGAAAATATTAGTGGGATTATAATAAATCAACTTTATGAAAAGGATATCCCATTTGACAAACCATCTGGAGTATTGAGTGTGTAACTGGTAGAATAGTAAAGGGAGAAACAGTGGGTGTGTTTTATTTGAATTTTCATAAAGGTTTTGATAAAATCCCCACTTAAAAGTTCAGTATGCAAAAATGAAAGTAAATGAGTTGGAGTAATATAGATGCCGGGATTGGAAATTGGTTGACAGAAAAGAAACAGAGAGTAGGCCTATGTGAGCCATTTGTGGGGTGGCATGTAGTGACTAGTGGATTTACTTCAGGGATCGGAGCTTGAATCTTAAATAATAACAATATTTATCAACGATTTTGATGAAGGCACTGAATGCAATAATGTCACAGCTTCCCAAAAACATGTCACTGGGTGGTCTGTGAGTCGTGAGAACAATGCAAAATTACTAAAGTTATTTTGGAAAGTTGGGTGAGTGGGCAAATAGAAGGCAGATGCAATATAATGTGGTTAAATGTCACCCCATTTTGGAAGGGTATAAGGAAATGGAGAGTATTTAATGCTGATAGATTGGGAATTAATAATGTATAATGCGATCTGGGTGTCCTTGTGCACGAGTCACAGAAAGCCAACTGAAGGAATAGCAAGTGGTTCAGAAAGCAAATGGTGTGTTAGTTTTCATTGCAAGAAATTTTTAATATAGAAGCAAGGAAGTTGTGCAGGCAGGGTCTTGGTGAACTTACTCCTGGAGTGCAGTGTGAAGTTTTTGTCTCTATACCATTGAAAGGATTCATCATAATGATTCCCTGGATGGTGGAACTGGTGTATGAGGAGAAATTGGATTGACTGCCCTGTATTACCTACAGTTTTGAAATAAGAACACTGTAAGGAAGCCTCATTGAAATGTATGAAATTCTGACAGGGGTTAGCAGACAAGTTGCAGCACGATGCTTTCATAAATTGATAGCATGTGGCATTGCATCAAAATACTGGCCTCAACTCATCATACAGATGAGGAGAAACAAACATATAGTGGACTGACTGATGCAAGATAATGTCTAAATGCAGATTTATTTCAGTATTAGTAGTGATGATTACCTTATGGGTGCACATAGTGCGAGGTTATTTTTTTGTCTGTAATATGTCAGCATGACATTCCTTATTATTATTGTTACAATGATGAATAAAATCCATCAGTCATCTTTCTGCATGTTACACCTTCTGCTCAATTAAGTAACTCGAAAAATTCCACAACAAATCTCATTGAGACAAGTAGTGCTGACTTTTGCTCATGGTTCCAATTATTAGAAGAGCTAGTGTCCAAACATTGAATCCGAAATAAGACCCAGACCTTCATGCTTGCACCATGAGAAGCAGAAGCCCAGGACTTAATGACAGATTTGGAGAGTCAGCAGGAAAGGACGGCCAATCTGTCAGTTCACCTCACCACTGGGGAAATTCCACTAGGATCTTGCTGCAGGTCAGACCTGGAACGTGATCCAACACCATTGAATTTGGGGCAAAGACTCGGGAGGTAATGGGAAGATAAGGCTTTTAAATTGTTTTGTTGTGGCTTAATTGTTCCAATTATTTTTAAATGAGTTAGATTGACATTATTTTATATTTTAAAAACAAGTTCAATCATTTACTTCAATTGTAATAGTTCTGATATATCACTGAATGTTATTAAATTCAATGATTGCTTTCACAGCTAACAAAGGTTTGACGGCAGCTTTGCCAATGGGCTGGATCTGTTGTGGGTGGGGAGGTTTGGAGGTGGGTGGGTCTCACTGCATTGCTAGTAAGATGACTCCTGCTGGACCCTGGGGTTGCATCTGCCCTCCACATCCAGACCAGGTAAACTCAGGTATAGCTGAAGCCTAGAAGCCAATTCCGGATGGGAGACCTGACTGGTAAAATCTGCCTTACCCCTTCATTTCACATAAGTTACGAATACAGGATGAGACATCTCATCCTACAAGTTTTAATCATCAAATTCAGCACTCAGTGTAAAGAAATGCTGATACAAACTTCCGATGGGATAAACAACAAGTAACATTCAGTTATACTGACACTTGATAATATTCAAACAGTTTATCTAATGTGAGTGAAAGTGTTCACCAAAGCAGCCCAGCAAAACTTGGCTTGTTCTGACGGCAACTATGGTTATGTTGGTCTATTCATTCTTTGTAGATCTTTGAACAAAGCAGAGTGAAGCTTTGTTCTCAATCACTGTGTGGCCATACACTTTTCATGCAAGTTGCTCTGGACAAGAACTTCTCTGTTTAACCGTTCAGTCCCTATAAAAAGCTGAGGCGATACATTATTTACCTTGTACTATTTTACTTTTATCCCAAATTCAGCTGTGTTATGTTCTGCTGTATTTGGTTTTACATGACTGTCTTGGAAAGACCTTTCTTCGAAGAGCTCCACAATGTTCCTTTGTTTATCTTCCTGAGTCTGTGCCCTTCGAAGTCCAATGAATGAACCCCAAATGTTTTGATTTGCTCCCCGCTGTCTGTCTTAATGAATCAAGCTGTCTTTTGGCTTGAATTTCTCCTTGTGTATTCTCTGCTGCATGACCTCTGGGCAACAAGTGCTGGCACCTTCTTCCTCTGAGCTAGTCTGTTTTTATTGCTATAAAACCTATGTGACATAATCTTATTATTACAACAGTATTAAAAAAAGGATTATTTTCTTCCCCATGCAAGTTCCTATTTCAGAAAGCAGGTAGCATTTTGAACCAAAGACTGGTCACAAAATTGATATTGCTTTTCAAAGTAATGTATAATTGATAATTCTTTTCCTTCAAGCATATCACTTTCTGTCCTCTTCATTTCCACATGTATGACCCCAATATAAAGGAATGTTGTCTTACACTTTGGCAGTTAATTTCACATATTTACTTGTGAGGCCACTGAAAATGAAAAGTAGGTTAATCTTTTTTCTCTTTTTTTCTTCAATGGGAAATAATGCTAGAGCAGACTTTCCCTTGATACAGATTTGTCTGTAAACAGTTTATATATTCAGTGGATTTGTACTTATTTCAGTAGCAATAAATTCACATAACACATAAAAGTGCAAGTTAATCTTCAAGATCTTCAAGAACCAAGTACCTTTCACAATTCAACCAAATGGGATAGAATTGTTTCCCAAGTTAGTGGATGAAATAATGGAATGTTGAAATGTAATGGGATATTTTATAAAACCAAAGATAAATACATGAGGGTGCTTGAAATTGCATCATTGTGGCAATCTGAAGTGTTGCCTGTTGACTGTCAGATTAAGTGAAGGGAAATTGAGGAGGGTGTATCAAACATAATGCTGCTCAATTTATATTTTTTTATTAAGACTAGTCTCACTGTTCTGATCTATATTAAAATCTTATTATGGGAGTGCAACACAACGATCGGCTTGTTCAGATCCTCAAGTTCGTGATTTGTTTGTCTTATCGTGAATTTTACTTAGTTAGTGTGAGCCAGATAATGAATACATATGGTGAATTGTAAAATCAATTAATGTAAGAGCTGATTTTGTTTAGTGTGTGATTGTTTTGTACCACATTTATTTTGATAACCTTTCTGCTATTATTAAAACATAACAATTTGTGTGTAAATTTTAGGGAAGAAACATTTTACAAATGTTAACATTTTGTCTGGTGAGGGCTGCCTCTCCCTACAACAGGGAGTGGTTGGCCTTTCTATCCCACTTCAAGATTCAAGATTCAAGAGAGTTTATTGGCATGTGTCTCAGATAGGACCATGAAAATCTTGCTTTGCTTCAGCACAACAGAATATAGTAGGCATAAATAAAATTCTGTAACTGTGTCTCTTTAGAAGCTGGTTGAGAGTCAACTATGTTGGCCAGGCAGGATAAATTGGAGTGTTAGACACAAAGTGCTGGAGTAAGTCAACGGGACAGGCAGCATTTCTGGAGGAAATGGATAGGTGATGTTTTGGGCCAGGACCTTTCTTCAGACTGGAGTGTTTCCATTCCTAAAAGACATTGAAGAGCCAGTTATGTTTTTTACAACAATCTACGTATATGAAATGTACAGTATATGGAATGAACTGCCAGAGGAAGTACTTGAGACAAAAATAATAATAACATTTAAAAGACATTTGGGCAGTACATTGAAAGGAAAGGTTTCAAGGGATATGGATCTAATGCAGCAAATGGGCATATTGGTCATCAAGTATGAGCTGGAATGAAGGGTCTGTTTCCATGCTGTATGACCCTATGACGCTAACCTTTTAACCACTTTGTTATCATCAGCTTTTAACTACCATTTAAAAAATGTAGTTGTCATGGTGGGATATGAATTCATTCCCTGGATAATTAGTTCAGCTTCTATATTACTAGTCCAGCAGCATGTCTGTTACATTTCCATAACTATAAAAAAATACCTGTTCACTTCCTGTGCCATAAATATGTTTGAAGGTATTTGAGAGAGGTATCAACAACGTAGTGCATAGTGAGGCACAATGCATTGGTGATGTACAGTGAACATTAAAGTTAGAGAATTGGTCATGGATACACATGATCATTTATTGAGGTCAAAGCATCAAGCAAGGCAACACAAGGAACTTAGTTACAAATAAACTATGTCATTGAGATTAGAAGGAAACAATAGTTTTATGAACAGCTCATCATGAGAGATTGAGCTATGGAATGCAGTTATTATTTGGTATTGTGGCCTGATCAAATTAATTTGCTATATGGAGGAAAGTCCTTTAAGGTAAATTGCTATGGGTGAATGTTATACCATCTGCTTGATATATTGCAAACAAAATTTTATATTAGCCTCATGAAGAGAGAAATAATTTAACAGATTATATGAATGAATTCTAATTTGAACTTCAGGAACCTCAGATACTAGCCCTTGTCAAAAAGATAGTGTTACAGAGGAATGTGGTATTAACATGCTGTAATTTAAGAGAGATGCTGGATTTAAGAGAGAGTTAGATAGAGCTCTAGGGGCTAGTGGAGTCAAGGGATATGGGGAAAAGGCAGGCACGGGTTATTGATAGGGGACGATCAGCCATGATCACAATGAATGGCGGTGCTGGCTCGAAGGGTCGAATGGCCTCCTCCTGCACCTATTTTCTATGTTTCTATGCTGCTCAGGTGATGGGCATGGTTGTAGTCATCATTTAATTGGCCTAACCCTTGGATCAGATGTGGGTGAATAAATTGTGATGGAAGATTAAATAAATAAGTACTGAGGCCTGTATACATGGATCAGTGAAAGACAGTGGTGGTAGGGGTGGGGGAAGGATCAGAGAATGAGAAAGGATCATGGTCAGAGGAAAGGAACAAGATCATGGAGCAGATGATCACGAGTTTCATGCAGCATGAGGGGTCGGTGTCACTCGAGAAGGTGATTGTGGATATTCATCAATTTAAAACAAATTCTGAGTTAAGTTTATCCCGGAACCTGTGCTCGCTCCTTTAAGATAACCATAGTTACATTTGTGACATAAGTGTTCCATTGGCTGCTTCAAACATAGATAAAAGAAGCTCCTTGATTGTCCTTGCCCAGTAAGGCAGGTGGCATACTTCATTCAAACCATGCACACATCCTGCCTGCCATGCCAAATAAATTGATGTTGCAGGGCTCAACTTAATGCCTCTAATCTTCACCATAATTTATGCAGAACAGATACCTATTGATCAGAAATCCCATCTCTGTCTGACCTACTGATTTAACAAATCTACATGAGCAATCCTTCATTCCAGATATTTGTTTCAAATTTTTATTTGCATTTGTACTGGATTTATTATGAATAAGGATAGCAAGAAAAAAGCAAAGTAAGACTATAACATTAAACATTGAAAGAAGCTCATATCATGAGGCTTCTGGTTTTGAATGCTTTTTATTGTTTTTTCACAATGATTGCATTTGCCAATCGGTTTTAAAGTGTAACACAGGCACAGTCTCAAATATTTTACTTCAAAAAATGCCATAACAAAGCACTTCCTAGCTCAACCCTCACAATCATTACGCAGCCACATTTGTAGCATAACTAACACTCTTATTTTTGCTGGCAATCATTTCTTACCAGGCTGCGAGCAGTGGTTTTGCATGCCTTTGCTCAAGGGACTGAGACAGATTCTTATACATTCAGGCTCTGCAGGAATCCCCCTCCTCTCTGTTTTTGACCTGACAGTCAATTTCCAATACCCGTGTAAAAAAATAGACAATGCAATAAAACAAAGTAACATTAGACACAGGAGCACACCTCTATCGATAAGAAATTATGCTGCTGAAGCTTAACTGAAATTACATTATTGTAACTAGTTTGCTCGAAAAATATAAGCATGAGATTAGAAAAATTTCACGGACCATATGGCATCTAATATTCCCTTGCAAGACCTGGGCGGTCCTAATCCTTTCTAAAAATAAGCTACATTTTTTGTGTCATCTGCCCTCAATTTACTCCCAGCTGACCTAGGGACCCTATCTGTCAATTCAGCCTATGTCTCTGGCCATTGCAGAATAAATGCAGCAGGATTCCAGAACATATGGCTAAGCTGTGAAATGTATGTGATATTCATGGGAAATCCACTGAACACTGCAATTTCCTGCAGTCACACATGTTCTCTCCAGATACATATACTCCCACTATCAAAAAAGCTCAACCCAAATCATGACTTTTTACCATGCCATAACCGTAACAATGTCTGGAAACAAAATGCACGGCTATAGTCTTGAAATCGAAAGCATCTCTTGGTTCACACTTGCTGCTTGATTGCGAATGCTCCATTATATAATTTCTTGGTGAAAGCATAATGGTGTAAGGCACAAATAACAAAATAAATTTGCAATCTTGATTTTCAGTGAGGGGAGATGGACTAAACAAAAGACTGTAGCTCAAACTGCTTTAATCTAAAATGAGAAAGAAACTGTAAACAGCTGAGGTGATTTATCCCACATTTTAATTAAAGACTTTGGGTGGATATGTGGGTAATAGTGAATGAATGGAACATTTTAGGCACATAAAACGGCTGTGGCTTGGAGAAGTAATAATCATTGGTTTGTTGAAGTGTAATTTGTGTGACAAATTAGTTCACAGATTTAAATATTCTAGAATTCTGTTGATACAACTGACTCATAATGCATTTCTGAACTTGCCAGATGCTTTATTACAGTCAATAAAATGTCTAAAATGCCATAAAATAAATGTTGATAAGGGTTGGTTTTTTCACTAATTTAATGGCTCTGCTGGGAATAACGGAATGATTTGAATCAGCAAGGCTTCAGTTTTTGCTTGGCCTGGCAGTAGGACTATTGCTGCCATTGGCCTCTGTAACCTTGAATTAGGGAGGAGAAAAGTTAAGATTCATGCAGCTGATCATAATCTCATGAACATCCACTTACTGGCTTTGGGTGAGGAACAGGTTGGAATCTGTTCAAATATGCTCTTGATTGAGTAACTTGCTGACACGCACCATTCAAGACCAACAGAAGTATTAAGAATACGAGTGAAGAAACAGAGGAAGATTGACATTTTATGATGCTAATGTCTGCACCAAGACAGCATTGAAGAATCATTTAGCCAACATAGTTAACCCAATGCTGCCCGTGGCACCCATATTCTTCTTTGAAAGCAAAATGCCTGAAGAAGAATATCAACGCGGCAACCTCTTTCCATGACAGACCTGAGAATAAAGTGCCCCTTTTTGGACTTTTTTGAAATGCCCAATGTAGGTGACTCAGTGCAATGTGGCCTCAATATTAGAGATGGTTTGGAGGAGGACATTGAATTTGCAAGTCCTTCTGGTGAATTAGAAGGATTTTGCAGAGACAGCAGAGGCATTATTTTTCCAGTGGTCTGAGATGCCGTGTAGACAAGATGTTTAAGTAGACAAGAATTAAAAAGTATGCAACACATACACACACACATGCACACACACATGCATGCGCGTGCACACACACACACACACACACACACAAACGAGTCACTCACTAGGAAATTAGTAGTAGATGAAAGACAATTGGCATAATAGAGGAGAGGGAATATATTACTTTTTATCTTACCATATTTAGATTCAGTTCTTGGAACATTTTACATTTTTGAGCACTTTATCCAGAGCTTCATTTGGTTCATATTTATAACGGAACTGTTATTTTCCATCCAATCTTCTTCAGATAGAATACTATGATGAACAAATGTCAAGACTGCATTGTGAATATCCAGTGTTCAGAGAAATAACGACCTCCTTTTGTCCGAGACAAAGCAAGAGAAAGATCAGCATTTATATTATATCCTCCCATCCATGACCTCAGGATATCCCAAAGCAATTTACAACCAATTAAGCCTTTTTTCAAAGGAGTTTAGTCTTCTGTTGCAATACAGATAATGCAGCAGCTAAATTGTGAACAACAAGGTGTCATAGACAGAAATGTGATAACATACAGACAATCCATTTTAATAATGTTAGTTAAAAGGGGCTCAAATAAAGGCCTCGAATGGGAATTGGAAAATGCATTCCAAGCAATAGCAAGTGAATTTGAATGTCACTGGTTGTCCAATGGATCAGACTTCTGGGTCAAAGCATTTACTGTAGTTTATTGTTTTGAAGACAGAAATGACATTACTGTACTAAAATATAGTTCTTGTGCTACACTTTATGGAACTACTAATTTAGAAATGTTTCTATATGTGGCGTATGTTTCTGTAACATAAGGATTAAGACGATCCATATGTTTCAGTTAAACTTCAGGAAAAAAATCTAACCTTTGAACACATAAATTGTCCACTGAAATATGCATGGCCTGAAATTGCACTGTGAGAAGCAGCATTTCTGACAGCTTTATTGGAAATACCTTTGTTAATGTTTTCATTATTGCCACATATTTATTGTAAATAGGTTAACGTCTTAAGTAAAAGAGCAGAAAATGAACTTTCTTAAATGTTGTGTTAATTATTTTCAATTGCAGAGAGAAAATTTTGTTCCACTAAAAGACCACTTTATGAGAAGAATGTCCAGCATTCTACACCGGACATATTGTGTATGATGAGAGGAGTTGTTGCATGAGTTCATATAAATGGTCACCAAAACCAATCTAATTCACCAGATATGTTGCATGCACAAAAATATACACATAACTGCAAGCACACATATTGTTAAGATCATCTATTGACATGTTCAAGGAAGATCAAACTGAAAAGTCCCCTATCCATTCCCTTCGCAGATGCTGCCTAACCCACTGAGTTACGCCAACACTTCGTGTTTTGCTCAAGATTCTAGCATCAGCAGTTCCTTATGTCTATAAACTTTCAAGCGTGTAACTTTAATATTATATCATAATGTAAGCCAATGAAACATGACGGCTCTCTGAAATCCTTATCTTCCAAATTTGCTCTGTCTACTCTGGAAGACTAACTGCAGTGGACATGTGGAAACACCATTCTCGGCAAGATCCCTTCCAAGTCACTCAACATCCTGACTTGGAAACGTTATTGTTACTTCATCATTCTGTCAAAATCCTGGAAGTTCACATCAAATAGCATGTTGGGGCATCACACACACTGCAATGGTTCATGGAGGCTGCTCACAGCCAGGGGCATTTAGGGATGTGGCAGAAATTTTCAATAAGGTCCACGTCTCATGCATGAGTTAAGAAAGTACTTATCACAGTTCAACAGCAAAATACATCACAGTTCAACAGCAAAATATTGCAAATGGTGAAATTTGAAATATAAGAAGTAAACTTTGAAAATAATCATCAAAATCATGCAGTTTCACTTGCTAATTCCAGCATCTAATTTGACCTTGAAACAATATATTTTTAAAATGTACATATTGTGAATGTGATAAATTAATGCAAGAAACATCCTCTATACCCTAGAATGAATGATGATCCCAAGGTTTAATGGCCCTATTTTCCATATATCCAACTGATAATCCAAAATTCAGAGGCATACAATGAAAACAGTAAAATAACCTGGGATACTTAATATTTTTTTTTGAAAGTAGAACAATGATGAAATAATGAAATGAAAATGAAATGTTTTGAAAAATATCATGGTTATTTATTCATTTGGGTTTTAGGGACGAGGGAGACCAGGGAACAAAATGCAGTGGTATGTAAATCACTAACATCCTCGGCTGCATGTCTCCAAAGATTCTTACAAACTTCAACAGATGCACCATAGAAAACAGACTGTCGGATTGCATCATAGCTTGGTTTGGGAACAGCTTTGCCCAAAACCACAAGAAATTGCAAACAGTTGTTGAAGTACCCCAGTCCATCACACAGACCAGATTCCCCACTGTTGACTCCATCTGCACTTCATGCTGCCTCGGAAAAGCAGCCAACATAATCAAAGACTTGTCCCACCCTGATCATTCTCCCCGCTCCTGTCAGGCAGAAGATATTGAAGCTTGAAAGCACGCACCACCAGACTCAGGAAAAAGTTCTTATATTTCATGCAAAATTGTCCTTTGACATGTCTTATCTACCCTTTACAATAACCAATGACTGGAACAATGAAGATGATTACCAAAATCCAGGATCTTTTATAGTCTCCTTTGAATTAACAGGTTTGCACTTAATGTTCACTGTGCCCCTTTGCTGCTCTCAAACTGATGCTGGTTGCCAGTTTTAGAACATTCTCCCTCCTAAGAATGGAAACCATCCTGAACAGACCACAGAACTGAATTCCCTAATTCCCATTATCACCCTTGTAAATGACTTGAGGATTTTTGAAACTGTATACCGTGTTTCTGACTAACATTATCAATAAATCCCTACACTTCCTGAAACTGTATATGGTTACCTATCAATTACAGATTGAGTTCTGGACAAGGCATGCTTTATAATTTGGATGTAGGCTTGTTATGTGATTCCTCGAAAAAAAAATATGGTGACTTTTCAGCATTGTATTTTCAGTATAATCACACTGAGTCAACTGTATTCTTCGTAGGCTCAAGGGACAAAATAATATTTCTGGCAACTGCTTTTACTGGAGCTTCAGCTTTCAAAAACATTCACTTGGATGCTGGAACCACCTTTAATCAGAATTGGGTCAATGATATTACTGTCAGTTTGGAACTCATTGCTTTTTGAGTGCCAATAGAAACTTACAGCTATCTCACATGTAGCATTGGTTTTACTTTGGTTAACTCGGAACTATTACAATTACACTGTTGCCAAAATATTTAGAGCAAGCAATATTCTGAATCTTAAATGTTCCTCTTGGAACTATTATTAAATGTTGGTTTAGCTGGCCAATGCATGTGGGAAATTACATTGTAGGTCAGGGATTTCCTTGGAGCCGTTCCCAATTCTCTTCTGTATCAGCCAGCAGCATGGTAGAAAATCCCATTTGCACTCACACTATCCATAAATATAAAGCCGGGGAGCAGGAGGGGGCAGCCTCCAGTTATTTTCTGACAACATGGACCAGAAAGTCCTCAGCCTTGATTGTCATTGTATACTCTGCCAATTGTTATTAGTAGCTGGGAGGCTAGAGTTGGTTTCAGCATCCTATTGCTGTGAGGGGTTGGTAGTGAGGAAAGGAGCCAATGCTTAATATTCTACGATGGTGTCTCGTGATTCATGCTTGGAAATGCACGCACACTGGAGTGGAGGGAGAATTCAGCTTCAGTGCAAAACACAATGCCTGAACACTCGCAGGATGGGCAGTCACTTGGGTCAGGGTCTGGCATCTGTGGGATCACCTTATCACAAGAATGAACACCCTTATTAGGATGGCAGGAATAACGGGGAAGAAACAGATAGGATGCGAATCAACAATGCTGGAAATCTGAAATAAAAACAAAACATGCTGGAGGCATTCAGCATGTCAGGCAGCATCTATGGAAAGCAAAACTGAATCCTAAAACATTAATTCTGTTTCCATCGCCAGAGATACTGCCTGGCCTGTAAGTGCTAATAACATTCTCTGCTGCTATCAGATCTCTTTCTTAACTTAGACTGACAGAAATAGGAACTCCATCACCATCCTGGATAATGTTGTCACTTTCCAGTTGAACCAAGTTAATATTTCTGCTGGCCAATTATAGGCTGGTGCTTGGTTGTTTATACCTTTCCGAGAGGATATATGATTGACAATATGATAAAATAATGATCTGAGAGATATAAATGACAATATAAACAATAAATATGGTAGATAAGAAAGGACTTTAATGTTATAAACTGTCATCAATTTGAGAATAATATAATTGATTGATTGTAGGATCTGCCTCCCTATTACTACTGTTTCATACTTCCAATGGCAAATGTTTCTACTATCAACTGTGAAGAGTCTATAAAAGTAATTTACTAATTTATGCCATGCAACTTGAGCTTTTCTATCTGTCGGGGGAAGCCCAGGTTGGCAGTGATTAGAATGGAAACAAATAGCAGCGCTTGGGATTGGCAATGTCATAATCATATTGATCACCATTCTTTTCCCATCAAATGTCTGTGATGAAACCTATTTGTTATCTTTCTCTGACAGAGGAGTGATATTTGATGGTATGTCCAGATTAAGAACAATTAATCTGTTCCTGCCAGGCATTTGGCTTTCATCTTCTTCTTGAGCAGTTTCATTCCTCCCCGACAGTGTGAAGGACACCAATAATATGGGATGGCAGTAATGTTAGTGTTATAATTGATTTTGTCCTCTTTAACCTTGCTTAACTTACAACTATTAAAAGGGTATGCCAGTCTTCCTTGTGTAGAGAACAGCAAAGTTACTCAATTCTTGTTTAACTTCCTCATCATTTTGTGTGAATGGGCAAAACAAAATCCATTGTAATGCTCACGTCCTTACTTTATTCCATTTCTGTCTCCACCTCAGTCAATTAGGACCGATAGTCACTATAAAAATGTAAAAAAATATTCACAGCTTTGTCGTTGGAATATGCTACAGTTGCATCAATTACACGGAAACAGGCCCATTGAGTCCAAACCTGGCCATCACCGCCCTTTTACACCAATCCTACATTAATCCCATTTTTTATTCTCCCAAATTTTCAACATCTCACCCCAGATTCTACTCCTCACCTAAACACAAGACAATTTACATTAGCTAATTAACCCACTAATCGGCATTGTTCCTGAGATATGGGTGGAAATGAGAGCATCTAGAGGAAACCCATGCAGTCACAGAAGAACATGCAAACTCCACACAGATAGAGATCAGGATTGAGGCACAAGTGACTGCAGATGCTGGAATCTTGAGCAAAAAAAAAATGCTAGAGGGACTCAACAGATCAGGCAGCACCTGTGGAGGGAATGAAAAGTAGATTGAGTCTGGGCCTCTGGTAGATTGAGTCTGAAGCATTGGCTCTGTTAACTGCACCGTCACATTAGATTGTGTGGATAAAGGTGTGGCATCAGGTGATTTAAAGAAGGTTGGAGAATTGGTAAAAATGAATGGAGGTGAATCCATTTAATCTTCCATTGGGTTCAAGGAAAAGGCTGCCCATAGCTGTGGTTTCAGAACTGATGGATATTCATTTGCAAATGAAAATATTTTGGAAATACCACATATCTATCTGACTAAATCTCTCCAAATAGGATTTGAGTGTCAGTTACATTTAAATAATGAGATCCCCATGGATTTTAAAATTTGAAATTCTTCCAAAGCCAGTCAGACCTTCCAGTGTGAGATGTATTCAAAGGGTGAGACAAGCTCACAGATGTCATCCAGCACTCCAAAGTAACGGTTTCGGCCCGAAATGTTGCCTATTTCCTTTGCTCCATAGATGCTGCCACACCCGCTAAGTTCCTCCAGCATTTTTGTCTAACTCCAAAGTAACAACGAAACCAGAGTGTCAATATTTTCTGATTACCTGCAGCTGCAAACATCACTTTAAATCCAGCACTCTAATGGCTGTTTTCCAGGAAGTGGAATCTAAATCCCAAGAAGTTCTCTTGCCCATTTTGGGTGTTGTTGAATAGATTGTCACTGGATGCCTAAAGAACTGACCCCCCAAGTGTTGCTAACCTCAACAAAGCACAAAATGCTGGTCATCAGGTCAGACAGCATCTGTGGAGAGAATGGACATTCAATGTTTCATAAGATCATAAGACCATAAGTGATGGGAGCAGAATTAGTCCATTTGGCCCATCGTCGATTCCGCCATTCAGTCATGGCTGATCTATCTCTCCCTCTGAACCCCATTCTCCTGCCTTCTACCCATAACTTTTGACACCCATACTAATCAAGAACCAAGAACTCTGCCTTAAATTTCTCCACTGACTTTGCCTCCACAGACTTCTGTCGCAAATAATTCCACAGATTCACCACCCTCTGACTAAAGAAATTCATCATCATCTTTTTCATAAAAGAACGTCCTTTAATTCTGAGGCTATGACCTCTCATGCTAGACTCTCCCACTAGTGGAAACATCCTCTCCACATTCACTCAATCCAAGCCTTTTACAATTCTATACATTTCAATGAGGTCCCCCCTCATTCTTCACGAGTATAGGCCCAGTGCCATCGGTACCCGGACGGGACGCCGAAGGACGAGAAGCCGAAACCAAGAAGTGGAAGCCAAGATACCGAACGTACATCACGCTGAAAAGCCAAGATACTGAATGGACACGATGCCAAAAGGGCACAAAGCCGAACAGGCATGACGCCGAAAGGATCCGAAGCCGAACGGACACGACACCGAATGGACAAGACGCAGAACGGACATGACGTCGAAGCTCCGGAATGCTGGGCTTGCTGTTCCAACATCGTGGAGCTGAGGTTTGAAGAGCTCCCAACGCGGGCGGCACTGATCTCAACATCACGGAGTCCCTGGGACCCTTTGCTGACAGCCACCAGCGTGAATCACTGCCCAGCGCGGCCTGAGGACTCCGGGAGCCGCGGACTCTGGTAGGAAGTGGCCGATTCGGAGGTCCAAGCCGCAGAGGTTGTTATCCCGGTCCGATGTCGGAGTTCCATCCCTGCAAGCGGGCCTGAATATCGGGCCACCCGTAGCGGCGACTGCGAAGGGCTCGGGAGACCCTGACCACGGGTGAACATTAAGAACAACAGAGGAAGAGGACTGACTTTGGTGCCTTCCCTCACAGTGGGAAACTTTTGATTCTGCTGTGTGGGGATGTTTTATGTTGGACTCTATCGTGTGTTGTGCACTTTAGTTTAATTGTATGGCTGTATGTTGAACACACATTTCACTGGGCCAATTGGCACATGTGACAAATAAATGTATCTTGTAAATGTATCTTGTATCTACATGGAGGAAGCAGGACTTTTCTGATTCCCAATAAATAATCTAAGTAAAATTGCAATCTTTAGCTTACATTAAAGCACGCTGCAGTGTGCAAAACCCAGGCTATTTGCAGGCTTTGTCTGCAGAGTTCAATCTTGCACAAGTGATGCCAAAGCAAATTCGACATGATTTTGGATGTCACAGTACATGTCCAGCAGTCTCTGCGAATGTAAGTACTGTACACATGGAGGACCCTTGACTAATTTTCTGAAGTGCACACTTAGTAGCCCTTGCTGGTTGATGATCAGGAATTTGTGTTTTTAATCCATCATGCAGCGCATAAAAATGTCACACTTTCTGAGAGTTTCAAACCCTTTGTAGTTTGTTTCAACACTGATGTAGTGGCTCAAACATGGTTTACACAGTGAACCACCACAGTATGTAGGGATTACAACTGCAGGCTGGACACCTGGCATTGGCCTTTAATGGAACACCCTATGCAGATCAGATTGACAGGCATTCATAATGTTGAACAAAAAAACAAACTCCTTGAGGGACTCAGTGTGTCAGGCAGCAGCTATAGAGGGAAGGCAGATGCTGCCTGACCTGCTGTGCCCCTCCACCAGTTTGCTTTTTCTCATGATTGCAGCATCTTTAAGTATAGGAGGGAGATTGATAATTCAATTGAATGGTACTCAAACAACAATCTTGCTCTCAGTGTGTTTAGCAAGACCAAAGAGCTGATTGTTGACCTCATGAAGGGAGAGCTAAGGATCCGTAAACCCAACTCTTCATCAATGGCGGAGGAGTGAACAGCATCAAGTTCCTGGGATAGACATAAAATCCTGGAGTAACTTAGGGCGGCACGGTGGCGCAGAGGTAGAGTTGCTGCCTTACAGTCCTTCAGCGGCGGAGACCCGGATTCGATCCCAATTACGGGTGCAGTCTACGATCGACCGATTGACCAAATGGTTTCAGCACAATAACCTGGCTCTCAACACCAGCAATACCAAGGAACTGATTGTGGACTTTGGAAGGAGTAGGATAGGGACCGACAATCCCGTTTAAATCAATGGGACAATGGTGGAAAGGGTCAATAACTTCAAATTCCTGGGCGTGCACATTTCTGAAGATCTTTCTGGTCCCAGCACACTGATGGAATTATAAAGAAAGCACATCAGTGCCTCTACTTCCTGAGAAGATTATGGAGAGTCGGTATGACAAAGAGGACTCTCTCAAACTTCTACAGGTGCACAGTAGAGAGCATACTGACTGGTTGCATCGTTGCTTGGTTCGGAAACTTGAGCGTCCAGGATCAGAAAAGAATGCAGAAAGTTGTGACCACTGCCCAGTCCATCATCGGCTCTGACCTCCCAACCATCGAAGGGATCTATCGCAGTTGCTGCCTCAAAAAGGCTGCCCGCATCATCAAGGACCCACATCATCCTGGCCACACACTCATCTCTCCGCTGCCATCAGGTAGAAGGTACAGGAGCCTGAAATCTGGTACATCCAGGTTCATGAACAGCTTCTTCCCCACAGTCATCAGGCTATTAAACTCGCCATCAAACAAACTGAACTGTAACAGCATATTGCACTTTATCTGTTTATTAATGTGTATATATATATATGGTCTATGCTATATAGACACACTGAACTGTTCTGTATTTATGCTTACTATATTTAGTTGGGCTGCAGCAAGCAAGAATTTCATTGTCCATCTGGGACATGACAATAAACTCTCTTGACGTGACTTGTCTGTACGTTCTCCCCGTGACCTACTTGGTTTTTCTCCAAGATCTTCGGTTTCCTCCCACATTCCAAAGACATACAGGTTTGTAGGTTTATTGGCTTGGTAAATGTAAAAATTCTCCCTATGTGTGTAGGATAATGTTAATGTGCGAGGATCGGTGGTCGGCGCAGACCTGGTGGGCCGAAGGGCCTGTTTCCGCACTGTATTTCTCAACTAAACTAAAACTAAACTAAAACTAAACTCAGCGGGACAGACAGCATCTCTGGAGAGAAGGAATGGGTGACATTTCGGTTCTCAACCTGAAACATCACCCATACCTTCTCTCCAGAGACACTGTCTGTCCCTCTGAGTTACTCCAGCATTTTTTTAAATCTCAAGTCAAGTCAAGTCAAGTTTATTCGTCGCATACACATACGAGATGTGCAGTGAAATGAAAAGTGGCAATGCTCGCGAATTGTGCAAAAAACAAACAAACTGCAAACAGAATGGAACAGAATCACATATTGACATATTACATATTTGTGGGAGGGAGGGAAGAAAAAGGAAAAAAACAGCAATTTTAAAAAGACACCAAACAACAAGATGTTCAAGAAGGAACTGCAGATGCTGGAAGATCGAAGGTACACAAAAATGCTGGAGAAACTCAGCGGGTGCAGCAGCATCTATGGAGCGAAGGAAGAAGGGTTTCGGTCCGAAACATCACCTATTTCCTTCGCTCCATAGATGCTGCTGCACCCGCTGAGTTTCTCCAGCATTTTTGTGTACCACACAACAAGATGCTTTCCACAGCCGCTGAGTAGAAGCACTTTGGTTTAAACCAGCATCTGCAGTTCCTTCATACACATCATGTTTCTGGGCATGTACATACCTGAAGATCTGTTCTAGGCCCAGTACATTGATGCAATTACAAGGAAAGCTCATCAACACCTCCACTTAAATGATTGAGGTGATTTGACACTTCACTGAATAATCTATCAGAGCTCCACAGGTGCACATTCTGACCCATTGTGTTGGTGAGATATGGTACCATTAAATGAAGGTGATCTTATTGAAGTAAAAATAACTCAAACAATCAGGGTCAGTTAGGTCATCTCTTTCACCGCCAGGAGCAGATAATACTAAACTTCCCAATTCCATTCCCCCCTCCACTTGCAGAAGATGGTCCTGCTTTTCTGATTGGCTACAACATGTAAATATGTTACTGACCTGACCTGCCTATACAATCTGCTGCTAAATGCTAATTTAGCAAAATTAAGAGAAAGAATTAAGAGAAATTAAGAGAAAGAAGGGCAAGGCTCCAAAATGGCAATAGAAACATAGAGGTGCAGGAGGAGGCCATTTGGCCCTTCGAGCCAGCACCGCCATTCATTGTGATCATGGCTGATCGTCCCTTATCAATAACCCGTGCCTGCCTTCTCCCCATATCCCTTGACTCCACTAGCCCCTAGACCTCTATCTAACTGCATTGAATGATCTTGCATGCTGATTGACTTTGTATTCTATCCGTTAACAGCACATGCCATTGGTAATATGGTGATTTGTAAATGGATAGAGATACTGAAGATAGACACAATAAGCTGGAGTAACTCAGCAGGGCAGGCAGCGTCACTGGAGAGAAGGAATGGGTGACATTTTGTGTCGAGGCCCTTCTTCAGACTGGTTAGGGATAAGGGAAACGAGAGATATAGATAATGATGTAGAGGGATAAAGAACAATGAATGAAAGGTATGCAAGAAAGTTACGATGATAAAGGAAACGGGCCATTGTTAGCTGTTTGTTGGGTGAAAACAGATACTAGTGCGATTTGAGTGGGGGAGGGATAGAGAGAGAGGGAATGCCGAGGTTACTTGAAATAAGAAAAATCAACATTCATACCAAAGAGATACTATTTTGGTACGAGTACCCTTGGCCCTGAAAACGTGCTATTTAAAGATAAGGGCAATTAATTCGGAAAATAGATAAAAATGCTCTCTACAGTACACTATTTGGGATCAAAGTTGGATGGCATTTTGCCCATTTTAAAGACATTGCACAGACACACACAGTTCTGATATCTTATACTTACAATACACCTGAAAGACATCCCATCTGATAGTGAGTTAAGCCCCTGTCCCACTTAGGAAACCTGATCAGAAACCTCTGGAGACCTTGCGCCCCACCCAACGTTTCCATGAGGTCCCGGAGGTTTTTTTGTCACTCTCCCTTTAGGTCGAAAGTGGTTTCCGCATAGTCGAGCTTCGTCTATGTTCCGGCGATTATTTCAAAAAATTCAAAACCGGCCTCCACTAAAAATAGGTTGCCGTTTTAAAAATCGGTAATTTTTTAGTCGAAGCCGGTTGTGATGCTAGTTGAAGGTGGTTACCGGAGGTTGCAGGTAGTGGAAGGTAAGACCTCTCTGGTTGAATAAAACTGGGTGAAAAAAAGGTCTTATGCCCCTGTCCCTAAGGGTAATTTTTAGGGCACTCGGGAAGTATGAGTTTTATAAATAAGTTGCATGCGGCATTAATTCCAACACAGGAGGCAAGTCAAGTAAATTCAAGTTGAATTTAATGCCCTATGCCCAGATACATTGAGGTACAGCTTGCAGTAGCATCACGGGGCACACAGTCTCAGACAACACACATAAACATACATTATACATAAATTGAACATAAATTATACAAGACAGTGAAAATGAAAAGTGCAAAAAAAGTCATTATTGCAAAACACAGTTAGGAAAGAAGAATTTCTAAACAAATATTACACAAACATTGTTCTTTGATGTAGAAACAAAGAACTGCAGAAGCTGGTTAATACACAAGATAATACAATGTACTGGAGTAACTCAGCAGGTCATGCAGCTGGTCTGCAGAAAATGGATAGGTGATGTTTCAGTTGAGACCCTTCTTCAGACTGATTGTAGAGGGGGAGGAGAAAGCTGGAAGAGAGGAGAGGCAGGACAAAGTGTGGCAGGTATTAGGTCCCCACAAGTGAGGGTTTCGTTTTGACAGATAGATGGTTGGAACAAAGGTCAGAGATGAGAACAGTAGGTATTAGACAGGTTTGAAAAGCTGCAAATTGTGAAGCCAGAGGATAACCAGCAGGTCCAGGAACAGCTTCTTCCCTGCGGCTGTTACATTACTTAACTCTGCACCTCGGTGATTGCCAGTCACCCCCCCCCCCCCCCCCGGACACTCCTTCCCCCAGAAAAATTGCACTACTACGACTGTATGTACGAATATATATTTATTGCTCATTATTCTATGTTCGTTCTTCTGGGTGAGATGCTAACTGCATTTCATTGTCTCTGTACTGTACACTGCACAATGACAATAAAGTTTGAATCTGAATCTGAATCTGAATCTAAGGGTTGATTTGTTAGAGGTGACCTAATATTGGCAAATTCAAAGTATCAACACCAAAAGCAGATTACATTGCCTTCAGATAGAGAGCCAGCCTCAGACCTCGAAGACCAGTAATGTCCACTTGCATTACCATTGATGAATATCACATTATCAGTTCATATTATCCTGAACCTCTTAATTGTGAGTCACTGATTGACGTGAACCACACGTATCTTTCCCCATGCTGACATCAAATGGCTTTGCTCAGATCACTCCTGCAATCTGTTTGTTTTCCTTATGGATCGGTGTTGCTCTTTCTGTTGCATTTACCCATACATCTGCGAGGAAAGAACTATTTTGCAAAACTCGGTGGTTTAGCATAAATTGCATTATGAAACCTGGGAGACGTGAAATGTTACTTCTTTGCTAACTAAAGATAAGCATTCTGGAATGTTTAGAATATGAGAATCTCAAACTGAAACACAGCACGATTTCATCCATTCATCAGATCCCTTTCTGCAAACATTGATAATAAGGTATACCCATAATCAACTACCACCAATCATCTAAATATCCTTTTGCATTGCAGCTCACTTTTTTTTAATAAACTCTTGTTCAATGGAAATTTCACAGAAAAGATTAGATGTTCTAAATGTCTCCTGGTGAATAATTATTTTTGAAATAATAATTGAAAACTTTAACTTGTGATTCAGAAGATTCATGAGTTGACCAATGTTAGGTTTAGGCTTAGATTTATTATTGTCTCGTGTACTGAATACGGTGAAAAGCATGGATTTGTATCCATGCGGACATTTAACATTACCGGTCGGTTTTTCCTTGGTTCTGAATACTACTGCTTACTTTTTTTCCCCAATGAGCCAATGAAATTCACTGGTCGGCACCGGCCACAATCTACGAGAACCTACGAGTACCTTCGACCTCCTGGCAACCCTCTAGGACCTCCTGGCGACCCACCTACAGCACGAGAATTCTCGCTAATCTCCATGGTGGCTTCATTCTAGTCGACCATAATAAGGCCGCGACTAGTTCCCAGAATGCGGGAACTCCTCACGACCATGAAGGCAACTCCCCAGTAACCACCCGTGAACATGTGACGACCATGTGATGACCATGTGACGATGGCATGGTCTCCTGTAGTTGCCTAAAATGTCACCGTAGTGGGACAGGCCCATTAGGGAGTTCAGCAGGATACGTGTACAGTTTCAGGTTTTGGCTTTAAACTTAATGTTTGTTTTTTGTTTTTGAGTATATAAATATATGTGAGTATGTGTATATATGCACACTGAACTTTTTTTTCTCTCTCTCGTTTATCATATTATTTACAGTGTGCTATGTTTACATATTCTGCTGTGCTGCTGCAAGTAAGAATTTCATTGGGACATATGACAATATCTGGGACATATGACAATAAATCACTTTTGACTCTCTCTCTTCACTCTCTTCCTGTGAGAGAAAGAAATATTCTGGCTTATTGCACTCACAAATACAGAAAATTTCATTTCTTAAAAAAATCTAACATAAATATTTCTCCCAGCTAGATGCCTGTTTTTACCTTCTCTGTTGGTATCAACCAGGATTTCAAGCTCATATCTTTGAAAATAATGAGGCATAGCTCAATAACTTATTATGTGTAAAGGGCCTGTCCCACTTACGTGTCCTTATCACGCAAATTATGCGACCTCGTGGTCGCGTTGAACCGCGATGGTCCCGCGAAGGTCGGGCGCGATTACATGCGCCCGCACAATCGTCTGGAGCACGTGACATAATTTGAAGATGGGCACAAAGCTGGAGTAACTCAGCGGGAGCGGCAGCAACTCTGGAGAGAAGCAATGGGTGACGTTTCGTGTCGCGATTCATCTTCAGTCTGAAAAGAAGGGTCTTGACCCGAAACGTCACCCATTGCTAGTCTCCAGAGATGCTGCCGGTTCCGTTGAGTTACTCCTGCATTTTGTGTCTATCTTCAATTTTCTTGGCCCTGGGAGTAGAAGTGGGGGTGGATCCGGACGGCAATGGCCGTGAGCCCCAGGCCGAGTTTGGCGATCGTTTGCCTGCTTCTGCTGCTGTTGGAGGTGAGATGTTGCTTCATGCCAGGGTCTTGGGCCTGTCCCACTTTGGCCGTCAGTTCTGCGACAGGCCGTTGGCGCGCGAAGATTTCGTTCACTACAAAAATTTCGGAGCCCCACGCGATGTCGGGCACAACTACATACCCCTCCGCGCTTCTAAGTGGGACCGGCTCCACGCGGCCATACTTTGCCCGTGCGCCTCAACGCGACCACGAGGTTGCGTAATTTGCGTGCCAAGGACACGTAAGTGGGACAGGCCCTTAAGCAGGAACTACAGATGCTGGTTTACACCAAAGATAGACACAAAATGCTAGAGCAGCTCAGCGAGTCAGGCAGTATCTCTGGAGAAAAGGAATAGGTGATGTTTCGGGTCAAGACCCTTCTTCAGACCCATTTGTCTGAAGTTGGATCAAGACCCGAAACATCATTTATTCATTTTCTCCAGAGATGCTGCCTAACCCGCTGAGTTACTTCAGCGTTTTGTGTCTATATCTTGTTTTGTTTTCTCGTTTAATTGCTTAATCCAATAAGCCAATCAGACTCTTAATCATAAGAAAACTATAAGAAAAGTCAAAGGCGTGGCTCTAAGGTGAGAGGGGGCAAGTTTGAAGGAGATGTCTGTGGCAGGTTTTTTACATAGACAGTGATGGGTGCGTGGAATGCGCTGGTGGTGGGTGGTGGGGGCAGATACGACAGTGGCATTTGAGAGGTTTTTGGATAGACACATGGATATGCAAGAAATGAAACTATATAGATCATATGCAAACAGAGATTAGTTTAATTCGGCATTATGTTCATCATGGATACTGGGGCCGAAGAGCCTGTTCTCATGCTGTACTGTTCTATGTTCTAAAACAGCTGGAGAGAAAAAGCAATTATGAGTTTTTCTTTGGTCATCCTACAATTGCCAGGTTATGACAGTAGTAAATCCATCCTGCTGCTGCAATGTCTTGGCCAACTTGCTATGCGTAAGAAAATCTCATGCCAACAGCTGCAACCACCATGAAAATATCCTATCCTGCTGGCTGGGCGCAATGCTATAATTCAACTCGAACATACATATACCACAAAATATTGTGCCATAATTGCTACTTTCCATTTTATCAAAGGGCAGTAGCCAAGTCAAATGGATAATTCAGAGCGTAACAGCCTTGCATCAGCTACCGTTACAAAATTGTTCAATACCTCCATGCCAGTAGGGGATTAAAACATGCTTTTAGTGTTTAATATTAACAGATAACTATTTACCCTTTTAGATGTTCCCTGATTTGAAAATTGAACCTCCATTTGATTGAGCATACTCAGAAATCCCCAGATGGAAGGAAAAGCAAAACTAACCGCAGGTTTGGTTGTTCTGTTTAGACAGTATTTTTCCAAGCTACACCTTTAAAAACATTGGCGGAAGATTTGTTGATGTAGGGCACCGCACAGTGTAAAACTTATATTTTCCTGAGCTATTTATCCTGAGATGTTTATGTTGTAACTTGTGGAAAACGAAAGCTGGTTGCAGCACCATAAAGATCATCGGCTCTTTTTAATTTTAAGGAATGACAAGATCAGCAATGTATTTCCTTAAATAAACCCTTTTTTAAAATTTGATAGAATTAAAGAGAATGATAGAAAACAAATCAAGTACATAAAGAGAATGACCAAAAATTGTAATAGGATAGAGGAAGAGAAAGTGAAATTAAAAACATAATGGTGAAAACTTGTAAACATTTCAACTTGATATTTTCAATCGAATGCATGCATGAAGAAGCACAACAAATAAATTATTTTCCTTCTTTGCTGAAGAGTTTAATCGGCATTAAATGATCACATTTATATTAGGCGCTTCCACTTTTTAATACAAGCACCGTATTTATGCAGAATTCAATAAACATTCACAAGCAAATCTAGCAAGCTGATAACACGGAAGCTGTTGTCAAGATTACCAGTCTGAGTAAATCAATCAGTTAGTTGTGGACCTAACTGAACTCTTAACTTAGCTCTTTATCTACATTGTTAGCCAATTTGTGTGATAATAATGACACACATCATTATTTTCCCATTAGGATTCAGTTCACTATTAGCCTATAAAATGCAATTTTAATAATAGACAGGTTTGATAATCTGGTTTGATTTTAAGGATTTTAAAATACTCCTTTAGAAACCATGAGGAGGATAGAAAATTGTTCCATGCATTCAAACGTGGGGATGTTTGTTGTTCTAATTACCTTGTTGTTGTTCTGCAAACTTTGGCTTCAAAGGAGTCTTGTGTGCATAAAAAACAAAATATGCAGTGCCGATTCCAATGTCTGATGGCATACAATTTGGAAAATCTCTGCAATTGACAGTCTAAAATATTTCAGAGGAATCAGGCAGCAAAAATGTATGTAAATGAAGAAGTTTTGAAAGCTATCCAATAGTAACAGACAAACATCTCCCTGGATCCAGCGGAATGGTTTACCTCACATGTTTGGGGGCCTTTCAACCAGGGTGGCTGAATAAGTTAGAAAGCTATCGGAAATTTATTTGCAAATGCACAAATATTAATCTACAGCCGCTTCCTCTGCCTTTAAATATGAATGGTTATTTTTGTTTCTCTCTCCATAAATTGCCTATGGTCACAGGGGCATGCACTGTGTCAGTATTTCAAGCGTCTGGATCAAACAAAAAAGGCCTTGTGAGCTCAAAGTGGAGACAAATAAATGGCTATTACCTCAGATTTTGCCTGAAGTCAAAACCATTTCAGTCAACAACATTAACATTAACATCAATGTGAAGGAAGCAGAGGGACTCTTAGGTGATTCAAAAATACCATTTTGATTATAAGAATGAGAAAAGGCAGAGGTTACAGGAAATAGTAGACATTTTTTGTTGAATTAAGCCATTTAGGGTGACAAGAGCAAGGCAAGCAAAACCAAAACAAGTAGGAAACAGTTGGACACATTTAGGTCAGCTGCAGAGGCAAGTAGAGGAACTGAAACCAATTAACATTGAACATGTTTCACTTTTTTCATGACCACCATACAGGTTCCCACAATTCTCTCTGTCATACCATAACACCAGATGACTAGAGGAACCTCTTTGCTTTCTCTCTCCTTCCCCCACATAATTACTAGGGCAAGATGATTTATCACTTAAGTTCCACGTATCGCTTAAGCCTTGGAAGCCAGCCTCTCCTGTCGATTTGCGCCTCCCTTCTTGAGAAGTTGCTTCTGTTTTACTACGCATTTGTCTCCTACCCTGCAGGAGAAATCAGGCTCGGTCCATACTCGTCAAAAAGCCACCAGCTTACAAAATGTTCAGTTTCCGAAAATAGAGTCAAGACAAGAAAATGTAATAGTTTTTTTAGTTAAACAACTCAAGGTGGCTGCCAAGGACCTCCACTAACAACACAAATAGCCCAAAACTTATGTGATGGTAGCATTGAGTAAAAGCAGATTCCTGGAAAAAACACACACCAAATAAACCATAATATGCAATGCAGTGGAAAGTGGTAGGCTTCACTTTGAAGTTTCACACATTGCAAGATAATTAAATAGAATTTGATGCAATATCACCCACAACATCCATTGATCCCTTTTGACCGCATCTTTATAGAACAAGGTATTAATGATGTAGCAACACGATGGGAATGGAGGAAACTTTTGGCAACAAACATTACAATGTCAATCAATTTCAAAAGCAAAACCACTTAAATTATTTATCATTACTTATATTAAAAAAGGCTCAGTTTGCTTTAAAGTTTTATTCTTATGTATCTTGAATTCCACTGTCACTAGCTTCAGAAAAGTTTTTAAAGGCACGTAATATAAGTTTTTATTTTAAAAGAGGTGAAAGTAAGATTTTAACAAGCAGTGACAAATTTGGGTCATTCACGATGAGCTGTGCGAGGGTTTTCTGCACCACCAGGATAGGGCTGGCAGTAGTGTAACCAAAAACCCACACAGCTGTTTTCATTTTCCTTCTTGAAATGCACTGTCTGTGTGGTACTTCAAGGAGAATTATGAGGCTGCTGTGCAGCTCAGGCGAATAATGTCTTTGCTGTTGCGTTGACAAAGGCTGCAGCAGATTGTTGTCAGCAAGAAAAGAAACCAAATCTGGAAAGCAAAATACAGCGTGCAGAGAATAATTTGCAGCCGACACCACTCATTGATTAGTGACCATAGTGAGGTGATGGCAGAGTTCAGTACAACCTGCATGCTTTTTTCCCCCTTGTTTTTGAGTTATTGTGGGGGATTTTGGGTTTGCCAGGCAACTTTCAGGTCACTCTGGGTTCAGGCTATTGCGTCCTTTAAACTTGGCTGCCAAGCTGTGATAGAAGTAGAGAGGGGTGCAAGAATCTCGGGGTGGGGGGCAGATGAAGATGGCTCATGGTACAGGGGATGAAGTGTTGGTATGTGTATGTGCAAAACTGTTGGCTCCATTGGCCCCGAACCATGAAATGGCTTTCGTCACCTTTCACCTCAGGAGTAACAAAATCAGCACGTAATTTAATTCATTTGCATGAGGATGTTTCTGCATGTCTTCTGCAAGGGGCAGGGATTTAGATTTCTGGATCACTGGGAACTCTTCTGGGGCAGGGGTGACCTGTACAAAAGGGACAGGTTGCACCTTAACTGGAGGGGTACCAACATCCTGGCGGGCAAGTTTGCTAATGCTGACGGGAGGGTTTAAACTAGATTGGCAGGAGGGTGGGATCTCATAAAGGACAGAGGCAGGTAAGTGGTTAGAAGTTGGTATGGAGGGTGGTGAGAGAAAGGTTGGTGGACAGAGTAGGCAGGAGAAAGGCAGAGAGTGAGGAAGGAGGGTTGGTTTAAACTGCACGTATTTTAATGCAAGGGGCCTGACGGGTAAGGCAGATGAGCTTAGGGCATGGATAGGTACGAGTGACTGGGACGTTGTAGGCATGACTGAAACGTGGTTAAGGGAGGGGCAGGACTGGCAGCTCAATGTTCTGGGGTACAGGTGCTGCAGGAGGGACAGGGGTGAGGGAAACAAAGGAGGGGGGAGGGGGGTGGGGTTGTATTGTTGGCTAAAAACGATGTCACGGCAATGGTCAGAGGTGACATTACAGACGGTTCGTCTAGTGAGGTTATATGGGTGGAGCTGAGGAAAAAGAAAGGGATGATCACCTTGTAGGGGTGCACTATAGACCCATGAATAGTCAATGGGAATTAGAAGGACAAATATGCCAGGAGATTGCAGGCAGCTGCAGGTCAAATAAGGTTGTTGTAGTAGGGGATTTTAACTTTCCCAATATTGACTGGGAAAATCATAGTGTAAAGGGTTTAAATGGTGTGCAATCCTCAAAAGTGTTCAGGAGAGTTTTCTCAAGCAGTATGTAGAGGCCCCCTCACATGAGAGGGCAACACTGGATCTAGTACTGGGACATTGGGAAGGGCAAGTAAAAGAAGTGTGTGTGGAGGGGTCTTATGGGACATAGTTCGATTAGGTTTAAGATAGTTATGGTTAGGGACAGAGAGGGCCTGTGTTAAAATGCTTAAATGGGGTAAGGCCAACTTTAAAGGTTTTTGGAGAAGGTATCGCTAAAGTTGACTGGAGCAGGTTATTTGAGGGGAAAGGAGTAAGGAAGCTTGGCTGACGAGGGAAATTGAGGCATTTGTCAAAAACAAGAAGGATGCATGGGACAGGTATAGGTAGATGGGATCAAGCGCATCCCTGGAGGAGTTTCGGGAATGAAGGAGTAAACTGACAAATGAGATCAAAGGGCAAAAAGGGGCCAGGAGATAGCTCTGGTGGGTAGCATTAAGGACAATCCCAAAAGATTTTATAAATACCTAAGGGGTAAAAAGGTAACTAGAGAAAGAGTGGGACCTCTCAGGAATCAAAGCAGTCACCTCTGTGTGGAGCCACAGGAGATGGGCAAGGTCCTCAATGAGTATTTCTCCTCAGTATTTACCGAGAAGAAGGACAGTAGGACGGAGGAACTTGGGACTTTCAATGGAAGCGTCTTGAGAGCAGTCAGTGTTACCATCGAAGAAGTACTGAAGGTACTATTGTGTATGAAGGTAGACAAATCTCCAGGGTCTCATCAGATATATCCAAGGACATTGTGGGAAATCAGAGAGGAAATTGTGGGAGCCCTGGTTGAAATTAACGAGTCGTCCTTAAATACAGGAGAGGTGCGAGAAGACTGGAGGGTGGCAAATATTGTGCCTCTTTTGAAGAAGGGCTGCAGGGACAATGTTGGGAACTATAGGCCGGTGAGCTTAACGTCTGTAGTTGGAAAGTTACTGGAGAGTATTCTGAGGGATAGGTTATACAGGCGTTTGGATGGGCATGGGCTGATTATGGATAGTCAGCATGGTTTTGTACATCGGAGGTCGTGTGACACAAAAGGTCGATGCGGGCAGAACTGCAGATGTTGTATACATGGATTTCAGTAAGGCATTTGACAAGGTTCTGCATGGTCGGCTGCTCTGGAAGGTCAGATCGGATGGTATCCAAGGAGAAATAGCTGAATGGATAGCAAATTAGCTCCATGGAAGGAAGCAGAGGGTGATGGTGGGTGGTAGCTTATCAGACTGGAGGCCTCACACTAGTGGTGTGCCTCATGGTTCGGTGCTGGATACTGTTTGTCATCTACATCAATGATTTGGATGAGAACATACAGGGCAAGATTAGAAAGTTTGCTGATGATACAAAAGTGGGTGGTTTTGAAGATAGTGAAGATGGTTGTGAAAGATTGCAGCAGGATCTGGATTGATTGGCCAGGTGGGCTGAGGAATGGTTGATGGAATTTAATGCAGAGAAGTGTGAGGTGTTGCAATTTGGGATGTTTAACAAGGGCAGGACCTATACAGTGAATGGTAGGCCTTTGGGGAGTGTTGTAGAGCAGAGGAATCTAGAAGTGCAGGTGCATGGTTCCTTGAAGGTCGAGTCGCAGGTAGATAATGTGGTCAAAAATCAGTCAGAGTATAGAGTATTAGACGTTGGGAAGTCATGTTGCAGTTGTATAAGACGTTGTTGAAACCGCATTTAGAATATTGTGTTCAGTTTGGACACCATGTTATAGGAAAGATATTGTTAAGCTTGAAAGGGTTCAGAGAAGATTTACGAGGATGTTGCCAGGACTAGAGGGTGTGAACTATAGGGAGAGGTTGAGTTGGCTGGGTCTCTATTCTTGGAGTGCAGGAGTATGAGGAGTAATCTTATAGATGTATACAAAATCCTGAGAGGAATAGATCGGGTAGATGCATAGAGTCTCTTGCCCATAGTAGGGGAATTGGGGACCAGAGGACATAGGTTCAAGGTGAAGGGGAAAAGATTTAATAGAAATCTAAGGGGTAACTTGTTCACACAAAGGGTGGTGGGTGTATGGAACAAGCTGGCAGATGAAGTAGTTGAGGGTAGGACTATCTCAACATTTAAGAAACAGTTAGACAGGTACATGGATAGGACAGGTTAGGAGCAATATGGTCCAAGCGCAGGCAGGTGGGACAAGTGTGGCTGGGACATTGTTGGCCGGTGTGGGCAATTTGGGCTGAAGGGCCTGTTTCCACACTGTATCACTATGACTCTATAACTCTATGCCAAAAGTGTCTCTTAAACATTTATACCTTTGTCTCAAGGAGGCTGATCTTCTACCCAACACTGCAGTGCTTTGGCATGATCTGTTACAATAATTAACAGCTTGATTTTCATGTCATTCTTTGTGCTTTCCTCCGTATTGATTGTATTTAGGGACATTTCCGTGGTGATCTGCAAGCCCATTTCTGGCCATCAAGATTGACATTGATTTTAACTATTAATGTTTGCTATATTGTCAGCCATTGCATACTTTCTCACCTTATTACAATTGCCACACTTGCTTTAATGCACTTTGGCTGTATCCATCCATGGATATGCAAGGAATGGAGGGGTATGGATTATGTACAGGCAGACAAGATTAGTTTATCTTGGCATCATGTTTGGCATAGACATTGTGGATCGAAGGGCCTTTTTTGTGGTGTACTTTTCTATGTTCTATGTTCATCTGATCCTCATTGCCAGTGCATGATGTTCCTGGTTCCCACTGAGCTGTCTTGTACAATGCTGAATAAATTCATGTAGATTGTGAAACTCAAGGAACCATAGATGAGCATGGTGCCAGCTAATTCCTAACTGAAAGCTTCTGAATGTATTATTGCAGTTCAGAGAAAAGTCAACCTTGTGACACTGTATTCAGCAGGATTGACCTTAAAGTAACAAATACACTTTATAGCTAATGTAACCTATGCCACAAACTTGAAATGTTAACTCTGTTTCTCGTTTACCACAGATGCTGTCTGACCCATTGAACACTCAATAACTGGGGCTTCCTGCAAATAATAGCAGCTTTGTTACATAAGCTGGAAGGCCATGTGAATAAGCTAATAAACTTTAAATCACATATACAGTTGTCAATACTTCACTGAAAATGGAACAAAAAAATATAAAATAAAATAGTGAAGAGATGACTGTGTTAGGGCATTCTTTGATTTCACAGATGCACTAATGATATGTCAATCTACATTGGTTCATTTAAATATAAATCAAATCATAAATGTGGGGCATTACTTGGAGTCATGTTTCCTGGGAATAAAGTTAACGAAATATTGCAAGAATAGTGACAATGTTGCATGCTATAATCACTCATCAACATGGAAAAGGATTAGAAGAGCTCTTTCTCCTAATTATGTTCCTGTGACTCTTTACTGATGTTATGAATATTGAGTGTGGACAGAAGCAGGCACAAATGTGATGCTTACACAGTCAAATAGCTGTCAATACTTGCTGCAGAGGGGCATACCCTTCAGTATAATTGCCATCTCTGCATGAATTTCAACTTTTGAGAAATATGGGACTACAGTTTTATGGCAACTATTAAATCTCATAAATAATAATTTATATAAGTGTGCAAAAGAAATTTAAAATCTGAAAGGCAATGTTTAAAATTGAGCAATTTCTGATTTTGTTTAACAATATAGCATAAAGAGATAAACTTTGTAATAAATAAGGATGTTTTAGCTCCAGTAATATTCAAGCATACTTAAGTTCAAGGGATGTTTAGTCCTTATGTGATGTAGTAGATTTACTTTCAACATACAAAGCAGCATGGATTTTAATCAGTGTTCCACGGAGGCTCTGAATTAATGGAGGCTCCTGTGTGTTAAAAATGATACAAGTGTTTACATAGAGCACAGTGAAAACATTTGGGCAAAGTTCCAAGGAGCACTCTGCTCTTCAAAATGCAGTCTGCATAAATCATTCCAGTGTAATGGAGAATAGGAGCACACCTTCTGCAATAAAAAAAAGTCACATGTTTCTCTTTCAGTGGGAATATTGAAAATAACATTACCAAAATGAAGGAGAAGAGAGATGACCAAATGTGAGGACATCACTTGATCACAGAGTGGAGTCGCCAATGATAAGTCTGTTTGAAAAATACAGTCTCTTTATTTGGAACTATAGTAGCGGTTAGAGAAAAAACAACATTAGCTACAGCTGGGTCGTTGCTGGAATTATATACAGCTGGTCCTGATTCTAGTCTGTAAGGAAAGCACCACATTTTTATTGAGAGAAGAACAGTAAGCCTTGAAATAATTGTTGTGGCTGGACAACTGCTTCAAGGCTTCAATATCTTAAACATCCATACTGTATTTACATCACTTTTGGGGATTTAGGTATGCATATGATATTAAATGGCCTTTTTGATTAACTCTTGGTCAGAAAAATATGTTGCTTTTATATCTGCATTTTACAAGCAGGCATGTTCATTACAAAGATCAAGATTAAAAACCTTGATAGTTTTCCCCCAAAGGTAACGTCCTGTACAAATTAGATTAGAGAATTTTTCTTAATCAAAAAAACTATGTTTATCTTGAAAGCAAATGCTGCACCCTTCAATGTGGTTCACTAGGTTAATACAGCATGCCTGATTTTAATTCAGTCTGCTAGTCATCTATGCATCCGCCTCAGAGACCAGATCCAATAGTGGTTTAACTTCCCCTGAATGGAATCAATGGAAGGAAGGGGGTTGGGGAAGTGGGGGATGAAGCATCTGGTGTGGTATTTCCCCTGCAAATAATTGGTCAAAAAGAGTTTTGAAACAGTGCTAGGATGGATTACATTATGAAAAATACACCAAAATGGTAACTGTGTATTTCTCAAGGTCCCAAGATCTGGAACTCACTGTCACGAGAGGGTTTAATTTGGTATCATGGTAATCTCAAACGTAAGGAAATGAATGGTTGTTCCTGTGTTGTAGTTTTCTATGTTTTGATCTTCAATTACGCAGTCCCTGAACACAGTTCCTGAAAGAAAATAGAATGCTGGAAGATTGCTGCAAGAGAAATAGAAGTGTGAAAATGCACACCTCCAGATTCAGGGACAGTTTATTCCCAGCTGTTAGCAAGCAACTGCACCATTCTATCAATAACTTGAGAGCAGTCCTGAGCTACTATCTAACTCATTGGAGACCCTCAGCCTATCTTTGATCGGACGTTACTGGACTTAATCGTACACTAAACGTTATTCCCTTCATCATATATCTGCACACAGTAGATGGCCCGATTGTAATTATGTATTGTCTTTTCTCTGAGGTTAGCATGCAACAAAAGCTTTAAACTGTACTACAATAAACTGAACTAAACCAAACTAAATGGAACAACCCAGACAGCGTTTGCGCAAACAAATACTTGCTTCCCACAAGTGTAGACAGGAACCAACCAATGAGTGCTCTTAAGGGATCTCGGTACAAACCTTGACCTTTACCTGAGCAGGAGATGTTTTCACTCCCTCGTGGGGTAGCTGGCTTTGGATCATCAGAAGACCTTCCATGGTACCTTTATCCTGGGAGAAACCTTACAGCTGGACATTTTCAGCAGCCAGCACTGCCTGGAACAAGTGTCACACACTTCACACACTTGTCACAACCAAAGAGCACCAATTGCAGTAAATGTCACACAGAATCATCACTGAAAATGCCATTCTAAGAATGAGATTTCATTGCCTGCAATAATCCAGGTGCATTCTGTTATACACAGCAATCAGGCCATCATGGCATACTGCATGTTAAAGAACCTAGTCAACTGAAGTCAGTGTCAGAGGATGAGTAGCAAACAGACAAGACCATGTGTCAGCAGGCAGTGCCTGAAGCAGGAGGAAACCCCCAGCTGAATAGCACAGGTCTTATTGCAATGGAGTGGTGGACTGGGAGCTGGGTGCAATAAAGGATCTCCATCTCAATGAAGCCAAAAGCAGTTCCCTGGGGGCCTTTCAGAGCTGCACGAGGCAGAGAGTGGAACTCTAGCTGGATCACAGTGAGCTTGCACAGAATAAGCAAGTCTTTGTGTCCATTTGTTCCTCAGCAGCAGCTCATCTGAACCAGAAGAATAATGGGTGATCTTCTAAATAGCATCAACAAAGGTATCAGGTCCCTTCCTACAAGAACTTAAAGGGAGGAAATTGTCAATGGCCCAATTTACGTTCATTCATATTTGTACTTCCAGGAAGGGGAGTATAGGAATTGAAAAATCATATGTATAAAGTGCTGACTCCGAAGGCAGTCATTTTTGAATGGCGGTGCAGGCTCGAAGGGCCGAATGGCCTACTCCTGCACCTATTTTCTATGTTTCTATGTTTTCAGATCCAAGGTTTGCTTTTGTTTTGAATGTTCTCCACAATCAGAAACAAGGTGCCTGCCTGCAGTCTGTTGCTGGTTGGTCTACTTTGTCATTATATCATTTGGACAATACACTGGACTGGTTGTTGTACACCAAGTACTTAAGCTGTTTCTACTTCAGTCAATCCATACTCTTGTGGCGGCTCCCGAGACCCACGCACTACACTCTGTTCATTTACAGTCCTGATATATCATCACAACCTTCAAAATAAATTGGCTTGATCTATTATTAACTTCTGTAAGAATGATAAAAATAGAACCCGTAAGTCAAAATGCACCACGAGGCTGTTCAACCATTTAATAGTATCGCGATTGATCCTTTTGGTTTTCCATCATCCTGCTCACTCTACAAGTCCTCAGCAATTTCTCCTGCTGATGCCTGACACATAATTCAGAGATGCTCGTCCTTGACACTACAGAGTGAGAAAGCAGCTTCCTTGCATCTGTTCTGTCATGCAGAATCTAGATATTTCAATGAGATCATCTCTCATTCTAAACTCCAATGAATTCAATTCAATTCAATTCAATTCAATTCAATTCAATTCAATTCATTCAATTCAATAAACTCAAATGAGGACATCAGTCCTGCATCACACAGGGCGACAATGTATTTGCAAAGACCAACTTAATGAATCTGCACTGTACGAACTACGAGGCAAGTACATCCTTGGTGAGACCACACCTAGAGTATTGCATACAGTTTTGGTCTCCAAATCTGAGGAAAGACATTCTTGCCATAGAGGGAGTACAGAGAAGGTTCACCAGCCTGATTCCTGGGATGACAGGACTTTCATATGAAGAAAGACTGGATAGACTCGGCTTGTACTCGCTAGAATTTAGAAGATTGAGGGGGGATCTTATAGAAACTTACAAAATTCTTAAGGGGTTGGACAGGCTAGATGCAGGAAGAGTGTTCCCGATGTTGGGGAAGTCCAGAACAAGGGGTCACAGTTTAAGCATAAGGGGGAAATCTTTTAGGACCGAGATGAGAAAATCTTTTTTCACACAGAGAGTGGTGAATCTCTGGAATTCTCTGCCACAGAAGGTAGTTGAAGCCAGTTCATTGGCTATATTTAAGAGGGAGTTAGATGTGGCCCTTGTGGCTAAAGGGATCAGGGCGTATGGAGAGAAGGCAGGTACAGGATACTGAGTTGGATGATCAGCCATGATCATATTGAATGGCGGTGCAGGCTCGAAGAGCCGAATGGCCTACTCCTGCACCTATTTTCTATGTTTCTATGTTTCACTAAAATCCTCATGTCTGTTCCATCACAGGTCAAAGGAGCATAGACTAGGTAACTTGGCTAACAAGTCAACATTAATTATTATTTAAAAGTTCCAAAATCTAAAGAACAAAATAAATCTTCATGTCTTGTGTGGAACTGATTAAAATGTACTAAATCCGCTTCATTTGGTTAAAATATTTAACTCTCCCTTGCATGCTATTGACAATCAAATGCATAAAAATAACTTTGGTGTACTTTGGCATAAATTTTGTCCAACAATAAGGAATGTAAGAGCACGCAGAAGTCATTAGTATTGATTGTTAAGCCTGATTATTAATAAAAAAATACGTGATGCACACATGCCATTGTTTCTGGCAAGGAAATAATTGGATGCACACTGAAAAGCTATTAATCTCCCCCTCAGTTTAAAAATAGCATGAACTAGTTTTAAATTCCAGTGTTTGCCTGACTAGGAAATCAGATGAGAGGAATAAGATGAGAGAAAACTGGTGCTTCTAATAAAATAGAGGTAGCTTTATTCTTGCTACCAGATGGAAACCAAACAGACAGGCAGCCAAAAATACTCAGATCACCTATAGCCACATACTGAACCCACAGACAATAATGCCAAAGCTAATGTGGTCTTTTCCAACATATGTCCGATCCTGATAATATCATTGGGATATAACTGCAATTTTAACATGGAGGCATGAATGGATAGCTGCATTCAATTTCTTGTCAATCCAGCCCACTATAGAAATTCCTATGCATAACAATTCCAAGATAGATGCTGCTGTGCAATAAAACATTTGCTTAATCTGGGTTACTGCAGTTTTGTATACAAGAATGGACGTCTTGGTTTTCATCAGGAAACTTGACTCTGGAATTTTCAATAGGATTTCTCTCACATTTTTTCTGGCATTAAGCTTCCTCAAATAATATCGAAAGTAATATGACATGAAAATATTAATCTAGTTACAAATTCAGTTTAAGCACTCATAACTTCTTTATTTTTCATCGATCGGAAAAATCCTCGGAGCTGCCTCAGCGGAGGAGGACTACGAGTAAGATGGCCAAAATCCATAGCGATATAGGGTAGAGTTTTTTCTAAAATCAATATACAGCGCTGACGGGAAGTGGTCAAGATGAGACTTTTCGTTATATAGATATGTGTGTGTGTACTTGTGAGTATGTGGATATATACACACTGGACTTTTTTCTCTCTCGTTTATCATATTGTTTACAGTGTACTATGTTTACATATTCTGTTGTGCTGCAGCAAGTAAGAATTTTATTGTTTTATCTAAGACACATGACAATAAAATACTCTTGACGCTTGAGTCTCTTGACTTGCTCAGCTCCCTACTGTAAGGTGAAGGAACTTGCAGTGCCTCAGTCAGGCATACTGAGCTGAGACCAATGATGTCAGAGCAATCCAACAACTCTGTTCTTTGACCCTCACAATTCAAGTCTGTATTATTTATATTAAACGTTAACTTGACAAGCAACCCTTTTTTGATGCCAAAACCGGGCATGGAATAGTTTCAAGACCATGCTAATTTAATTTGCTGTTATCTCTGAGATAAAGAAGGATCGGATTTAGAAACCAGAAAGAGGCATAATAAATTACATTGTTGAAAGTTTTTGAAGATCTCAAACAATAATTAAGATCTAACAGATTAGTAGAAGTTTTTTTCAGCCTATGGAAGTTACTTTTTACCTTGAGATCTTATAGAACATTATAAATTCATCTACACTTTAATGAAAAAACCCTGATTAAAGAAAATAATCTATGTACTTTGTACCTTGTGGGTAAGCAATGGAATTTCTAGATCTATCAATGTCACATCTCTTGGTGAGATATTGCCCTATTTTCACATTTTACTGTGCACATATAGTTGCCAGTAACATAGACACAAAATGCTGGAGTAACTCAACGAGAGCCAGCATCACTAAAGAGAAGGAATGTGTGATGTTTTGAGTTGAGCCTTCTTCAGGCGAAAGTCACAGGAATGAAGAACGAGAGATATAGGTGATAATGTATAGAGATATAGAACAAATGAACGAAAGATATGCAAACAAGTAAAAATGATAAAGGAAACAGGTCATTGTTAGCTGTAGCTGGGTGAGAACAAAAGACTTGGGTGGGGGAGGGATGGAGAGAGCGGGAATGCAGTGGTTACTTGAAGTTAGAGAAATCACCCTCAAGTTCAAGTTCAAGCGAGTTTATTGTCATGTGTCCCTGATAGGACACTGAAATTCTTGCTTCAGCACAACAGCACATAGTAAACATTGACTACAAAACAGATCAGTGTGTCCATATACCATTATATAAATATATACACACATGAATAAAAAAACGAATAAAGTGCAAATAACAGATAATGGGTTATTAATGTTCAGAGTTTTGTCCAAGCCAAGTTTAATAGCCTGATGGCTGTGGGGAAGTAGCTATTCCTGAACCTGGTCGTTGCAGTCTTCAGGCTCCTGTACCTTCTGCCTGAAGGTAGCAAGGAGATGAGTGTGTGGCCAGGATGGTGTGGGTCTTTGATGATACTGCCAGCCTTTTTGAGGCAGCGACTGCGATAGATCCCCTTGATTGAAGGAAGGTCAGAGCCGATGATGGACTGGGCAGTGTTTACTACTTTTTGTAGTCTTTTCCTCTCCAGGGCTCTCAAGTTGCCGAACCAAGCCACGATGCAACCGGTCAGCATGCTCTCTACTCTGCACCTGTAGAAGTTAGGGAGAGTCCTCCTTGACAAACCGACTCTCCGTAATCTTCTCAGTAGAGGCGCTGATTTGCTTTCTTGATAATTGCATCAGTGTTCTCGGACCAGGACAGATCTTCAGAGATGTCCAAAGTCCACAATCAGTTCCTTGGTTTTGCTGGTGTTGAGGGCCAGGTTATTGTGCTGGCACCATATGGACAGTGCTCGATCTCTCTTCTATACTCTGACTCATCCCCATCAGTGATACGTCCCACAACAGTGGTGTCATCAGCGAACTTGATGTTGGAGTTCGCACTATGACCGGCTACGCAGTCATGAGTGTAGAGTGAGTACAGCAGTAAATGTTCTCTTATTTGTAAACAGTAACTCCAAGTTCTAGATTCTCCAACATGCAGAAACATTTACTCAATATTCATCCTCTCAAGAATATGTTACAATCAGGTCCCCTCTCCTAAAGTCTAACAGATGCATGTTTACCTGCCAGGAATTCCTCACAAGAAAAGCCAGCCATTCCTCAAGCAGTCTAAAGAACCTACTTGGAATTGCTTTCAACGCATTGATATCCTTCCTTAAATAGAGAAAGGTCAGTATGGAAATGGAAGGGAGGGTTAAAGTGTTTAGCAATTGGGAGATCACGTAGGTCTAGGCAGACAGAGCGGAGGTGTTCAGCGAAACAATTGCTGAACCTGTGCTTGGTCTCATCGATATATAGGAGTCCTCACCTAGAAACTCGTATGGAAGATAAACAGCAGCAAGGACTCAATAGGTCCTATTTGGGCGGCACAGTGACGCAGCAGTAGAGTTGCTGCTTACAGCGCCGGAGACCCGGGTTCGATCCTGACTACCGATGCTGTCCTTACAGAGTTTGTACGTTAAGTTTACTAATAATGCAAAGGTAGGGGAAAAAAATTGTGAATAACATAAGGAGACTATTAATGGATATAAATAGTTTGTGGATATGAAAAGATCTGTCAAATGGTGTATAATGGGGGGAAATGGAAAACAATTCTATTTTGAGATGTTTTATCTACATGACATTAGGTTGAAGAGCTTTGTAGGTTAATTGGCTTCTGTTAATTTTAAATTGTACGATGGTGCTAATTGCTGGTCGGCATGGAGTTGTCTGTTTCCATGCTGTACGTTGAAAGTCTAAAGGTTGAATGGCCTGTTTCTGAGCTGTTAAAGTGATGTAACGGTATGTTGTACAGAGTGAATGTTTAAATAGTTTAGAATCCAATAGGAGATGTTATTGCCAGATCAAGTAAATATTTTGGATAAATTTGTAACCCTAATGGGCCTGTCCCTAATGGACATTTTAGGGGACTGCCGGCAACTGTCATAGTCTTGTTCGATTGTTGAAAATCCGAAGACTCAACCCCATCCTACGACTATGTCTAAGACAAGCTATGACAACCTACGACGTAGTCGACAACACGCTACGACAACCTCCCGACAACCGGTGACCCAATAGTGGAGACTGAGGATGACCACCTTCGACTCACCTACGACTACACCCACGACCACCAAATTCAAGTTACGACAAGCTACGAATGTAGGCATCAAAATTACCACCAAAACAATGACATCATCGTATTTTACAAAAAAATGTTTTGCTGGGTGGGTTTTCAAATCATTCTGAGACATGACTGCCATAAAGGACTTCAGAGGGCATTACGCTCAGTAGAAATACAATCTCTGCTGCTTTCAGCAGCCCATGTTGCTTATACATCCGGAAGACAGAAAAAGAAGCCCAAGAAGAGGTCTCAGTGGGTGAAGCCCTTCTTCCAGAGGAGATGCCGGTTGGGCCAGTATAAAAACCTGATGAATGTGCTCCATGAAGAACATCTGGCTGCTCTCAAAAACATCACTAGAATCCCCTGTTTCAGGAGCTGAAGGCAATGGTGGGCCCTCTCCTGGGAAAAAAGGAGACCTACAGTATATGAGGAAGCCACTGGAACCAGGCCTGGGCCTAGCCATCACCCTCCACTACCTGGCATCAGGAGACTTGTACAAGAGCCTCATACAAATTTCTTGTGGCCCACAACACCATCAGAAAGATTGTCCAAGAGACCTGTGAGGCCATCATCAAGGCTTATAAAAATGGTCAAGGACTGCCCTAGTACACTAAATGAGTGGAGGCGAGTGGTGCAGGGCTTTGATAAAAGATGGAACTTCCAGCACACATGTGGGGCAGTTTGACGGCAAGCATGTGGCCATCAGGGGTCCACCCAAGGGAGGTTTAATGCACTTCAACTACAAGAAGTTCCATTCAATCGTACTCCTAGCTGTGGTGGATGCAAACTACAACTTCCTGTTTGTGGATTTGGGCATACCTGGCCATGTCATAGATGGTAGGATCTGGAAAGAGATCTCCATTAGGAAAGCAGTGGAAGAAGGAACAGCAGGCTTTCCTGATCCAGAAGCTCTTCAAGGAGAAGACAACCCTAACATCCACTACACACTGGTTGCTGATGTTGCCTTCCCCTCACAGTCAGATGTCAAGGGAGCAGAGGATATTCAACTACAGACTGTCCAGGTCTAGGAGAGTCATGGAAAACGCCTTTGGCATCCTCGCCAGCAGATTCAGATGCTTGCTGACTACGATGGAGCAGGAGCCCAGGAATGTGGAGACCATTGTCTACGCAGCATGTGTCCTCCACAACCTCATACGTTCTAGAAGTGCAGCAGCAGCAGCAGCTATGGAGGAGGGTGACCGAGTGGACAACCAGACAGGCAACATCACGCCAGGCTCATGGAGAACTGGAGGACAGGCTAAGGTGCCACTGGAGAGATTGCCTGGAAACACCGTCGGAAAGAGTGCCAAGGAAGAGAGAGACCATCTCTGTTCTTACTACAACTCCAAACTAGACAGTGCACCACAACAGAACGGCATGATAAGAAGACCAGCAGCAAACATTTCACACCACAAACAGAAGTCCACCACTCCAGGAGGATAGCCCACTGCAGACCACAAGATAAGTCCCTTTTCAGGTACATCCACATCCTGCCAAAAGAGTTTAATTTTAAATGGTGCACTTCTTGAGTTTGTGTTTCTTTCAGTGACAAAAATATCTTTAAAAATAATTGTTCTCAATGCAGTGCACTGCTTGTCTTTGTGTTTGTTTGATTCATGAATATATATAAAAATAATCTTCTTTTAAATGCTTTGCTTGTTTTTGTTTTATTCATCAAAACATATAAAAAGATTCTGCTTGTAAATGCAGTGAATTGCTTTTGTTTTAGTGTTTGTTAGATTCATCAAAATGTATAAAAATAAACTTCTTTTAAATGCACTACATTGTTTGTGTTTTAGTATTTAAAATAATCTTCTTTTAAATGCAATGCAGTGCATTCCAGTCACCACGTGGAGCTGTTACATACCTTTTTTGCAATGAGCCAATGAAAATCACCGATCAGCAACGGCAACAACCTACGACAACCTACGACTACCTACAACTACCTAGCGACCCACTACAACTGCACCTACGACACGAGAATTCTCGCTACTCTCCATGGCAGCCAAATTTTGGTTGCCGCAAATTTTTCAACATGTTTAAAAATTTACGGTGACCATATGAGGCCGCGACTAGAATGCGGGAACTCCTCACGACCATGAAGGCGACTACCCGGCAACTACCCGCGAACATGTGGCGACCGTATAGTCTCCTGCAGTCGCTTAAAAAGTCGCCTAAGTGGGATAGGCCCATAAGGAAAAGCAGATTTACAGAGCATTAGAATATAGCCTATGGTCCTAAATGTATCAAAGAAGAAAATTGCAGAATTCCTTAATAGTTTGGGCTTAGTATCGGGTTAGCACCCACAGGGCTTGGGCATGTAGAGAGGTCAGCCCATTCCTTACAGTAGGGATCCATTTTAACTGGGGTTTGCAGAGACCACCTTGGTACAGCTGCCTTAGCAGTGGGGCTTATGTGGGTGTCTTCTTCAGCTCTGTAGGAGGATGGATGCCGAGAACAAGGTGGATTGTTAATCGATTGGAGGAAAGGGGACAGCCATCCTCTTATGATTAGGGGAGGCTGTGGCTGAGGAGATCATATGGCGGGACAATTTTGGTCCTTTGCCCACAAACAGTCAGAGATTTCCTAAATTTCTCTTGGCGTTTCCTGCCATTGGTTCCTCCTGATGTGGTTCTACAGTTGGACAGGAAACTGTATTGGAGTTCTGCCTTGATGCTAATGTTACGTCTGGCCACAACTTTTAGAAATAGACCACTGGTGGCCTTTAGCTTGGTTTGAATTATCATTGTAAATAATACAATGGTTTGGAACATGACAAGTTAGAGGCTGAATCTCAATGTTTAAGGATTTAACTATTGGATTAAAATTTGCTCAACAAGGGAAGTAGGTGGGTGGGTGGCAGTGGTTCAAATTGCCACCCATACTTCAGCATACTTTTTGAATGTGGATGTTGACCAGAGAACTGAGGTGGTCTCTGTAGTATCCCTTTTACAAACAACACTGTTGTTCTGAGTAATTACAGGCCAGTTAGTTTAATATCTGCATTTAGGGAATATTTAGACTTCAATTAAGTATGAAAGTGCCGTCGTCTGGATGAAGAGAGAATGGTTTGATGTAGCTCGTACATATTTCAAGAGATAACTGATACATTTATAAGAATTCTTTGAGAAGATATTTTCTTTTTCATGCCTTACACAATCCTTCTACTTGTCAAACACTCTTCTTAAAATATATATTCTAAAGTTATGGAAATGTAGCTTCAGATTATATTGTAGAACAGTGAGTATAACAAAATGCGTAAATATGTATAAATATTCTGGGTGAACCAGGCTGATAAATTCAAAAATGTAAGTAATCAGTTTATATTAATGTTTTGCTATCGTGGATAATCTCTTTCCCATGATCAGATTATATCACGAGAATGATTTGAAGCTGTCACATGTTTTAATATTTGAAGTCACTTTGAAGTTCTTTTATCCTTATTTGTGTAATTTTTAAATGTTCATCAGTTAGGAAAGAAAAGAGTTTAAAGAATTATTAGTTTTACCACTGAATAAAACATGAATTGGAATGAAACAATTTGTCGCCGCAAAATTAAGTGAAACGGACGATTTGCATAGAAAATATGTCCCTGTAGTTGGGAGCAGTTTCAGAGAGTGGTGTCAAGACTGTCATGGAATTGGATTAGATGGTTGTACTGCTTTATTATTGGGTCTTTGTTATATCTACTTGATCTCCTAAAAAGTCTATAGTTTTTAAAAGGACACATACTAATAACTCTATTAGAAAGCCAGCTGGTTTTCTTTTATCAAGGCAGTTGGCATAATATTTGCAATAATGGATATTCACGGTTTATGATCATTACTCTACATATAGCTGTCACAAGTTCTGATTTATAAATCATACTAATTTATTAGTTCTGACTCCTGTGAATTACTTTGTGCCGCTGTCTTTGAGGAGACATAATTATCCTGGACACTGGGTGCATTATTATACTGGACAATGGAATTGCATAAGTATAGGATCAGTAAACCAAAAAAATAATTTTGCTTTCAAAGCCTTTTAATTTATTCCTCATAGCGATAAACATATGCCAAATCAGCTGGAGGGAAGATTCTCTATTCTGTGACAGGAAAATTGTATTATTTTATCATGGTAGGCCAAGGCAAACAGCTTCAGAGTCATGAAGAACATGTGTGATTGTTCATACTTATTTTTTTCCAAATAAGCTAAAATACAAGAATTAATGGGGGAGAAGGGAGATGAGAAGTTGTAGTGCAGTAGTTTGGTTTTAATGAACAGATGCAAAATATGAAGCATGACAGAAGTTACCAGCAGCATCTTAAGGCAAGCACGGAAACACAAATAAATATTAAAAAATAAACTGCTGCCTTGATATTGTCAGAATTTCCTTTGAAAATAAGTAAAGATATTTACAGCTATGACAAACCTTTATGATCGATTTACACGAGGAATATTGAAAATAGTCAATTTACAGTCGCCAATGTTTTTATAAACAACTATGTGATAGGACCAGGTTAATCTGTTTTTGATTAAATTGGTTAAGGAATAAACATTGGCAAAGATGCTATGAGAAAAAGGGTCGTGGGATCTTTTATTTCCACCAGTGGGTCCAGATACGATTTCATTCAAAGGATAGCAGCTTAGTCAATGCTGCACGCCCTCAGTACAGCACTGTGATCTCTGCCTGAACCATGCCTTCTCTTCTACAGCCACAACTGAATCTAAGAATCTAACAGCCTACACATTGCAACAGTAACTCTGCGAGATTTCAGGGACTGTTTACTTCAGATGGTAGCCATCGCAGGAAATCCGAGTGCAGGGCTTTCAGTCACTCATTTCAGAACTGCTTCATCTTTAGCATTGCCATTGGTTGAAAACTTAGCTACAGCACTGTTCATGGCACAACCCAATGGAAAAGATTCAGCATTCATTTCCATCTATTTGCACTCAATTTGTAGGTTAAATATTAACTTTGTTAGTTTGCGTATGAGTTCACTCCCATCTCCTTCACACGTAACAGAAGTATGTGGAATAATACTTCATCTATCTCAAACAGTAGATTAAGACACTGTGAGTCATCAGATCATACACGGTTTCCTGTGGATCAAGAATTAATTCAACGTCCTTGAATCAAGTTTTGCTTAAACAGCATTTAGACTGAATAGCCTACTTTAATGTTCTCTACTTCATTGTTAAAACATTATAAAAATACAATGTTTTGAATCAGTTATAAATTATTGTAAGCACATTGAAAACCTTAGTATGATTGGCGAGCAGTTGTGTAATGTTGATGGTGTAAGCAACAAGAATATGGCTTGTGTTTAAGAAGGAACTGCAGATGCTGGAAAATCGAAGGTACACAAAAATGCTGGAGAAACCCAGCGGGTGCAGCAGCATCTATGCATGCTGCTGCGCCCACTGAGTTTCTCCAGCATTTTTGTGTACCTAAGAATATGGCTTGGATGTCCTCTGAATATGAATGGTCTTCATCGCCGGGGACTTCAGTTTGGCCAACACCAAGAGCGTGCTGCTAAAATACCAGCAACACATCTCCATCCCAATCAGAGGCCCAAGCACCCTGTTACACGACCATCAATAACGCATACCGCTTCATTCCAGACTGTGCTTTGGTAAATCAGATCGCCTAGATGTGTTTCTACTCCCTGCTTATAAGCAGAAACTGAAGCGAGAGGATCAGATATAAATAGATTGTGCAGTGCTGGTCCAAGGAAACAGATGAAATCCTTCGGGGCAGCTTTGATTCAGTGGACTGGTCCATGTTCAAGAACTCTGTGTCTAACCTTGCTGATAAAATTCTGTCACAGAGGACTGTCAGAGAAGTCAAAACATGTGTTCTCCGACCAAAAACTATGGATGAACAGTGAGGTTCACTCCCAGGCGAAGTCCAGGTCTGCACCAATCAGGTCAAATGATCCCAAGTAATTTACAATAAATCTATCTAGGATCTTCGCAGACCCATTAAGGATGGCGAGGGAATTCTGGAGCAAGCTGGAGTACCGAGGCAATGAAATGAATACCAGTAGATTGTGGCAAGGCTTGCATACTATAATGGGCTACAAAGTGAGGGTGGACAGTACCAAATGCATTCAAAGCCTGCTTTGATCAGAAGGTAGACAAAAATGCTGGAGAAACTCAGCGGGTGAGGCAGCATCTATGGAGCGAAGGAAATAGGCAACATTTCAGGCCAAAACCCTACTTCAGACTTGATCAGAAGGTAGGTGGAAGAAAGCCATCCACCCAACCACTCTCGGCCGTTCCTGGTGTACCTACAGTAATGGGCCTGTCCCACTTACGCGACTTTTTAAGTGACTACAGGAGACTATGAGTTTGCCACAAGGTCCCCACATGTTCGCCAGAGGTTGCCAGGTTGTTGCCTGCATGGTAGTGAGTAGCATGTTGATAAATTAGCGGCGACCAGAAATTTGACGCCACGGAGAGTAGCGAGAATTCTCGTGACGTAGGTGCAGTGATAGTGGGTTGCCAGGAGGTCGTAGGTTGTCACAAGTTGTCGTTGTCGCCGGTGCTGACCGGTGAATTTCATTGGCTCATTGGGAAAAAAATGTAAACAGTAGTTTTCAGAACTAAGGATAATCGAACGGTAATGTTAATGTCTGCCGAGCTTCACAGCCGAGTATCTCTGGCTTCTTAAAGGTTGTCCCCCTTCTCACACCTTCTCCCCCCCTCTCCCCCTCTTTTAAAGGACTTAAGTGACCCTCCCCGTACACTGTGTTTTCTCCATCTTAATTACAGCGCCAACCTTCCTGATCTTCGGGGTGTGTGTCTGTATCACATTGGCTTTGCACCGTGTGAATTTCACTCAGACAGTGCTCCCCCCGCTTGCCCTGTCCCCCGCCTGCATAACAGGCTGGTGATAGAAGCAACATGTGTATGTGTGTGTTTCACTCTGACAGTCGCTGTTCCAGTCGCCAGTTTTCCAGCGACCTGCTACGACTTGACAGTCGCCTGAAAAATCGACTAAGTGGGACAGGCCGACTGTGGCAGTTGATGGATCCGTCTTCCAGAGTGAATCTGCTGAAAGCAACTGGTCTGGGTAGTGTCCCTGGAAACATTAACTGGCAGAGCTACTCAGAGGCATCTTTTACCTCTCTCTCTTTCAATCTGATGTCCCCACCTGCTTCAAAAAGACCACCATCCTTCCGGTATCATAGAAAGGTAAGGTGGCGTGCCTTATAGGTAGCATGACAAACAATGGCTCTGACATCCACCATCATGAAGTTCCTTGAGAGACTGATGATGGCCTAGAAAGATCGCAGTTGGCAATTTATCGCTACCATACCGACATTTCTGTCCTTTGCTTCCTCCATTACCGGAGTGAGGCCATATGCAAACTTCATATTCTGCTTGGGTAGTTTACAATCCAATGGTATTAAGATTTAATTCTCCAATTTCAAGTAATGATCCCCTGCCCTACCTTCTCTCTTTCCCATGCTCATACCCCTTCCACCCTGGTGCGCTCACATTTCACCAACCGATCAGCCACCATCCGCCTTACCCTACCTCCGTCACATATCTCCCTCTTTCTCCTCCCCGCTTCCACCCATACCCCTCCCTCCAGCTCGTTCATTCCTCCTCTTCTCTCCTTATCTGATGCCCTTTTGTCTGCTTTCCATCTCAAGGCTTTGTCACCTATTCCAGCCAACTGCTAAGCAAGGCCCCCCTCACCGATATCCACCTATCCCTTGCCTGGCTTTATCTTGCACTAAACATTAATCCCTTTATCCTGTATCTGTACACTGTGGGTGGCTTGATTATAATCAGGTATAGTTTTTTCTATAACTGGATAGCACACAGCAAAAACGCTTTTCACTGTACCTCGGTACACGGGACAATAATAAAACTGAACTAAACAAATTAACCTCGTTTTTCCAGCTTTCTCCCCCTACTCCATCAGTCTGAAGAAAGGTCCCGACCCAAAATGCCTGTCCATTCCCTCACAGATGCTACCTGACCTGCTGATTTCCAACAGGACTTTGAACTATTCTTAAACGTTTCTTCCAATCAGACATATTAAAGGTTCAAAACACAAAGACCTTTGACAGTAGTGATCTGTAAAGGCCATCTGGGTAATCTATGAGTGAGGTCTTTGCATCTCCGCTTGAAGTCTAGTTAGCCACAATGACCTGCTATGTCTTGTGGAATTTCTCTCTGAAACAGTGGCTCAGCTCCTGGTGGGCAAAAATAAAGACAAATAATATTAAATCAGTGAGAATTTGGGCCCATGTGGACCATTGTTTGTACAATGCCAACATTCTACAGTTCCTCCCTCTTGTCCATTGTGTTCCTCGGCCACTAAAGACTAGTGTCCCTTGTGACGGAAAGTCAAAGTAGAACTGCAAATGCTCAATGTCTTCAGCCTGAAACATTAACTGTTTCTCTTCCCACAGACATGGGCTGACCTTCTGAGTATTTTCAGCATTTTCTGTTTTTAGTTTTGATCCCTTGTGCCTTCTTAACCGCCATAACTAAGTGCCCTGCTATTTTCAGGGATTTATGAACATGCATTCACAATCCCTTTGTTCCTTTACACATTGCAATGAATTTTGCAGTTCATCAGAATCCACATCTAAAACTACCTTAATGTCTCTCTCACTTTCCTTCTATGTAGAGTGAGAGAGAGGGAGAGAGAGGGAGAGAGGGAGGGAGAGAGGGATAGAGGGAGAGGGATAGAGGGAGAGGGATAGAGGGAGAGGGAGACGGGGAGATAAGGGACAGAGAGGGACAGAGAGAGAGAGAAAGAGAGAGAGAGACAGAGAGACAGAGAGACAGAGAGTAAGCAAGAGAGAAAATAAAATCCTTTTCAGATACTTTAGATTACATTTTACCTTGCTTATGTGTTGACAGCTGTTGTTTCAGCAAATAACAACTGAGCACATTCAGTTAAATTGATATGTGTGTACACTTGCATTCATAGATTAACAAATCCACCACCAATGCAGCAGACTTGGTAAAACATTCAATTAATGGCAGATACTTGATTATGCATGCCTTAATCCCCGATAATGCAGCATTGCTATTTCTGACTGAAAACTGTAATCTTTACTAAACCATAAAATGGTGTCTTCGAGTTATCATGAATTTATATCAATCATTCCTGCTGTACAGTAACCTACCTATTATGTATACATCAGTGTTCATGTGTCAGGGTTAATGTAAAACAGCATGTGCTGTAATTAGTTAATTCCTGACAAATAACCATTCATCAAACATGATAAATAGACCAGCAAACCTACACATGGAAACAGATTGAACAAAGGCAACATAAAATTAGACCCACATAGCAAATCATCTTGTATTGGTTGAAGGACTTTGAAGTGATATCTAAAGTGCCTCTGGACTTTAATTTGCTTTAATGCCATTGGGCAATTCATTTATCATACCAAAGCGGGTGGCTTTGTGGTTAAATGACAGATCATCTGTCGTAAGGCTAAATGCATTATCTTCAAAATCTGATGCCAAAAAAAGAAAAACCAAGATGTTTGAATCCCTGCAACCAAGCCTCCCAGAGCATTCAATAAAGTGTTTGTACTCCACTTGACCTTTTACGCTGCACAAAATGCAAAACCCTGCAAAATAGGCCTGGCTATTTAAATAAGGGCAGGTCTTGAAATCTCTGTTTATGTAGTAAATAAAATCTTCAGAACGCACATCAGTGAGCCAGTAAAACTATTTTCCATACAAAGAGATTAAAATAACATTTTTTTTTAAAGTGTTCCCCACTAACTCATTCTCTCCCTGTTTTCTTCATCTTGTGGAAATGTACATCTGTTTAAAAGATTTATTGATATAGATTAATGACTTTAGTATTAAATGTTCCATGCAAAAACCAAAAGTAAATGTTTTAATTAAATTGAGATTGAAAGGTAAGAAAACCCTCCAAAACATGCCAGTGATTGTTGTCATTTACCGCAGGCAGATGTGGATTTGTATGTGGGGTTTACAGCTGCTTTGGGTTGATAGGTGAATGACTTATTACATGAAACATTCAACATCAAAGTCTCTGGATTTTTGTATTCAAGTGAGTTAGAACTTGTTTATTCATGTTGAGATTGTTAGTAACAACGTTACATTACTTGGAGTAATATGACATGGAGAAGCTTGAGTCTCATGCTGAAAACACAAATTAAAAAATTTGAATAAACCCTCGAATGTTATTATAGAAACAAATGCAGCGTAACTAACTCACGGGTGTATCAAATGTGAACCTGTAATGCCAATATCAGTAAAAGCGCAATCTAAACACGAGTAACTGCAGATGTTGCTTTACAACAAAAGACATTAAGAGCTGGAGTAATTTAATGGGTCAGGCAGCATCTCTGGAGAACAAGGATTGTCAACACTTTGGATCACGACCCTTCTTCAGGTCATTGGAACATTTCAATATTTCCATTAATTAGATAATCAGCATGTCAAAAACCAACCCACAAATTCAATCATAAATATTAATCATAACTTCGAATTGTACCATGCAATAAATACATTATGTTAAATTTCTTCTATCTGACTAATGTCTTCTTTCTTGAGTCAACTATAATTCAGACAATGACCAACTTCCTTCACAAAGGTCTCCCTGCTTAAATCACGTCATGGGCTGCTATTGTTTGTGTAGTTATAAATGGCCTGTCTAATGATAACTATGTTCTGTATCTGATGTCAGGAGCAATTAAAGGTAAGAGGCAGGGATCTATTCCTGAGATGACAGCTTGATTGTGACTTGCCATCTTCAGTATACATTAATTATTCATGTCCAATATTTCACACTACTCTAACTCTTACTACCAATATACTCTTTCATTAGTGTGTCAAAAAGGTTCCATTCTTAATATGGTTTTAATGGGTTTTATGAATCACTGTGATATGTACACAGCTCTCTGAGGGTTGTGTACATTGCAAGCCATAGTGCCATCTGAAAAACTCAAATAATTAATAAACACTGCATAAGAATTGTATTGTTATTCCAAAAACCAATATTTTTAAATAATATTTGATTATTTCTCTCAAATTCTGACTCCACAGACTAAGGTTGTGAAGTGAAAATGTGAAATGTATCGGTGGTAAAATCTGAAAATCCCAGCTTGACATTACTTCAGAACATGATACATGTTTGCAGAAGTAGGTCAAGTCATTTTGATCAATTTTGATCAATTTTGTAACTCTGCATTTTAATACCATTAAAATACAAATATTCTTCTTAGGCCCCCTTCGGTCATGGCTGACCATGGGTGCCTCCAGGTTTGGAGGACGCCAGTGCGTGACTTTGTTTAACATGGGGAGACTGGTGCACAGACAGCCATCACACGGTCCTTGACAGATCTGGGTCAGGATCCAGTGGCATGGAGTCCAAGACGACCGGAGACCCTTTTCTGCTGCAGCCCTCATCCTAGCTGTTTTGACGCTCCACTAAGGTCAGCCATCGTCTTCCGCCTGTTCCACCGTTGAGGTCTTGGTTGGATTGCTCTTTGTCAGAGTCCTCCCCCTCGACCTTATCGCCATGGGTGGCCCTACCAGGAGGATAGCTCCAGACGGCATCGCTCTCAGGATCTCAGGACCACAGAAGCTTCTCCACCACGACAAGGTGACAATCCATGGACAATCCATAAAAATATGCAACACTGGAAATAATATAATCTTCAGGCTAAAGGTTACATTCTTCTAACCAGCTGTAAGAAAGATATTTGGGGTTTAGTGTCGGGGTGGGTAAATGAAAAGTGATTTAGCAAGCTATGAACTAATTCCTGAGTAGCTCTTAATTAATTAATGCTCTATATTTTATTTTTATTTTCTTAATATCATGGAATCTATTTTGCTACTTACGAGAAGAAGTGTGGTATGGCTATAAATATTTTTTACTCAAATGAGAAGTGGCCTGAAATAATACCCGTTATACACAATACTTACTGAACGTGTGCTTACATGTGCTGCTGCTGATGCTGTGGGCCGGATAGTATCGACCCAAGATTCTCTCTGTCTGGGGATTCTGGAGAGTTACCAGGGTCTGGCCTACCACGCCTTCAAGGTCGACTGCGGGAGGTGTTCCCAGGGCACAGATGTGGACTAGCGAGGAGAGGGACGTCGGTTTGCTGGTTGATCCACGCATCCAAGGAAGGTGATGGCTGGAAGTCCACAGCAGCTTGGGGTTTGCCTGGATCGGGCAACACCCATCAGACCTAGAGCACGGTATGGTCTTTGAAAATAGAGCTAAAACCTGGTGCATCTTGTTTGCGGGCTCAGTAGACTATTTCTGTATACTTTGCTAATTGGGGATTGTGCTTAAGTATGGCAATACTTTACTGGACCGAATGTAAGAAAATAATTTCACTGTGCGTTTGCATATATGGCAAAAAAGAACCATTGACCATTAATTACATCAACACTGCAGTTCATGTAATGTACCGTGTTATTCTCAACACACCCTCTCATTTCTCTGCAATTTAAAACTTGCACAAATGTAACTTTTAAATCAAACAAGCTTATAGCCATTTAGTCCATTTACCCTTCAACTATATGTCTGCTCATTCCCAGTGCTATCTGAAACAAATACATACTCAACATAGCCATGGATTTCTCTTCATCAAACAATAATAATATCCTTCATAAAAAATGCAATAATTTTTCAACAATGGCCCATGACAAAGAACTATTGCCTAGAAATTCATCCCCTATAAGTAACATTTGCAATGCTGTATATTTATTACAATGCATTGTGAACTGCCCTTGAAATGCATTCAAGCATAATTAATGGAGTCAATTTTAGTCACAGAGTTCCTTGTGTTGCTATTGATGGTGTGGGGATTTTTCTGCTTTTTTGCTCCAACAGTCCCCTGTGGAACAACATTTCTCTGAGATTCTCTGCTCTCTAATTAAGCACTAATATTAAAACAATATTTGGTGATGAGTTCCCAAATAAATCCAGGTGCTCCATGTTCCATGTTCCTTATCTAAAATTCCATAATCCAAAAATATCTCTCCATTCTCCTCCTTGTTGTGCCTGCCCTTATGATTACCATTGAATTGCAGCCACTTTAAAGTAAGAAACACATTTTTTTTGTCATGGCGATGTTTGAAGATAAGTACTGACCAGGACATTTATAAAACTCTTTAAATATTTCCAAAATATTTATTTCTCCTACTTGAACAAGAGACTGAACAAGTCCTCCAAATGATTGTACTTATGCCAATATGAGTACCATCTCAGTACATGTTGCTCCAATTAAAAATATTCCACAATGATTTTAGTCACAGACAAGGAGAAATTATAGTACATGAATGTTTTCTAAATTCAGTTTCCTTGTGGTCAGAAGCTATTGCTCATACTGGACTACATCCATTTGGTATGAAATGGCTTTCTTGGGGGATTAATCTTACATCTGGAAATCCATTTGGGACCAAATTCCCCCAGTATATGACTTACGTTTAAGTTTTGTGAACCAGAAACCAGATTTTTCTGATTTGTGAGTGACCATAAAACTTTTCGCCTTCAAAGATAGAAAGCACAAAGCCAGTGTTAAATTTGAAGGGAAAATGGTGGTTATTATAATAGTCTAAAGTTTTTTTCCAACTTTGCAAAATAATTACTGAAGTCCTCCAGTTCATTTTTTAATTATTAAGCAGTTATTCTCAAGTTATTCAGCAGCAACCCCCCCCCCCCCAGCAAACGCGTAATGGGGAAACAGACCCAAAGGGTCTGCACTTGGTCTAGTAACTATTTAAACTCTGATCTTGGATGTGTGTGTGTGCGCGTGTGTGTATTTATTTGTGTGCGATCACATCTACTCGAAGAAACTACGGGCTAACGGGAAAATGGTTACATATTCCGGTAGAGATTTATTCCGTGAAATCAAAAATTGCCTTATCTGAAAATTTCATGCATTATTTCTCGAGTTATTTATGAAAATGTTCACAAATCTCAAATAACTTTGAAAATAAACGAGATGGCCTCGCTGACTGATGACGTCACAATGGATCTGACTGCCTGCATCTGCTCGCGCTGCGAGTGATGTCACCCCGTTCTGTCTTCTGTTCTTCTTGGCTTCTTAACTTTCATTTCTTTACATTTGTCACTTTGCACATTTAAACTGCTGCTCAGTCATGCTGCGCGCTCTGCTTGGCACCTTGAAGTTCTACAACATGGCGGTGGCGATCGTTATCGCAGCACCGGCGCAGGGAAGCGTGGTGGAAATGTTGCCGTGGCGGCCATCACGGGGGATGACCTACTCTCCGTCTCCCCTGCCCGATCGTTTGTCAGGCGGGTGGGTGGGCTTCCCCTCACGGAAGCCACGATCGGCCGGCCCTCCGCGTCTTTTGACAGTCCTCAGATTGCTTCGGGCGTCGCTCGGGCCCGGCGCCTGGTGGGGAGGCTGCCGCCCCCCGCGAGCTGCCGCCCCGCTCCCTTCCTCTCTCTCTCCCGTCCTCTCTCTTCCCCTCCTCTCTCTCTCTCTTCCCCTCCTCTCTCTCTCTCTCTCTCTCTCTCCTCCCCTCTCTCTCTCCTCCCCTCTCTCTCCCCTCCCCCCTCCCCCATCCTCCCCCACCCTCTCTCTCCTCAACCCCCTCCCCTCCACCCCCCTCTACCTCTGTCTCTGCCCCTCTCTCTCTGTCTCTGCTCCCTCACTCTCTACCCTCTCTCCCTCTCTAGACGCGCCTGCGAGTTGGGGGCTATGCGTCAGTGGATGGGGCAGGTATGGGGTAAAAGGAGCAAATGAATAATATTAATATAGAATCAGGGGGGTGGTTAGTGTGTGTGTGCGGGGCATGGTTATTGTGTGTGCGGGGGGTGGTTAGTGTGTGTGCGGGGGATGGTTAGTGTGTGTGACGCTGCATGCCGCCCCCCCCCCTCCTCCCGCAACCGCGCGTTGAGTGGACGGGACCCAACGGGTCCCACTTGGTCTAGTAAATATTAAAAGTTAAGGATTTCAATTAGTTTTATCTTGGATAGATTTCCTTGCCTCCAATACTGAGCCAACCCATTCAAATGCCACCATTGCATTCTGCTGCCACTCAAACATTCCCTGCTTAAAGGGTGTGTCCCACAGGCGACTTTTTAGGCGAGTGCAGGATCATGATCGCCACATGGTCGCCACATGTTTGCTGGTGGTCTCTGGTGAGACTCCTTCATGGTCGCGAGGAGTTCCCGCATTCTGGGAACTAGTCGCAGCCTCAGTCTGGTCGCCGCAACATGTTGAAAATTTTTCTGTGACCAAAAATTGGTCGCTATGGAGAAAATCGATAATCCTGCTGTCGTAGGTGCAGTTGTAGTAGGGTCGCCATACAGTTATGGGTAGTTGAGGTAGTCATAGGTAGTTTTAGTTAATCGCCTTGCTGACTGGGGATTTTCATTGACTCATTGGGGAAAAGAAACGTAAGCATGAGTTTTCAGAAACAAGGATAACCGACCGGTAATGTTAAATGCCCGCCAAACTTCACAGCTGTGTATCTCTGGCTTATTAAAAGTTGTCTAGCTTCTTAAAAGTGTCTCCAATCCTTCTTCCCCTTCTCCCACCCCCCCCCCTTCTACCCCCTTCTCCCCCCTTCTCCCCCCTTCTCCCTTTATCGCCTCCTTTAAAGGTCTTACCGTACACTGTGCTAGCCGTTTCAATCCTTCCTGTTCATCGCGGTGTGTGTCTGTATCACCTTGGCTTTGCACCGTGTGAATTTCAGACAGCGCTCCTCTGCTTTCCCTGGCCCCCGCCTTTGCGATGTGTGTGTGTGTGTGTGTGTGTGTGTGTGTGTGTGTGTGTGTGTGTGTGTGTGTGCGTGTGTGTGTGTGTGTGTGTGTGTGTGTGTGTGTGTGTGTGTGTGTGTGTGTGTGTGTGTGTGTGTGTGTGTTCCACTCTCACAGTCGCCGTTCCAGTTCCCGGTTTTGCAGGCGACTGCCGGGAACTTGACAATGGCCGGCAGTCCGCTGGAAAATCGCCCAAGTGGGACAGGTCAGTTCAAGTTTGCTCATACTTTCTTCTTTGAAACATTTTGCACAACTTTTGATTTTTCGTCTACACCTAATTAAATTACTGACAACTAAATTAACATCCCTAAGCTCCATGGTGGTCAGTTTAGTATATGGTGTCTGTGCAATGGGAGTCCCAAATATTTCACTTTGAAAATATCTATCACCACCCTTCTTTCAAATATTCAACTCCTCGACTTTCTATCTTCACCAACCTCAATGCAATCCACAAACCCCCTTTCTTTGCTAAAACTGATGAACATATTTTGTTCTCCTGGCCCAGCGCTTTTTCAGAAACTCCCAACTTGAAACCCTTTAATCCATCTTTAGCACAGGATGGTCTTATCAAATTCAGCCAGTCCTGATCATAGACTCAATGGACACACGGAGAACCCTGTCCAAGGTCAACCCGTGGAAAGCAGTTGGAAAATTATAAAATTTGCAGATGACACCACAACATCCCAGGACGTGTGCTCAAGGAATGTGCGGATGAGTTAGCAGATGTGCTAACAGACATCTTCAGCATCTCTCTTAGTCAAGCCATTGTCCCCACATGCCTCAAAACTTCCACAATAACAAATAAATCAGTTGTGGCCTGCCTAAATGATTACCGCCCTGTCGCCCTGACCCCCATAGTAATGAAGTGCTTTGAACGCCTGGTTAAACCTCACATTACTGCCAGCCTCCCCTCATCGTTAGACCCGCTCCAGTTCGCCTATCGCCCCAACCGTTCTACAGAAGATGCCATCTCTACTACGCTGCACACAGTACTCACTCATCTGGAAAACAAAAACACCTATGCCAGAATCCTGTACATTGACTTCAGCTCAGCCTTTAACACCATCATCCCACAGAGACTTGTGTAGAAACTAACCCTGCTGGGCCTCAACACCACCCTGTGTCACTGGATCCTGGACTTTCTGACAGAGAGACCACAATCAGTCCGTGTTGGCAAGAACACCTCAGGCTCGATCACGCTGAGCACCAGCTCCCCTCAAGGCTGTGTGCTCAGCCCGCTGTTGTTCACACTGCTCACACATGACTGTGCTGCCAGATTCAGGGACAACAGGATTATAAAATTTGCAGATGACACCACAGTGGTGGGACTCATCAGTGGAGAGGATGAAACAATGTACAGGGAGGAAGTGAAACAACTAGTGGACTGGTACGTCAACAACAATTTAGAATTAAATGTAGACAAAACAAAGGAGATGATTGTCGACTTCAGGAGGTCGCAGCCCAAACACACACCCCTCAACATCAGTGGCACCACGGTGGAGAGAGTGGGGAGCATTAAGTTCCGCGGAGTGCAAATCACAGACAGTCTCACCTGGTCCAGGAACAACAATGGGATTGTCAAATGGGCCCCATCAGCGACTGCACTACCTGAGGAAACTCAAACAGGCCTCACTCCCCACCAACATCCTCAGGCCTTTTTACAGGGGCACGGTGGAGTCTGTACTCATGTACTGCATGAACACGTGGTACTCCAAATGTAACTGCTCAGACAGGAAGTCTCTGCAGAGGGTAGTGAGGGGAGCAGAGAGGATCATTGGCGTCTCCCTACCCTCGGTACAAGAACTGTTCCAGAGCTGCTGCCTGAAAAAAGCACTGAGCATAGCAAAGGACAGACTGCACAAAGGACAGACTTCACCCCCTCCACACACATCTGGATCTCCTGCCATCCGGAAAGAGATACCGTAGCATCAAAGCCCAGACAACCAGACTGCTAAACAGCTTCCTTCCACAGGCTGTGAGGCTGCTAAACAGTCACTCCACCTGATTCTGCTGCTTTGCACTGACAATTTAATAACTGGCACTGAGTAATAACTCTGGCACTGGCTCTGACCACTTAAATCAGCTGCCCTGGACATTTTATGACTGTTTTTACTTGTATTTTAATGTTGCTGTTTTTACCTGCACTTTTTAAAACTATTCGTACTGTTTTATCAGGAACTGGATTGTTTTTTTTTTGTGTTTTTTTTTTAAATTGTTTTTTATTTTATGCGTGAAATGTTTATGTTTTATGTGCGATGCTCTGGTATTCCCTGGGAAATGTCTTCTCATTTTGCACTGTACAACTGTTGCTTTGCAAGATGACAATAAAGGATGATGATGATGATGATGATGATGATGATGATGATGAATGAATCTCTCAAGTTATTGCAGCTTGTCCTACTCAATTTCTCCCGAATATTTAATATTGTCAAGCCCAACAATCTCTCTTATCACATTTCCTTTGTTGTCCTGCTTCATGAAACTACCCTCACCTGGTTCCATTTTCACCTGTCCAAAGACAGCTGGAACATCTTCAGTAACAGTTTTACTTTTTGGTCCTAATCTTCAGCCTCAGGGATTCCACAAGGATTAATCTCCACAATACGTCTGTAACATCACATACAGTCATACGGGGCACATGGTGGCACAGCAGTGAGTTGGTGCTTTACAGCACCAGAGACCGGGGTCAAGGAAAGAGCGTTCATGTCGCAGCCCTGTTTCCACCATTCTTTCCACCACCACGCACAAGAAGCACAAGAAGCGCAAGACAGACACCATTGTATGCAGATGCTGAGAAGTGTGTTCAGCTCTGGCTGAACAACTTCTAATCTTGTGTGTGGACTGGATAAGAAGAAGAAGCACCAGAGACCCGGGTTTGTTCCTGACTACCGGTACTGTCTGAATGGAGTTTAAATGTTCTCCCCATGACCAGCATGGGATTTTCTCCGGGATCTCCAGTTTTCTCCCACACTCCAAAGGCGTACAGGTTTGTAGGTTAATTGGCTTTATATTAAGCCTTTACATCAACTTCAAGACAGAGGTGAATTTCAAATCTTCCACTATTATTTATTATAAGAAGATAAGAAACTTAATGGATAAGAGCAGGAGCAGTTCCTCAAAATTTTTATCAGACAACAAGAAGATGGCTGATCTCCTAACTGAACTGTCCTGCTCCATCCACAGTTTCCTTGACTTCATTGATCTAAAAATCTATCCATCTCAGTCTTAACTATATTCAACAACAAACATCAGTTGAGTGATGAGGGCAGTACCTTAGGGAGCTCTTCGACATTGATTCCAAACTCCTTCAAAATTCATGGGTTTAGATTAAACAAAGTCAAAGTAACTCTGCTGATGATACTGACTGTATTTTATGCATTCCTCCAACACCCCCACCTCACTCCCCCTCCCCCCCCTAAAAAAAAAAACAATAACCAAATCAGCTATCCTGCGCCTGAAAAATTGTTTGTAGAAAACAAAGGGAACCAAGGACATGGAATACAGTCAGGACGGGGACCTTTGATGCCCACCACAAATATGTAGTACCATATCAGCTAAGCAAGTTCCAAGGGATTTGATTCTCAGACTGATTCAGCAGCAAATTGTGAATGATTTGTTATTTGACCTTTTGCCTACCAAGCAGGCTGTCACAGACACACCTATCCCTAATAACATAGGTTGTAGAGACAATAGTAAGATTAAACGAGAACTTACCAGTTTGAAGTTTGATCTTTATTTTATGAGGAGTAACGTTGAGGGATTACGTGAAGACCCCGTCCAGTACGCATGCGTGTCAATCTTCAAAGCAGCGGTGTGAAATCACAGATAACAGTTATTGAACTGAACATAGTAAGATAAGAGAACCATAATACCAGTTGAACTTTATGATAGAGGGCTGGGAGCGGAGGGCACGTAATCCCTCAACGTTACTCCTCATAAAATAAAGATCAAACTTCAAACTGGTAAGTTCTCGTTTAATCTTACTATTTTACTTCGGAGTCACATGAGTGACTACGTGAAGATTTTAAAGCTCTGTGATTTCATGCCGTGGAACCAAGTCCAGGCGTCATACACTGCATCAGTAGGCCAATGATCAGTGAACATTAAGAATGCATTCAGACATGACATAGATATAGACATGTTGATGCGATTAATGAATAATAGTGACAATAGTAACCTCCCTCAACCTGGAGGAAGTATGAACCATACCTAACATAGAGTTGGCAAATACCCCTGATCTGGCAATAGGTTTATTCTGAATATTTGGACAGATCAATAGTTTGACCATCCTGCAACCACTAGGATGTGGTCCATCCCTGCTGCTGAGGTATAGCGGTCCTGGTGGAGTGTGACTCAATGTCAATGTACACTCCTGTATATGCCAGACCCATATAACCATCTGGAGAAGGTTCGTAGTGATTCCTTCTAACAAGATTTTATGTAACTAATAATATTGCTGTCAGTCTATAAGACTCTTAGGAACCTTGACATACTGGTGTAAATGCGTGATCACACGCAACCCAAGGTCCATGGGATATGCAACATCTAGTTTGGTCTTGTGTCCCTGTCTAATCTGCTTGATTAATCATAAACAAAACATGTTATTATAGCCCGCAGATATGATCATCCTATCCAGTGTTGCAATGACTGGACCCATAGCGCTGTACTCAGTGCCATGGCGTAATCACTAGTACGTGAGTATGACCATGGACAGGGATGTTGCTGGTGCCCATCGGTGAAGTGACGTAGTACAATGTTAACAACCCATATCTCTGCGTCCCTAAGCCTGGGAGGTTTTAAGCTGACGGTACCTTCATATTCTGGATGAGACCGGACAGAGTGGTTTATGTACGCCTCAGCCAAATGATGAGGAGGTACTTAAGGCACAGTAATGGAATAGTAACTTAATGTTATAATCCCATAAAACTGAATTTTAATGTGTCAGTCATCCGTGCCGAGTTAAACGTAAGGAAGCATAAACAATGCTTCCCATCTCCTATGCAGGTTGCTGCTATTTGGTGCTATCCCTGCAATCTGTAGTGAGCACTCTTAACGCTTATGGTTTGACAACCCGAACCGCTGAAACGATCTCTCAGAGTCTGTAAGTCTATGGATTGATTATATCATGCAGAGGATGGTTTCAACATCACAACTGAACCAGCATCTTTTTATCCGGAATTAACCATGTAAGGTTTTATGTTCATTCTTCGCCTCAGCAGGAGCCATAGGTATATAACCCAGGCAGGCACTATGAAAACCCGGAAGCGGGAATCTTGCTGAATTTTGCAAGACCCGTCTATTGAGGCCAAATGGAGGAAGACATAAAAGAACATTCCTTCCTAGTGTAGCGAGAATGCACCCTTCGCCACTGTATGCCTCGTTCATTGTTGATTGAAACTGGATGCAAGCAACTCAATAGTTAGTGTTCTATCAATCCACATTGTCATTAAATACTTTGTGATCACGCATTAATTCTGTGTTGTCATTGATTTTGCATAATAATACACCAGTGCTAAATGCGGTTTGGTGAAACTATCACCGGATACTTTGATTTGATTGTACCTTAGTGATTAACATATACCACCACCAAAGTGTATCACCTTGGACTTGTGCATGCCGTATATGCATATCCACACACCCTTTAATGCACAGAATGCACCTGGTATCCATTGGCAGTTGATACCATGACTGAACACTTGATAACTCATGCTAATCCCATCTGCCTCCGTAATTAGAGATGGTATTAGTGAATTACCCATCTTTGGGCAATAGCATCAGTTTGGAAATGACTGAAGATTTACGGATAAGAGATTTTAGTGGAGCAAAGCTGTCCATCATTGTGACTTTGATTGTTTCAGCCAAAAATAGTAGAGATCTAATGTTTTGTCTCAGAGCTGATCCCAGACCAATAAATGGATGATTGTATCCCAATAATCAATAGTTTCAGTTGGTATTAACTTAATTTAAATTTAACTGGACGGGTGAGAACCAATTCCTCAAATATAGCTATGTGGGTGATAAGGCTAATTTAGTAAAATACAGTATGTTCAAAATCATCCAGATTGGCCCTGCTACTTATTTGTTAGCTCTGTGCAGCCGAAGTACTGATAGTAGTGATTTGATAAATAATCTGGAAACTGGAGTTAGCCCATTTTGTAACGCCACTGAGTGTATCGTTGCCTCATCCAGTTAAATCTCAAATATCTTCAACCCTGTGAGCGGAAATGATCACATGGAAGTTATTCAGAAAAGTCTATACTGCACATGCGGGTTGAGGCTGTTGACAATGATCAGTCCACATCCCATTCTTGTGAGCCTTGTCTTGAAAGGCAACTCCAACCATACCTGTGTGCAGTATAAACTAATCTAATGTTATCCCAAACCAGTGTAAATATTCAAACCAGTTTAATATTACCAACTTGTATCCGTGACAGGAGACACCATCGATGAGGTTCCATACCTTTATCCGAATGGGATGACTTATGCAACCCGACTCAGGAGCTGCCTCAAACATGTGTGCATGATTTTACATCTGCTCCTGGGAGGTAGAGGAGCTCGAGTACGAGGTTGGCGCATCTTCCAGGAAGGCCGTTCTGGGCTGTGGCCTAAAAAAGACCTTTGTCCTGGTTGTACGGCCTTCAAGCTTTCACCAGCTTCAGTTCATCGTGGTTTGCTGGTGGGTGCGTCGGGGTGCTGCTGTCGAAGATGTGAGGTCTTGCGTGATGATGTGGCCTTCCTGAACCCGACGGCCACTTGTCGAGCTCCTGCTGCTGGTAATGTTGTTCCTGCACCCCCTGCACACTTGTGGTTTCTTCAGTCAAACCCCTGTCTTCAGAGTCAGCCCAGAAGTGACTCCTAATGCTCCCCTCTGTCGAGGGAGATGCATTATGCAGCCCTCAATAAGGTGCTGCCATGGGCGTCCCAGGACCCCCTGGTGACTAGACTCCATATACCGGAGCATGTCACATAGGAGCTTCTGATCCATCAACCGCTCCATGCGGGATATGCGATCACAGTTGCTCCCGCCGGCGGTGAGTCTTCACAAACTGACTTGTCCGAGTCTTCGACCTGTCCGACTTCTGCTTGGCTTTCCCACCAGTCTGAGGTGCCGATTCCGACTGTGTAGGTGCCAGGTCGGAGACTGCTGATTAATAGCGATCCAGGTGTAGTCTACAGCTGCTGACTGCCCACAATTCCGCGGTCCTCCGCAGTCAGTCTAGATGCGGTCCATTCCTGTAACATATTCTCACAAAATAGCACAAAACGACCTTCGAGTAAGGAATTTACCTGCATGTCCTTTTTAAACCTTCTGCTGCGGGGCAACACTCCTCCCGAGCCTGGTCTCGTGGTCGTGGTTTGTTACAGCTGGGGTTCCTCTGTGGTCCTTGTAGAAACACTTCCATTGCGGGTTATTTCTCCCCCGAGCTTTTTCTCCGCGGTCCCTTATAACAGGGCTTCTCCACGGTGTTCTCCAGTCGGGGCTTTCTTCTTCCCTTCTTCCCTTCTTCCCTTCTTCCCTTCTTCCCTTCTTCCCTTCTTCCCTTCTTCCCTTCTTCCCTTCTTCCCTTCTTCCCTTCTTCCCCCGACCCCGCCCCGCCCGATCTGGGTATCCCCGCAGTAACTGCAGCCGGGATATCCCCGCGGTCCCTATAGAAGGGATAGCCATGATTTACAAAGTCGGGGGGCGGGGTGTATCCTGCATCGGGGGGGGGGGGGATATGAAGCCGCTAGTTTAACTGCCAGCGGCACAGTAGGTGACTTACTGCTGTCCGCTCCTCGCATCCCGCAGTCTACGGAGCTGGATCTCAGGTCGCTCCCCGTATTCCACGGTCTCCGGAGCGACTGTCCAGGTGCCCCCTGTACCAATATGAAGCCGCTGGCACCACCGCCAGCGGCTCGAAGGTGAATCCACCGCCGTCCGCTCCCCGCTTCCCGCGGTCTCCCGAGCGGTTTCTCCACCAATATGAAGCCGCTGGTTCTACTCCCAGCGGCTCAAAGGTGAATCCACCGCCGCTCGCTACCCCGGACTTTTAGCAGGTCCTCTAAGTAGAGGTTCCTGCAAGAAGATTTAACCTGAAAGTTTAAAAAAAAAACTTACCTCAGGTCTGTTGCTGGCAGGAAAATCACGTTCACCCTGCCAGTCGTCACGCAATGCGATAGACGCTATGGCACACATGCGTACTGGACGGGTTCTTCACGTAGTCACTCACGAAGTAAAATCAAACTTTTATCTCCACAGTGAACAGCAATATTGTGTACAATGATGCCACAATTATGTGAGGTGGATCATGACAATATTAGAATTAAGAAAATCCGAGTCTGCAATTTTCAGGATCAGCAATCTCCATAACCATTAATCTTTACTAATTAGCAATTAATGTCAATCCCAGATTGATGCAACGCGTGAAAGAACATGACAGGAACAGGAGTAGGCGTAACTATTTTAAAATTGAGCATTCTGGGGAGGTAAGTAAACTGGCATTTGTATTAAATGTCTAAGATTCCATGAGTATTTCTTTGGCTGTGGATAATTTTTTAAAGAAAATTTATTTAGAAAGGCTGTTCAGTTAAAACAATTAATGCAACGTGACTATTTATATACAAACGTGTTGTGCCTTGATGTTATATCCACAATTAGGGTCTGTTGCTTTGCAAATTGTAATTGAGTTTGGGTAACTTTATTGACCAATATATTTTTGAACTAGCCTTTCTCTGGGAAACAAAGCTAGTTGATCTCAATAAGCCTTTGCATGTCAGTGAGCATTCAGAATTGGGAGAGAAGAGGCTTACACTTATGTTTCTCACCTTTATGGCCACAAAATTGAATAGGTTTGAAACACAGGGACATTTTTCCACTGCAGATCTGGTGTAATTTTCTAATGAATAGGCTCTCATGTGAAGAAGGGGTCAGTGGATAGTAGTTGCAATAAAAGCATGATTGCATGGTACTCGACTTAAACAAAAGAGTCCCTGCATTCTGCTTGTAAGAGCACAATGAATTTACATTGACTAGAACAATGTATTTTTTTGAACGTTCCACAGTTTGGTGGAGAGCACACTACAAGGCTTGGCGTGAGAGGACAGGAGTATACATAAGGGTGGGGGCTGTTAGTGAAACGATCACCCTTTGCTCAATGTCAAGAGCTGAAATTTACTCATACATGAGAATAAAATTCTGGCATTAGGGATGCATTTTAAAACATACAGAAAGTTAAGCTTGAAGCCTCAGATACCTTGGCAACGTACACCAAGCCAGCTATCTGGGCACAAAATTAATCAGTAGAAAAGGTGAAACCACGGTGTCACTGGCTATAGTGATTCCACTATCAACAATGAACTGTCTGTTCTGCGAGTAGACCAACAAATTGTTCATGGTTAGAGTCCTTGCCCCATTTAAAAGGAAATGTTTGTTTGCTGTTTGAAATCGTGTGTAGTCATTTCATTTCAATTTATAAGGAAGGCAAAATTTGTGGTTAAATCAGTTTGTCAAAAATTAATCTGTCATTGCAGATTTATAATACTTAAATAAAATCTGGTTACTTTCTTGCTGATTAATGTGGTTTGGCAACAGGAAATATTTAAAAAATATTTGATGGCCACATCTTGAATGTTCCTGAAAACTTATACCACACAAGAAAATGGTTCTGTGACATTGTTTTGTAATGAAAAAGCAATGCTATTTCACAGATGTGTTTTTAGCTTTCTCCTTGTTACCAAGAAATATGCCTTTTACCTTGTGTGAAAAATGTTTGATAAAGTTGATGTGGAGTAATAATAATCCTCAGCAGTCAATATAAGTGAATTTGAAATTAGCTTCAACTAAGCTAATAGTTGTTTCCCTTGCATTTATTTTATGAAAAAAATATCAGATAGCATTGTTTGTTGAACCCATATAAAAGAATGGAGAGTGGGATGAGCAAGAGGTGGTGGTGAGGGGAAAAGATGCAGGTATGGCACAAATGGGATTGCTTTGAAATCTTATTGAAACTGATTATTAAAATAATTAACTGTTCTGATGAAATAAGATTAAAGACCTCTTAATTGATTGTGATAAAATTGTTACTTGTTAATATGATCATCAGTCATACAAAGCCATACACCTTACATTTAGCTCCTATGTGACATAATCCTCACTGAGTCATGTTATCTAAACACCATGTTGATTGGATAGATGTTCTTCTCAATGATGAGTAGATGTAATTAGTTTTCATTACCTTTGATAATATTTGGGTCATTAATAAACAACTGAGAATCTCTGGAGTGTGCATGCAGTGACTGATAGTTAATTTGGACATTTTAGCTTTGAAATGCTTTCTATTTAGTAATGAGAGCCTTGCCAAAGTGAAGCAATTGCAATGAAGTTTCAATTTATTCCATCTAACCAGGAGTGTAAAAACTTACCCATTATCTCATCATGGCACTTTGTTTTACGATGAGCAACTCCAATCTGTTGAAAGAAAGAACTGCAGATGTTGGTTTATACCAAAGATAGACACAAAGTGCTGGAGTAACAGCGGGTCAGGCAGCATCTTTGGAGAAAAAAGGATAGGTGATGTTTCGTGTTGGGACCCGTCTGAAGAATTCACTTATTTGTACAATTGTGGCCCCTTTTCCTTCTGAAAAGATGCACTAAAAAATATACTATGTTTCTATGTTTCTATGTCTATACTAATATGGGAGAACAGTCCAGAAACAATTCACTTGACTAATGTCTGAGATTAATGGGTTGTTCTATCACAAATGGCCGAGATAGTTAGATGTGTATTCTTTGAACTTTAGATACATATAAAATTCTAAAGAGGAATGGCATGGTAAACGTTGAGATGTTTTCATTAAGTGGGGAGCCTTGAACGATTGGACGTAGTTTCTAGATCAGAGGGGAATCTCATTTATATCTGAGGTGAATAGAATTTCTTCTCACAGAGTGTGGTGAATCTCAGGAATTCTCTACCCAACAATTACATGGAAGCTAGATAAATTGGAATTAGATATTTGGAGATAGTTAGAGACCTGTAAATATTGCCTCAGCTCAAAATTCTTATGTTTTTCATCTGACTGTTATCCAAACCCATGCTCTGGTGTCCATGTCCGTCACTCCACCTAATCAATTTGACTTTACAAAAGTGAAGGTGGAACTGCCAGCAGAGATCCTAGGAAGATGCCTAGACATGCACATTGAACTACGAGCATTTTCTGACTGGTTTCATTGTAAGAAGAGTTGGGATCATTGCTGGTCCTGGCCAATGGATCATCAGTCACTTGTCTTATGTAGCTGTGGGGAGCCAATCATGAGATCTGGCCGACAAGAGGTAGACAAAAGTGCTAGAGAAACTCAGCGGGTGCAGCAGCATCTATGGAGCGAAGGAAATAGGCAAAGTTTTGGGCCGAAACCCATCTTCAGACTGATGAGATCTGGCCGATAACTCTGGCAGATCCTCAGAAGTATACAGAAGCAAGAAGTTATGGGTAGTAGGGATTTTTATACTAGTTGTAATGCAATGCAACTCGGTCAACATAATTGCCGGCATCCATTTAAATCATTGCAAGCAACTGGTTTTCCAAAGTAATGAGACAATGTATCTTCTTTTGTAGCAGTCTATATGATGAATATTTATGCCTAGGAGCTGCACCTCTTTACTGATGTGCTATTTCCTGTGAAGCTGGGGATCTATACACAGCAGCTGCTTCTCTCCCCATACCAACAGCCCATTTCTAGCTTTCGTGGTCCTTATCCAAAATGCAAAGTTTCATTACATAATCGCTAGATCTCTGACAAAAGTTTACATTTCCCGTTTCATTCCTATATTGCTGCCACTAGTGAGTGAACCCGAGGCAAACCACATATCCATTTAAACATTGAAATTATGCAATTAACATAATGGAATTGACTGCTAGTTTAGGGACTTATTCACAAGCATATCACTGCACTACTGTAGTGTAATAAATGGGTTGGAGCTGATTTCCAATGAGTTATCAATTTCAAAATGTTATAGAATGATAGAGGGACGCAAAACTAAAACAAACCCTTTGGCCCACTGACCATGAACCATGCTTTTACACTAATGCAACATGCATGTCCCTGGGATGTGTGAGGAATCTGGAACAGCCGGAGGCCACCCACACAGTCACAAGCAGAATGTGCAAACGCTACACTGAAAGCACCTGAGGTTAGGATTGAACCCAGGTCTCTGGGTCTGTGAGGTAGCAGCTCTACAGGACATGCCAATGTGTTTCCATGGTAATAAGTATACACTCCCAAACTATGTGCTCCTGTAGTTTCTAAGTTCAGATTGTGTTCAGTTCTGATTACCATGGTACCTGAAAGATTTTAGAGAGGGTGAAGAGGAAATTTATTAAAATGCTACCAGGGCTTTCCATTCAATCAATGAGGAAACTACTTGGTTGCAATGTCTTTAAGAACGGTCCTTACATTGTGAGGAATTCAAGCTGTAAACAAACGGGGAATAGGAAAACAATGGGGAAAGGAGCATCAACAAATATGGAGGCACAAGGAACTTAAATTGCTGGGATCTTGAGTGAAACACAAAGTGCTGAATTAACTCAGGGGGTCAGGTAGCATCTGTGGATGGAATGGATAGGCCAGGTTTCAGGTAGGAAACTTCCTCAGACTGCAAGTGTAGCATCTGTCTACAGGTTTGTACCTTGAAGATTGGCCGACAAATTCTCCTGAATCTGGATAAGGTTAAAATGAAAAGAATATCCTCATTCTTAGAATGTTTTGCCAAGACCAGGAGTGAAGAACTGCTGTTGTGTGTATATATTCTCTGGCAGATGGGGTTATTAAATAATCAAGGGTAGACTTAAAAAAGATGCTCAGGACAATGATTGGTTTTGATCGACTGCATGAAGAATTTGCGGTCACGGTGGCACAGTAGTAGCGTTGCAGCCTTACAGCGAATGCAACGCCGGAGACCCGGTTTCGATCCCGACTACGGGTGTTATTGTACGAAGTTTGTACGTTCTCCCTGTGACCTGCGTGGGTTTTCTCCGAGATCTTCGCTTTTCGTAGCTACAGGTTCGTAGGTTGATGGGCTTGGTAAACGTAAAAATTGTTCTGAGTGTGTATAATAGTGTTAGTGTGCGGGGGATCGCTGGTCGGTGTGGACCCGGTGGGCCAAAGGGCCTGTTTCCGCCCTGTAGCTCTAAACTAAACTAAAAATTAGAAGTAGTATAAATAGCTGAATAATGTAGATTTATGATAATCAGTAAAACATTAAGAGAAGTAGCAAGAAGAATATTTAACACAGCAAGTTATTGTGATCTGGAATATTCTGCCTTGAAAGTGGTGGAAGTAGTTTCACAGTGACTTTCTAAAGTGCAGTGTAGAAATACTTGAAAAGGACAAATTTTCAAGACTGAGAGAAGAGCAGAGGAGTAGACTAATTGGGTAGATCATAAAGCTGCCGCAGACACATTTCCCCAATAGCTTCCTTCTGTGTGGTGTGATTCTAACTGCAGAGCAGAAGAGACAGCTGGCATCAATCTTAGTGACAAAGACCATGTGTTTGTCACAGTTGTTGGATGTGGGGGTGATCTTTCTGGAGAAAGCACTCACTAGAGATTGCTAGTAGTATCAGAGAAAAGTAACTGGTGATTATCCTTGTACTTCACAATAATTCTCAAGTTCTGGTCTTGTTTCCCGTCATGCTTAATGTGGTCTAATCTAATTTGGTAGTCGGTGGATTGTTGCGGTAATTATGTGGATTGGAAACAATTAAGTACTGTACAGTGAGTGCAAAATTATGGATGTAAAACTGCTACAATTTCTGGGTAGTGGCAGTACTAGAACCTGCCTGGAAAAGTATGTGTTTGCCACATACGTATGTAATTTTAATGGTGATTGCATATAGATTCACTATTTAAATGTTTTGCCTTTATTTTCTATTGAAATGCTGTATTGAATGCACACTGGTACAAATACAGTTACCATGCTATTGACACGTGATCACTCTCATGACCAGAGCTTAGTTTCTGTCATGCTGTAAGATGGATGCTTGAAGTAGAAAAAAGGTTTTCTCAGATGAAGGAGGCCAACATTTGGAGAGGTAAGAAGCGTTTGCATATTCCTACACTTCCTGGGAATTAGTCAAAGATAAGGACCAAGTCTAATGCTCGCATGACATTCAGACAATGGAATGTATTTTGGGGTGATATATAAGATTATTAACAGCTGTAATGAAAATCAGCTAGTAAATTTCTTGCCAACATCATTTGGTGCACACACATGAGTCCAATTCCAGCCAACGCGTGCAGCACTGAAGCAGTTTACAACTTTAGGTGATTGTGCATTGGCTACATGATGCGGTTATTGAATGACAAGATTTTCTTCAATCTGAGCTGTTATATCTATAGCTCGCTCCACAGTTGCTGTACAACCTTTAGAGTTCTTCCAGCGTTCAATGGGCCAGATTATGCTGATGGCTGGTGCTTTCTGGATTTCCATATCTGTGCACTCCTGTGTCAAAGTAAGGAGTATGTTTGAGGTCAGAGATATTGTTACATTTCACACCCTTACTTTTCCTCCACCATTACTCAGCTGCCAGATTCACCACTGAATCCAGGTGAATGAGGGGTCAGATAAACTTCCCACCTGGCCACCCGAGGTTAGCACATCTTATAGGACATTATAGCCATAGAGGGAGTGCAGAGAAGGTTCACCAGACTGATTCCTGGGATGTCAGGACTTTCATATGAAGAAAGACTGGATAGACTTGGCTTATACTCGCTAGAATTTAGGAGATTGAGGGGGGATCTTATAGAAACGTACAAAATTCTTATGGGGTTGGACAGGCTAGATGCAGGAAGATTGTTCCCGATGTTGGGGAAGTCCAGGACAAGGGGTCACAGCTTAAGGATGAGGGGGTAATCCTTTAGGACCGAGATGAGAAGAAACTTTTTCACACAGAGAGTGGTGAATCTCTGGAACTCTCTGCCACAGAGGGTAGTTGAGGCCAGTTCATTGGCTATATTTAAGAGGGAGTTAGATGTGGCCCTTGTGGCTAAAGGGATCAGGGGGTATGGAGAGAAGGCAGGTACGGGATACTGAGTTGGATGATCAGCCATGATCATATTGAATGGCGGTGCAGGCTCGAAGGGCCGAATGGCCTACTCCTGCACCTATTTTCTATGTATCTATGTATACATCCAATTTATTGGAATGAGGTTACCAACCTACACTATAAAAGATATGAGTGAATGTGCTTTTTAAAACAATATTTTATCTTAATTAATATAAATGCATTATATTTTACATAAATTGACTGTGTTTTCAAATGACATTCAATATCATTTTGTCTCAATGAATTGAATTGAATTGAAAGGTACTGTATGGAAGCATGCCCTTCGGCCCACAATACAATACAATACAATACAATATAATATAATTATTTATTGTCATTTGAACCTCAAATGAAATTCTAACGAAATTTGGTTTCTGCAGTCGTACAACAAGAAAAGAACCAAGATATACAACCAACACAATTTACACAAACATCCATCACAGTGAATCTCCTCCTCACTCTGATGGAAGGCAAAGTCTTGTCTCTCCCCTGTGTTCCATTCTTCTCCCAATGTTAAAGCTCCCGGTGGGCGATGGAAGTCCCGCGGCCGTTAAGGCCGTGCTGGGCGATGTAAGGTCCTGCTCCGGGTCTTAATGTTGGAGCACCCGGCGGGCGATGGCAAGTCCCGAGCCGGGCGATGGCAAGTCCCGAGCCGGGCAATGTAAGGCCCTGCTCCGGGTCTTAATGTTGGAGCACCCGACGGGCGATGGCAAGTCCCGCGGCTGTTAAAGCCGCGCCGGGCGATGTAAGGCTCCGCTCCGGGCCATTTTCAACCTCGCAACTCGCGAGGGAGAAGTTGCCGTTACGGGTGCACCGAAAAGTGATCTCCCACCAGGGACCCGCGAGCTCCCGATGTCATCGTCCACCGGACCAGTGGCTGGAGCCTCCGAGCTCCGGAGTCGGGTCGCAGCCACGCATCACCAGAGCTCTTCACTGGAGCCCCCAGGTCGTTCCGGTTGGAGGCCGCTCCACGGTGCTAGGTCCCAATGACAACGGAAACCCAACAGGGAAAAGTTCGGGTCACCCGTACAGGGAAGAGATTAAATGTCCCTACACCCCTCCCCCCGCCCCCCACATATACACAGCTAAAAACAATATAAAAAACCACAACAAACTATACATTCAACGGGACAAAAATTTAAAAAAAAAACAGATGGACTGCAGTGGCCGCTGCAACATCGGTCCCACCGCCCAATCTGAGTCCATGTCGACCATTGACCTGTTCACAATAGATTTACGTTGTTTCACTTTCGCATGCACTCCCTACACATTAGGGGCAATTTAGAGAAGCCAATTAAACTACAAACCCTCTTGTCTTTGGGATGTGGGGGGAAACTAGAGCAACCTGAGGAAACCCATGTGATCAGAGGGAGAGTGTGCGAACTCCACACAAACAGCATCTGTGGTCAAACCCGGGTCTCTGATGACGTGAACCAGCAGCACTACCGCTGCATCACTGTGCACTCCAAATATTTTTTAACTGTCAATAACTCTGATCAGCAGAGAAATATAGAAACAGTGGAAGAAATCTTCTGACAGCACGGGTAGCAGGGCCAATAGGATGATTTCAGCCATATTGAGACTGAGATAGGATGCAAGGGGGGCTTTGGGGAGTCTGGCCCGGGGTAAAGTTGCGGGGAGGGCAGGAGCGTTGTGAAGGAGGGGATCTGGATCATGCCAGTAACCCACTTGCGACGCTCCTTGCACGGAGCCACCGCATTGAGGCGGGGGGGAGAAGTAGCTCGGGTGGCTGCGAGCAACCGCCGGGCGGGACAGCGGAACCGGCCGCCACCTCAGCACTCTCTGCCGGCCCCCGCTCACCTCTGACAGCTCTCCATCTAAAAACCTCGCTCCTGCCGCTCGCCGGCCTCACTCATGTCAGCCGCTTCCCGCAAATCCTTAAATTCCGACAGCGCGATTGAGGTTACTCGGTTGTGGGAATTTAAGGATTTGCAGGAAGCGGCTGACATGAGCGAAGTCGGCGAGCGGCAGGTGAGAGGTGTTCAGACGGAGAGCACTGCCAGATGTGAGCGGGCCAACTGAAGGCGCTGAAGTGGCGGCCAGTTCTGCTGTCGGGTCCCGGCGGCCGCTCGCAGCCACCCGAGCTGCTTCTATTCCCGGCTACATTGCGGTGGCTCCATGTCCAGAGCGCCGCAGCAGCGGTGAGTGAGTGAGTTACTGGCATTATCCCCGACCCCCTCCTTCTCAACACTCCTGCCCTCTCCGCAAGTTTACCCCGGCACAGACTCTCCACACGCTGTGAAAGGAACTCTCCCCCCAATTGGTCCCTTGAACTAGTATTGTCATTCAAAAAGATGACAACTGATTCAACTTTTCCCTGTACTCCCGTTTTTCCCATCATCTCTCCACCTGCCGTCACCCTTCACCCCCCCACCCATTCAGTAATTCAGAATAAAGGAGATTTGGAAGCCTTGGTCAAATTGAATTGTTACTGTTCTTTTTTAATTTTTTTAATTTTTATGGAAAGAACAATCTGCGCACGCGCGGTTTAAGTTTTTTTTAAAGCCGTCTGACTGCCTACCCTGAGTAATTAATCACAGCACGTGCCTGGTATAGAGTGACTAGAGCAGTGGAGCACATAGCCTTGAGGTGTCCCTGGCCTGCGGGTTATCAAAGAGGAAGTGTTGTTGCCAATTTGTAGCAATTGTGCTGATGAGGAAGTCGAGGATCCAGTTACAAAGGGATGCACAGAGGGACCCAGTTCCCTGAGCTTGCTAACAAGTTTGGAGAGGATGATGATATTGAATGCCGCTGTATTTTTATTGTCCAAATGGTCCAATGCAGAGTGGAAAGCCAGTGAGATCTCATCAGCTCTTTTGTGGCATTAGGCAAATTGTAGTGGGTCCAAGTTCTTGCTAAGGTAGGAGATGATATGGCAATAACCAACACCTCAAAGCACTTGGTCACCATGGATGTTAGTGCCACTGGTCGATCGTCATTGAGGCATGTCACTTTACAATTCTTGGGCACTGGTATGAATGATGACCTTTTAAAGCAGGTGGGAACCTCAATAATGAGAAATCGAAGATGTCTGGAAAAACTCCAGCCAGTTGGTCCGCACAGGTTTGATGACTGTGGGACCCAAGAAGGCACATCAGTATTCTCACTATCAAAGTGGGCACGGAACGTGCTGAACTCATCCAGGAGTGTTGCCACGCTTTTGCTTGAGCTGCCTTAGTTTTGTCTTGTGGGAAGTAATGGCATGCCCTACTACAGCTACCATACATCCTCCAATTTAGAGTGAGAGCCCTTTTTAAGGCCCTGTCCCACTTTCCCAAGTTACTCACGAACCCTCCCGAGTTTTCCCTTTGATTCGAACTCGGAGAATTACAGTAATAGGCGTTCGTAGGTACTCGGAGCTATTTTTTAAAAACTCGTGGACATTTTTCAACATGTTGAAAAAACGTCCTGACTTACCTGATGCACCAGGTTCCTACGGCTGGCATTACGAGCCACTACGAAAGATCTACGGACTCCTAAGAGCTCACTACCGACATTCCCCGAGTTTGACAAGGGGAAAACTCGGGAGAGTTCGTGAGTAACTCGGGAAAGTGCGACAGGGCCTTAGGATGGGCTATTGAGGTCGTACCTGGACTTCTTGTATGGATCTTCTTGGTCGTATCTAGACTTCTTGTATGAAGCTGCGTTGCCAGAATTGAATTCCCTAGATTTGGTCCAAAGAAGATTGTGGACCTCTTGGTTCTGGTTGGGAAATATTTGGATGATTTTTGTGGGAATACAGTCCTCCACATATTTCCTTATGAAGTCAGTGACATATTAGTCATATCCATTCAGGTCCATTGCCGAATCCTAAATGTGTAGGAAGGAACTGCAGATGCTGGTTTACATCAAAGATAGACACACAATACTGGAGTAACTAAGTGGGACAGGCAGCAAGCATCCAAGGAGAGAAGGAATGGGCATGATGTGAACCAGTAAATGTAGATTAAAAATGTAGAGAAAAATAGAAAGTGTAATGAGTAAACGAAAGATTTAAATATAATATCTTGTTATTTTGTTTTTTTTTAAAACAGTATAATTAACAATGGTCAAATGAGACTCCATGCCTGTAGAAGTTGATTTGCAGCACCAGGATGATAATTTGGCAGAAACAATATAAAGTTATTAAAAGAATGCTCAAACTGAAATGGATAAACTTAACTTTTCCTTGGCATGTATGGTCCTTTTCTCACTGTGCATTCAGATGAACTTCACAGCACGCAGTACAATTAAATGGTATTAAATTAAATCAGATCAATGCCATTTCTGGTGGAACTGTACTTCTCTGAAATCAGCTGGTGGATTTTCAGGGCTAGCTGCACATAAGCACTTCTGTCTTTGTTAACAGTTTTCATAGTTACACATTGTTATTTTTAACATAGATTCTAGCACAATGTCTCCTGTTTACAAGGTGACACTATTAGTGGCCTGAGAAAAAATCATTTTCGAAAGCTTTGTACTGTAATCTCAAGAAGGACACAGCGATAAGCAACATTGATTAATTGCTTTACATTTTGAGAGGAATTAAAAAGGACAAGATAAACAATATTGACTGCTGACTGTTTTCACAATCAAGAACGACAGTTGAAAAGGGTAACCTCTATCCAACTTGTCTTTTGATTCTAGAGCTGTCAGAAAGCAACCCGATTACTTGCTGAAGAGGAATAACTGAATGTCGGGATTATCTGTGTGTGGTAGTAGTATTGATTGTGATATGCTACAATTGGCAGTATTTAAGAAATTATGAAATTTACCATTAGCCTGCATTTGGTTTGTATATCTTTCAATTAATAGATAAATAAATACACCTCATGCCACTACTTTGTGTGTATTTAATAAGGATAACATTGGCTGCACTTTTCCTCGTCCTGAGGATGCACCATATTTGAAGTATGTTTAATACATCCCATTGTTAAGGAGGTTAGTTCATAAACATATTGCATTTTTGCCAAATATGAATAGGGTGCAATTCAAACCACAGCTTATTATGTCTGACACACTTATCACTTTAGGATAATTTGTTTTAAATACCCAAACCAATTTGAATACATTATGATAAGTTACAATAATTAGTACCAGCAGGTAATTTTCTATGTACATGTAGATATATTATTTACAGAAAGTCAACATGTTTTCTGGAACTAGACACAAATTTCCTCAAAATTGTTTTTTTTTTGTTAAACTGAGTTCAAACCTGAACATCTATAAGGCATTAAAGGCTATCAACAGCTGCGGAATATAATTCTCATAGAGTCTGCAACTTCACGTTATGATATACCCCTCTCTCATAAGAGAGCTTAGGAGCAACCCTAAGTTAGTGAGCAGTGTCGAGAGTGTCCGAAGGAGAACATAAGGGCAAGCTAAAAATGAGGTGCCATTCTCATGAAGCTGCAACACAAAGCCGCAAGCAAGGATGTAGCATGGGAAGACTGAATGAAGCAACTTCACTACAAGCAGATTGGATCAAATCTTTGCTGTCCTGCCACATCCCATCATGAAAGGTGATGGAAAATGAATGGGCTGATGTAAAAGAATGGGCTGCATGATCATTTTCATTATTGTAACGCACTCTACTCTGGAGTCGCACGAGCTTCATTGGCTCGTCTCCAGCTTGTTCAAAATGCTGCCGCTCGCCTTTTGACTGGAACTCGAAAGAGGGAGCACATTACGCCAATTTTGGCCTCCCTACACTGGCTCCCAGTGCACTTTCGAGTTCATTTCAAAATTCTTTTATTTGTTTTTAAATCATTGAATGGGCTCGCCCCGCCTTACCTCTCTGAGCTGCTCCACCTATATGCTCCTGCCCGGTGCCTCAGGTCAGCTGATCAGCTGCTCCTTGAGGTACCAAGGTCTAAGCGGAAGCTCAGAGGGGATAGAGCCTTTTCTGTTGCTGCTCCGGCACTCTGGAACACCTTGCCGTTGCACATCAGACAGGCCCCCTCACTGTCCATCTTCAAATCCTCCCTAAAAACATATTTTTATTCTTTGGCTTTCGACACTGGTTGAGGCATTGGTCCTGTTTTTAGTGCTTTTAATGTCTTTTAATTTTTAGTGTGTTTTTTATAGTCCTTCGTTGTACGGTTTTTAATGGTTTTTAATTGTTTGTAATAGCTTTTTGTTCATGATTTCTCATGTACAGCACTTTGTGGCAACTGTAGTTGTTTAAAGTGCTTTATAAATAAAGTTATTATTATTATTATTATCTCAGCCTTCTCTGGAGATTTCCATAATTTCAAAAGCTGGTCTTGAGCCAACACGATGGAATCAATGTGGTATCAGGCAACGACCAAACTCATTGGAAACAGCAAGTCTATGTGTCCTGCCATCACCTCAGCTGTGGCGCACATGGACATATGTGTCCCATATACATCTGTTAAAATTGCCTCAACAAAAGTGGTCAAAGTTCAATTCCTGACATGTCCTTTCTGGTCTAGAAGTTCTTATTTCTTGTGTCCAGCATTCTTGCTTCTCACAAAACTGCCCTCTTTGTTAAGATACATTTGGAGAGTCTGCATTCAGGCATGACAGCATTGAAGTTACTTTATGGTCTATAGCCAAATTATCTCAGCAGGGCAGGCAGCATCTGTGGAGGGCATGGATAGGCAATGTTTTGGGTGCCTTTCCATGTTGTTGCCTTTCCATGTTCTTCACAGATGTTGTCCGACTCATGAGTTACTCCAGTATTTTCAGTTCCTTGTGTTTCAATTTTACTTTGTGGTCTGTTCTCTATTTGGATGTTGAAAATCTGGAGATTTCTAGATCTCATCCTCTGTTCCAGAATCGCATTAGACCCAAATTGTTTAGTTAGACAATGAGCTGGTTATTTTTTGGCTTATAAGCAAATCCTCAGGATTAAACAAACCCTAAAGAAGAGGATTTTCTAGATGTTCTCTACATCTATTAACATTCCTTTTGAGACTTTGAACTCCACTGTCTCTTCAAATCTATAGAATACTAATGGACTTCACAAATATATACAGATGTTTTACATACTACATTGCTAACTATATAAAAATAAAATACATGTGTTTCACTGCACAGTAAATTACATGCATGTGGAATATTAATTTACTAGATCAATGGAATGTAATTCATGTGGCTCCATCCTCTTCCAGAAAGTAGATGATATGTACCCTCTTGTTTGGTGCCATCGACTTCCTGTACAATTGACTGACTGGGGAACAGCTCTGCTCTTTGAATGTTGCCACATGTTGAACCCATTCTTGCAAAATTTAGTTTTCTTTATTGTGTAGTACAGTATTCAACTTTCCTGGCTAATTCATCCCAGGTATTTTGATATGCTCTTATCATGTCTTCCTTGAGGTGCAATTTCTGCACTATATGTTTCTGACTCAAATTGTACTCAAAATTGCCCCCAGTTTTGAAAGCATTCCCCACAGCTCCTGGCCCTGCCCCCATACCAAGTCTTTGTTCAAATGTATTTGTACATCACTGGATACATGAATCAGCACAAATGGACAGCATATTTCAAACTTTAGCCCAGAAATTGATCTGAGCTGTTCTTCTGCCATTAATATGACATTAGCAATTTTCCTAACACTCTTTTAGGAAGTTCAGCAAAATTACAAAAATTGGTATTGCCAATTCCAAAATTGAGCTTAACGCTTCCATCATGTAAGAATACTCTTAATTTGTAATTGTGGTTTACAGAGATCATAGAGAAACCTCGTGTAATAAATAGGCATACATCTCTGCAAAGTGCTCAAAGTCTAAGTCCTGGTCTCCCTCAATTTCAGAGACCATGCCTCAGGTTGTTTCGGTTGTATATGAAACTTTGCTGTTCAATACTATATGACAGAAGTCAACAACAGTTCAACTGACAATGTAGTGATTCTTCAATGTTTGGTGAATGCAATGGAATGAGAATATGGTGGACTGTTTGCAGAGCCGCCTAACATCCATGCAGTCTTAGCCTTCCTTAGACTATTCCTGGCAATTTGCCAACATTAGTTTCCTTTGCATAAACATGTTGCTCTCTGCAAGCCATGTGCTTCTGAAACCTGTGCTGGTCCAATACACCATTCTCTGCAAAATTCAGCCAAAGCCCTCACCCCAATCTCTCATCTTTATATTGTGCACTCATTGCTAGTTAAGGCTTCCCCACGGCTAAAAGTGTGCTATTGTGCTGTTGCTGTGACCCTTTATTCTTGATTAGTATGGGAGAATGCAGGAGAAGGGGGCTAGATCTGCCATGATTGAATAGCGGTGTAGACTTGATGGGCCAAATGGCCTAATTCTACTCCTATTCCTTATGACCATATTTATGGGCTGTTTATTATTACCCTTTTTAAGAACTGAGAGTAATTTAGTGTTACCTCTTCCATCAGATGCTACGTCTTTTTCTAGTTGTCTACTCATTTCTCATTTCATGAGCGTAGAACCATTTCTCAATATGGAAAGATTCTTCTGGCATTTCTGGCCACTTGGTTTTGAACTGCAGCTTCTGAACCATCATGGAGTGTCAATAACTATAAACCCAGTTTGGATCAGTCTTCCAGAGGCATCTTTTGCAGAGTTGCACAACATGCACCAAGAACAACTTGTCTGTAACTTTAAATATTGTTTAGAAGGATATTAGAAGACTTTCTTCTGTCAGTAAACCACACTAGTTTTGATACAGACAAATGTAATTCATATTCTTTCATGTTCATGTAAGGACACATGAACATCGTTTTAGTTGCATTTCATGGACGCATTTCTAGCATTTCTTTAAATATTTTCTGCAATAATCTTTTCTTATTGTATTTAAGAGTGGTGAGTTTGATTAACACACCTGAAGCTGGCCTTATCACAAAATGTATGCATTTAAACCACTGTGCCAGTGAGTAATTTTAAAACCGGGAAATTAACTTCTGGAAAAAAAACATTCAAAAGCTTTCAAAACAAATCCATTAATATCTAGAAAAAAAACCAGTTTACTTTTTGGAGCTTCCTAGGAGGTCTGCAAACAAGCACAATTATGGTAAAGTCCCAATGGTACTTAATTTAATCTTGAGGAATTATTCGTTTTGTAGGTGAAGGCTATTTATAGTAATAGTAATAAGTATTAAAACTAGTACAAAGAAAATCACAGAAATTGAAGTGGTGCTGAAGTCCATTTAAGCTTATTATAGCTCAATCATTTATATCAGTTATCCTGATGGTAAATGAATTGTTTAAGAAAATTAATACCATTAGGTAGAAACATCAATGTTGTTTAAATTCTCTAAATCAAATTTTGGCATCTACAGTATTCTAAATTGGTAGGTTAATAGTAAGATTAAATGAGAACTTACCAGTTTGAAGTTTGATCTTTATTTTATGAGGAGTTACGATGAGGGACTACGTGAAAAAGACCCCGTCCAGCCGCACACGCGTCAATCTTCAAAGCAGCGGTGTGAAATCACAGATAATATTGACTGAAGTATAATAGTAAGATGAGTGAAGACTAGAACTACCAGATGACCTTTATGAGGGGTGGGAGTGGAGGGCACGTAGTCCCACATCGTAACTCCTCATAAAATAAAGATCAAACTTCAAACTGGTAAGTTCTCGTTTAATCTTACTATTTTACTTTGGAGTCACGTGAGTGACTACGTGAAGATTTCAAAGCTCTGTGATTTCATGCCATAGATTCAAATCCAGGCGTCTCACTGCACTGATTGACTCAGAATGAGTAAAATCATCAATAATGCATAAACCATAACATTGATACAAACAATTAACGGTTTATTTATAACAACAAAACAATAGTAACCCCTCTATCCCAGGGGGAAACTTATATAACAGAATCCAAAACAGCATCACCAAATAACCCAGGTTCGGCAATTGCCTTATGATAATATTTGTGAAACATCCGTTCACTTGCCCATCCTGCGGCCGCGAGGATATGGTCTATGGATGTCCAAATCCATGGCCGCTGATGTTGATGCCGCCCTGGTGGAATGAGATTTAAATTTGTCAGTGTCAATACCTGCATCAACCAGCACCTGCTTCAGCCACCTTGAGATAGTCTGAACCAACACTTTCTTTTGTGGCTTCTTATGGCTGATAAAGAATGCTGATTCTGCACCTCTTAAGGTTTTGGTGGCTTCAATGTAACATTGCAAATGTGACACTACACATAGACGTGGATCCGTAGGATATGCTGAAAAAATCAACTTACACCCCGTGACCCCAGGACTGCTCTGTTTGAGGAAATCATAGACATAGAATGTAATGGCATCTGCAGCTATTTCCATCCTGTCTATTCGCAGTTTCTGCAATGTCTGCACCCTTTGTGCTGAAACCAGTGCCATGAGCGTTACTACATTCATGGTAACTTTGGCCAATGACAGAGCTGAAACAGGAGTCCATTGACGAAGGAGCATAAGCACATCCCTTACATTCCAGATTACTATATACCTGGGTCTAGCAGGCTTGGAATTGAAAATTCCCTTCATAAACCTACAGACCCAAGGATGTGACCCTACAGGATATTGTTCTGATTCCCTCCATAGATATGCAGAGAGGGCACTTCTCGCAGTATTGATCACACTATAGCTTAACTTAAGATCGAAATAGAGAGTTGACAGAAACTCTAACACGTCTTGGATGTCTGCCATGTGGTATGAAATATTCTGCCTTAAGCAGAACACCTCCCATTTCCTTATATAAGAAATGTACTGCTTCTGGGTACTATTCCTCCATGCCACCGCCACAGTACGATCTGATAGTCCGCTTCCGAAATATGGCCTCCTTAGAATCTGCAAATCAACAGACCAATACGATCATGTAAAGGATGCGAATCACCAGTTACAGGGTGTACAAGTAGGTTTTCCTGTTTGGGAATTATCATAAGGGGTTCTGTGATCATTTTTAACACCAGAGGATACCATGGTTGTGTAGGCCAATCTGGTACCACCAATACTCCTGAAGCGGAGTCCTGTTTGATCTTCTGTGGACACCGACTGATGAGGCAAAATGGAGGAAATGCATACAAAAACATTCTACCCCAATGCAGCGAGAAAGCATCCACCGCTACTGCCCCAGGATCTGGTTCCCATGAAACATATTTAGGTAATTGGTGGTTTAGTCTGGATGCAAACAAGTCAATCTCTGGCATTCCGAACCGTGCAACAATTTTATTAAATTTGTCACGATTCAACATCCATTCTGCATTGTCATTGAATTTACATGACCTTATGTCTGCAACTATGTTGAATCTACCTGGTAGGTAGATTGCCGAAAGCCAAATGTTTCTGGTAATACACCAGCTCCAGATCAGGTTTGCCAATCTATCACAAGATTCTGACTTGATTCCACCCATACGATTAACATACGCTACTGCCGTAGTGTTGTCAATCTGCACCTGAACATGCAAGTTATGCATAGTAGAGCAATAAGCTTTAAGCCCATAAAATGTTCCTAAAAGCTCTAAGTAATTAATCCCTTGTGCTTGCAGCAAAGGTACTTCCTCCACATTCCATCTACCTCCACAGCTGAAAATAGTATTAGTAGCGCCCCAACCTAGAGCACTTACATCAGTCTGTAGGACAATGGAAGGTGTTTCAACCAGAATTTTCCTGGAAGCATTTGAGACATTCCTGATCCACCATTGTATTTCAGTAATGGCTGCAACTGGCAATTGCATGGGCCTGTCAAAATGCCCTGATTGTATCCTCAATGCTTGTACCTTTGCTCGCTGTAATTGCTGATAATGCTGTGGTCCAAACTGCACAGCCGGGAATGAAGTGATTAGTTTTCCAAGCAAGCTTGCCACCTGCCTAATTGAAGGTTGTTGCTGTGTAATGAACTTGATACAACCTTCAATTAACTGCAGCCTTTTATCCTTGGGCAGAGTCACTACCATGTGCTCTGAGTTAATAGTAAAACCCAAATAATCAATTACTGTGCCTGGTGTTAATTTGGACTTATCTGGATGAATGATAAACCCCATTCTCTCGAAGGTGAGCTTAACTACTGACACCGATGCTTCCGCTGTAGCCCCAGTGTCCCTCACAATCAAAATATCGTACAAATAGGACATTACCAAATGGCCCCGAGCTTTCAGAAGTGCTAGGACTAGTTTTAACAATTTGGTAAACAATCTAGGAGCTGAGGTTAAACCATTAGGCAATGCTTTAAATTGCCATCTTGACTCATCCAGCTAAATTTCAAATATCTCCGATCCTTACCATGCACAGCCACAGCCATGCATCTTGAAGATCTATGCTAGCCATATAGCATTTTCTCGAAATTAGCTGTTTAGCATTAGCAAATGTCTCAATTTTAAAAATGTTTATACTGTACAAAGGGATTAAGGCTCGTCAGATCGAGAATGATTCTACACCCACCATCCTTTTTTGCTCTAGGAAAAATACTTGACACAAATTGGTGGCGTTGATGAACTGACTTCTCAATTAACCCTATTTCACACAATTTTTCGTTCTGCATGAATCTCCATATTCTCTTCTTGTGAGAAAGTACATGTCCGGCTTGGAACATGCTGAGTAGGAGGACCCAAATTTGGGTAGAATTCAATTCAATTCAATTTAATTCTAAACCCCACTATACTGAACCCCACTAAACCCCACTATACTGCACAGTATAAATGCATCAGATGTTCTGTAGGGGGCGCTGCTCTGGCAGCAGCCATGTCATGCAGCTCGTCAGTTTTTCAACCTTTTTTTATTTTTTTAGTATGTTTTAAAGTCTGTATTTAATGTTTCTTTGTGTGTTTTATGTGGGGGGTGGTGTGGGGGGGTGAGGGGGAAACCGCTTCGGTCGCCTCCTCCACGGAGAGGCGAGTTTTTTCAGGTCGCCTCCCCCGTGGCCTAACATCAAGGATCGACGCGGCCTTTCCCGGAGACGCGCCCGGGGCTTCAGCGGCGGGCGCAGCGTGGACTCGCGGCGTGGAGCGGGTGAGCCCTTGCTGGGGCTCGCTAGAGGGGAGCGCTCCGTTTCTCTAACCCGGGGCAGCCGGCAGCCTGAAATCGCAGCCTGAAGCCGCGGTCTGCAGAGCTCCAGCTGGTGCGGCGCCTACAGCCCGGGATCTCACGTTGGGGACCCGGGGGAAGAAGAAGCCATCACTGCCGGCCCGCGGCCGACTTCTACCGCGGGTCCGGCATGGATTTACCATCACCCCTGGAGGGGAGCTTCAACCGCCGGCCCTGCAGTCTACGGTGCTTCTGGCTGCGGCGGGGACTTTAAATCTTGACCGCCGGCCTGCGGCCTACAACAACTTAAAGACGCGGTCTCCGGTGAGGAAGAGCTGATCCTGGACTGACTCTGGACTCTGGTCCTGACGACGGGGGGGAAATGGAGGAGGACTGGCCAAATGTTGTGCCTTCCACCACAGTGATGAATGCTGTGGTGGATGTTTGTGTTACAGTTTTATTGTGGTTGTGTGTTCTTTATTATTGTATCGCTGCAGACAACCCAAATTTCCACCAGCCTGGCTGTGTGGCAATAAATTATATCTAATCTAATCTAATCTAATCTTATTTCTTGCCATTCTTTTAGGAAGAAGTGTAACCTCCCTCCAACTTGCAAGTGTGATACACTTAATATGTTTCTATCCGGATCAGACCCACCTACCTCGGGGTTTGCCAATGGAAAATGTTGTCCCCTACTCCTAGTGGGAATACTGTAACCTCCACGTGTCCCAGGAGCAGGGCGCCAATAACGCATATACGGGAAAGACCGACTTGTTCCTTCACGAGCACCAGTCACCACACGTCTGTAGGGAAACTGTCTTCTAACTATTCTGCCGAGCACCGGAGGCTTCATCATTCCCACGGTTTTTGCCTCTTCATTCAGGTCTTTTACCTTTTTTGTCAGGTCCTCTCCAAAGAGTAAATTAGGCAATTGAATATTAGATGGTTTACAGAGCGCCGCAAACTTAGGGTGTACGGTCGGTCTTATAGCACTTTTCCTTTTACTTTTGATTTCAAAGTGCGCACTACACATCAGTGCTAAGGAATCCTGTTGAGATACTGACAGGTGCCCCTCATCCAACCCTCTGGCGAAAGCCGCAATGACTGATCCAAGGAGCTTCAGCACCCGCTGTCATTTCATCTCTTGTGCGCGTACTGCAATGCCCATATAACCCCATATTACATTATTAACTGCTGGGCTTGCGCCCCAACGGCGCTGCGACGGTTCCAATGACTGCTTCTTCAGTCGATGACCTCGCTGCCACTGACTCGTTAGGCGGGCGCCCGCTACCCGCAGACCCGCAGTCTTCACGAGTTTTACTTGCGGTACGCCTACCCCTTCCTTTACCCACTTTCTCCATTCCAAACTTGTATCCAACAAACTACAAGTCTATTCAGCGAAAAAAGCGACCTGTAGTAAAGTGAAAACACTTACCTTCAGGCTTTTAAACTTACCGCTGGAGGAGCTCTTACCCCTCTCAACCGGTCACTGCGCTATGCTTCTGACGTTATGACGCGTGTGGGGCTGGACGGGGTCTTCTTCATGGGATTTGAATATAGGAGCAGGGAGGTTCTACTGCAGTTGTACAGGGTCTTGGTGAGACCACACCTGGAGTATTGCGTACAGTTTTGGTCTCCTAATCTGAGGAAAGACATTCTTGCCATAGAGGGAGTACAGAGAAGGTTCACCAGACTGATTCCTGGGATGTCAGGACTCTCATATGAAGAAAGACTGGATAGACTCGGCTTGTACTCGCTAGAATTTAGAAGATTGAGGGGGGATCTTATAGAAACTTACAAAATTCTTAAGGGGTTGGACAGGCTAGATGCAGGAAGATTGTTCCCGATGTTGGGGAAGTCCAGAACAAGGGGTCACAGTTTAAAGATAAGGGGGAAATCTTCTAGGACCGAGATGAGGAAAACATTTTTCACACAGAGAGTGGTGAATCTCTGGAATTCTCTGCCACAGAAGGTAGTTGAGGCCAGTTCATTGGCTATATTTAAGAGGGAGTTAGATTTGGCCCTTGTGGCTAAAGGGATCAGGAGGTATGGAGGGAAGGCAGGTACAGGATACTGAGTTGGATGATCAGCCATGATCATATTGAATGGCGGTGCAGGCTCAAAGGGCTGAATGGCCTACTCCTGCACCTATTTTCTATGTTTCTATGTTTTTATGTAGTCACTCACGTGATTCCAAAGTAAAATGGTAGGTTAATGGCAAAAAGAAACAAAGTGGTGTTGATGGGCATAAGTGAGAGAGAATGAGATCTGATTCAGATTCAGATTCAACTTTAATTGTCATTGTCAGTGTACAGTACAGAGACAACGAAATGCAGTTAGCATCTCCCTGGAAGAGCGACATAGAATATGATTTCAATAAATAGATCTATTTACATGCATACAGTCATAGTGTTTTTCCTGTGGGAGGAGTGTCTGGGGGGGGGGGGGGCGGTGATTGGCAGTCACCGAGGTACATTGTTGAGTAGTGTGACAGCCGCAGGGAAGAAGCTGTTCCTGGACCTGCTGGTACGGCAACGGAGAGACCTGTAGCGCCTCCCGGGAGTAGGAGGGTAAACAGTCCATTGTTGGGGTGAGAGCAGTCCTTGGCGATGCTGAGCACCCTTCGCAGACAACGCTTGCTTTGGACAGACTCAATGGAGGGGAGCAAGGAACCGGTGATGCGTTGGGCAATTTTCACCACCCTCTGCAGTGCTTTCCGGTCGGAGACAGAGCAGTTGCCATACCATACTGTGATACAGTTGGTAAGGATGCTCTCAATGGTGCAGCGGTAGAAGTTCACCAGAATCTGAGGAGACAGATGGACCTTCTTCAGTCTCCTCAGGAAGAAGAGACGCTGGTGAGCCTTCTTGACCAGAGTTGAGGTATTGTGGGTCCAAGAGAGGTCATCGGAGATGTTGACCCCCAGGAACCTGAAGGTTGAAACACGTTCCACCTCCGTCCCGTTGATGTGGATGGGGGCGTGCGTGCCACCCCTAGATCTGGGGAAATAAAGAGAGGAGAGAATGAGACATGGAATTCTGACACAAATCTTGCTCTCAATAAGACAATAATATTCTTTCAATGGATTGAAATGAAGGGTACCATCCACTATGGTGATATGCAATGGAAACCAAATAATGTCCTAAAAAGATCAGGAAATAATGCATTCAACCATTGTGACTTGCACAAATAGAGTCCAGATATAAAGTTGACTATGATATTTCAATGGATACGTAAATTTTTCAATTTTTCACCATTGAAGGTATGATTGAAATTCTGAAATTATATTAACTTGCTTTAATTTTTGGTCATTTTTACTTACAACGTGCAAATGTAATAAATTTTGCTTTCTATGTAGGAAATTAACAACAAGATGGGCAAGAATGGTTTTCCTTCAACATATTTGTAGTCATTTCTCTTGAGTATGAAAGTCATTCGTCAAGGCTGGGGCAGGAATGGTGTAGAAATCTGCTCTGATTACTGATATATACCAGTTTGCAGGAGCTGCACAACCTGAATGAAAAATGGAAGTTGGTAGATATAAAAGGTCTTTATTCATCATGTGCAGGCCTACTGGAGAATCTATTTCCCCTGTCCCAGAACTCAACAGTACAGCAATGTTTTATACATTTTAAACACAATGTCAACAAAAAATGATTAACTACAGTTTCAATGGTTATAATTACCAACTTAACTTCAACAATCTGAGTAACAGCAGATAACTTTTCCAGAATTACATAGTTACAATAGGAGTACATCCCAACCAGCTGAACTGCTTTGAATATTGCTTTGGAATAAATAAAGGCTTCTGTTTCCATTAGTTCAGAAAATGTCTTTGGCTAGCAGCAAACCCAGCTTTCAAACTTGAATTTCAATATATTTGTTCCTTAGTGTAATCAACCTTAATTTTAATTCCATTTGCAATACATTTGGCGTGGCCTTTCACAATTGTGAGTGACATAATGAAAATAACCCAATATTTCAATGTTATGATGTAATGCTGTAATGTAAGGTATGTTCACAAAAATGCTGGAGAAACTCAGCGGGTGCAGCAGCATCTATGGAGCGAAGGAAATAGGTGACGTTTCGGGCCGAAACCCTTCTTCAGACTCAGACTTCAGACTGGAGAGAAGGAATGGGTGACATTTTGGTAAGGTATGTTGTTCTTTTTCTGAAAATTATTTATTGAGGTTCCTTTAGATTAATTATTGAACTGCTGTTAAGTTTAGGCATTCGCTAATGATACATTTTAAACATATGAAACTATACTAGACCCTGCTAAGAATACCAGCGCTAAAGTTAACTCGATGTCTGTTTAGGAAGGAACTGCAGATGCTGGTTTAAACCGAAGGTAGACACAAAATGCTGGGGTAACTGAGTGGGACAGACAGCATCTCTGGAGAGAAGGAATGGATGACATTTTGGTTGAGATCCTTCTTCAAACTAGTGATGTTTCAGAAACATTATCCATTCCTTCTCTCCAGAGATGCCGCCTGATCCGCTGAGTTAAGTCCAGCATTTTGTTTTTATCTCCATGTCTGTTTATGTCAGTATTCCTCAACAAATTTGTGTTAATAACTTTAAGGAAGTCCTGATTTCATGCAAGTTTGCAGGTGCATTACCTTTGCAATAATTACTAATGGTAATTAGCAGAAAGGAGTAAACAATGGTGTCCTGATTGGCTTTCTCATGCTTTTTTTCTGAACAGGACAAACCTGAGCAAGTTTTCACTTTCTTGGGTGATTCTTCTTGATGCCTTTGTTCACAGAGCACTGGATCCTTCATTCAATAGGACAATTTATGATAACGTAAAAGCCCACGTAATCTTTTTCTATCATAACTGTTTGATTTGATGTAACTTCTTCGCATTATTGACAAAAAATGAAATTGCATAAATGCTATTTATTTTAGCACTGTTTACACAGATGGGAGTGTCCAGTGCTGCTGAACACTGCCATGTGCTTTGCTAGAGGTGTACACTTTTTATAACATACAATTAGTTTTCACATTGCTAGATGTTCATGAACTACTCATCCAATAAATAACTATTGATATGTGTGGTTATTACTATTTTCCAAACAACTTCATTTAAGACATTGCTTTCTATTTTGACTACTCCAATTATGAAGAGTCAAACACTGGAAAGCATTCAAAGATAGGGAGAACATATCTAAGGCGAGGGGGCAACGTTTAAGGGAGATATGTGGGGCATATTTTTTTATACAGAGAGTGGTGTGAGCTTGGAATGCGCTGCCTGGGGCGGTGGTGGAGGCAGATTTGACAGTCACATTTTAAGTGGCTTTTAGAAGCACATGGAGGTGCAGGGAATGGAGGAATATAGATCACATGCAGGCAGAGGAGATTAATTTTACTTGTTGAAATGTGCAGCTTTTATGAAATGTGTTGGCTCTATGTTCTATATATAATATGTTCTTTTATGTTCTATGTTCTATATATAATATATGAAATTATAATTTGAATAAGCTGTGAGCTAAGGAATGTAGGTAAGGGGATTTAATCTGCTCATCGCTGGAATAAGTCTGCACTTATGTGCTTGTATGGAGAAGGAGAGTGGAATCTGCAAAATATCAGCTATTAAAATCAACTTAAAGAGTGAAAAATATCTACTCAATAAATAATAGCCAAGAGTGCAGCTCGTCTAAAAATAAATTATAATGATGCTTGGTGCCAAGACAATGGGACAAACGAACTTCGCTAAGTTAGTTCTGAATTTAAAGACTGGTTAAGCTTGTGACTTTTCATTATTTTCAGGTAATATTTCCATTGTAACTACAGAACAATATTTGTTCATGTATATTGATGTGGAGATATCAGGAAGGTTATTTGGAACCTTTAGTACATTCAAAAGCATTTTATAGTTGAAAATAATATGTTATTTTGGTAATGACCTGAGGTTACACATTCTGGGTGTGAAAGATTTATGAAAATGTGGGTGTGAAAATGTTGGGGGAGTCCAGAACCAGGGGCCACAGTTTAAGAATAAGGGGTAAGCCATTTAGAACGGAGATGAGGAAACACTTTTTCACACAGAGAGTTGTGAGTCTGTGGAATTCTCTGCCTCAGAGGGCGGTGGAGGCAGATTCTCTGGATGCTTTCAAGAGAAAGCTAGAGAGGGCTCTTAAAGATACCGGAATCAGGGATATGGGGAGAAGGCAGGAACGGGGTACTGATTGTGGATGATCAGCCATGATCACATTGAATGGCGGTGCTGGATCAAAGGGCTGAATGGCCTACTCCTGCACCTATTGTCTATTGTCTATTGTAAGCACTACTTAGTAGGCTAATTATTCATCCCCAATCAGCAGTGCTCAAAGTACTAAATAGTAACATTTGCTTGTTCGTTTCCACTTCCAGAGATAACCTGTGGAGGAGCATAAAATGATAAATTGTATAGCTAGTATAAAAGCAGTACCAAGAAAATTGTGTGTTAAAACACTATTAGGAATCAAATTTAGAAATGCTATCATGAAAATCATCTCTGCAAGAAGAATGATCATCATGCAGTATGAATATCCTGATGGAATAGTCTTTCTTGTCCGTAACTGTATTATTGTAATGAAAGCAAACCAATTGGAGTTAGAAGTCGAGATGAGGGTGAGAGGAGCTGTGGGGGTGGGCTCTATTTGATTGATAGCATATTCAGAATTTTAGAAATACAGTGTAACATAATTGAGCTATCCCCAGTCATAGTTCTTCAGATTATCTCAGTTAATTTTGTTACATATCTTCAATACCTTTGCTTCTAAACTCAGGATCATATTAGTTTCAAACTAATTACTAAAGCTTAATACAAATTGATATGAAGCTCTTGTTTTTCAAACATTTTCTAGTGCTGAGTTATTGGTGTGTGTTAGTATGTAAATCAAAAGCAATTCCTGATAACTCACAATAGATTATTCTATGCATTGTTGCTACATGGATGCGCAAACCAAAGAGAGTCGATTGTGAATTCCCCAGACTGATCATTGTCCCTTCTCATCCTGTGTTTGTTTGCTCTTTGATTTGCCCATCAGAGTGATCATAAGCCATAGGAGCAGAATCAGGCCATTTGGCCCATTCAGTCTTCTACATCGAATCTGCAACATAAGGAAAGGCAATGAAGCAAAACAATATAATTCGTCATGTAGAAACAAGGGACTGCAGATACTGGTTTGCACTAAAGAATACAAGGTGTCCTGACTCGCTGAGTTACTCCAGCAATTTGTATCCTTTTTAAAAATATAATTAATTGCATTTTGTATAATTAATGCTGCTGTTAAACTGCACAACATTGAATGGATGTAGGCATTCCTTGTGTGCTACTCTTTCAATCACAAAACATATTGCAAATATACTGCTGTTTATATCTTTGGGACACCCCAACTTTGGGTAATGGGTTTTTAACCTGAAAGCAATTATGTCATTACTGTGCAATAGCTGAACGTATTTTGTAAACTTCATGGCCTACTTTCACCTAATAACCTCCCTTTGGTTTTATCCTTACTGACATTGCTTGTTTAAAAAGTAGGGAAAAAATAAAATAGAAATCAAAAGTTGGACAATTAAATCAAACCTGAATGCAATATATTCAGTGTGAACTGGACTCCCTCGATCAATGGGAGTCCTGGAATTCAGTCTGTATTCTACAGCTTAAACTCTTCATCGTTCCCCCTTAGAATGATTTCCAGATGTTTGTTGCTAAAATTAAACGCAAACATCAGAATGATATTACTTTCTCAATCACAATGACAGCAAAAATGTGGGGAGACTGATGGGTCTTCTTCCAGCTTGATCCTTTATGGGTTATCTGATTCCTTTACAGTTTATTTTACATCTTGCTCTGCAGATGTTGCTGCGGGTGACTGAATTTAATGGTTTTGAAAAGATTATATCTGCTTTCCGCTGTATTGTGTTACTGTATTTGTTAGATTCTCCGTTATAGTACTTTAAAGGCTCATTTTTTATCAGACATTACAAGTGGAATGCATAAAGGCAGAAGGAAAAAAAAAAGTAAGCTTGGCTTATAGAATTAGGCAGATTCATCATAATCATAAAGAAAACAAGAGCAGCTACCAAAATATATTTTGATGGTTGCTCTGAAAATTATTTAGATCATAACAATTTTATTACCATCTAAGATATCATATGTGTAACATATGTATAGCAATGATTTATTAAAATAAATTCATAAAGATGTTCAGTAGCATCTTACAACTGCCTGTTTCACTGTTGACATTTTCCAGTTTGTTTATTGCCTGTGGTGTAATAGAAATTAAATCAATGAGTGAATGATATTTTTGATGGGTTATAATTTTAAGTTCTAAATATGTCTAAATATAATGTATGATCAGGCCATGTATGGTGAGAACATGTAAATGACTATTGTATTATTATTAAATGTTATAAGTGTTAATTATGATCAGTTTTGCATCCCTAAGGTGGAAGGTGGGTGACATATGCCGATGGAAGTGACTGCAGGCTCAAAATGCTGTTATAATCTGGCCTCATTTGAATAGCATAGAACATAGAGCAGTACAACACAGAAACATGATCTTCAGCCCATGATATCTGTGCCAACCTTGATGGCAATTTAAACTAATCATATCTGCCTGCACATGGTCAATGTCCCTCCATTCCCTGCCTGTTCCTGTGCCTGTCTAAATACTTCTTGAACATTGCTATCATATCTTCTTCCCCTGCCTCCCATGGCAGCATGTTTCAGGCACCTACCCCTCTTTTACTCCAAGTGGATCAATTCAATTAGTACCATTCTCCTGTTCTTTCCCCATAGGCCTGTAATTCATTCATCATCAAGTGCCCATCCAACTGTGTTTCGACTGACTCTATAGACAGGACATCTCAGATCATAACCATTGATTAAAGAAGTTATACTTCACATCCTCTTGCATCTTTGCTCAAAATATTAAATCTATTTAATAACCTTAGAGGATCTGTTTTTTGTTTCCTCTCCTTTCTATTGACCTTCAGATCAGACCAGATCTTGTAAACCTCTATCAAACTTCTCCCAATTTTCTCTGCTCCAAGGAGAACAGTCCTGGCTTCTCTAGTCTAACCCCTTATTCTATTATTACTAGATTATTTTGAGTAACCTTTTTCCACACTCGGTCTTCCAGCTTTCCATCCTTTCTACAGTGATGTAACCAGAAATGGTCATTATATTCCATATGTTTTATGCAAGTTCAACATCGTTTCATATGTTTTGGACGCTATGCATCTGTTATAAATCCTAGGATTCTATATGCTTTAACAACATCTCTCTAAACACGTGCCGCAACTTTCATGGATTTATTCATAAATGCACAAAGGTTACATTGCTCTCTACACCAAGTAGCCTATATTGTCTCAGCCAAAACTTAGCATTTCATACCTTTCTACAGTATATTCTGTTTCATCTGCTGTTCATCAGTCATTTCAGAAAACCTTTTTACAGTATATCTTGTGGGAAACATGAGCTTTTTTTATTACTGCAATAATCGCTTCAAGAATGTTTCTGTCATATAATAACAGGGTAGTCCTGTGCAGTGTAACTTCACTTGTTGCTCCTTCGGATTTGAACCTGAGCTTTAATTATATAATTGGACCCTTAAATTACATGGAACAATAATAAGAGTTTATTTCTGATGATAGCCTGCATTGTCTGTTTCAAAATCCCGACCAATATAACATGTGGTGTCAAGGGGTTTGGGATGGTATGTTGTCCATCATATTTTCAGTGCGATATGATCCCCACTCTATGATGATAAATTACATCCCCCTGAAGCTGCCTTTATACCTCGATCTATATTAGTGACAGCTTGGAAGTGTGACTTTTAAAGTACATTGATAAAACAAAATCATTTTTAATGTGCTTATGTGGAATCCAGTGTCAGCACAAATTGCTGTGCTATGTAAGAATATCACAAAAAGAAAAGGAGGAACAACTTTAGACTTTAGAGACACATCATGGTAACAGCCCTTCAGCTCAGCCAGTCCGTGCCAACCAGCGATCACCCCCATACACTAACACTATTACTAGGGACAATTTTACAATATTACTGTGCCAAGTAACCTACAAACCTGCACATGTTTGGAGTGTGGGAGCACCCGGAGAAAACCCATGTGGTCACAGGGAGAATGTACAAACTCTGTACAGACAGCACCCGTAGTCAGGATCGAACCTAGGTCTCCTGTGCTGTAAGACAGCAACTCTACCTCTTCACTAGTGTCACCCCACTTGTACATATGTAGCACCTTTCATGACAATGGATTTCCCAAAAAGGTTTATAACAAAGTGTTTTGGAGTGGAGTCACTATGACAATGTAGGAACGACATGAAATATATGGTTCTATATTGTCACATTTGCAAACGCACAGTGAAATTCATTTTTTGCATACTGTTATCAGCCATTTCATATTTCCCCGACTACTTAGTAACTACACATAGTAGCGTATTGCCATACTCATGCACAATCCCCGATTAGCAAAGTGTACATGAGTAGTCCAGTGAGACCGCATGCAAGAGGTGGCAGGTTTTGGAACATTGCAAAGTCCAGTCCGCACTCAAGCTCTGGAGCCTGATCCAGGTGAGCCATAGGCTGCGGGCTTCCAGACATCTCCTTCACCCAATCATCCAGCGCACCGACCACTCTCTCCTCACCCATGCAACTTTGTGTCCCGGGGCACCCACCGCAGCTGATCTTGAGGGGACAGGACGCAAGATCCGAGTTCATACTCCCACCGGCCTTGCTCTTTACGTCCATCATTGCCAGCTTCCTCCTCCCCTGTCTCTGGTCTTTGGGGAACAAACAGAGGTAGTTTCCCCATAGAGGCCGTAGCCTGCCGGGTCTTCTGAATCCGGCTGCTTGGCCCACCGCATGGCCAATCTGTATACACTCCAAGGGTTAACAATAGCAATGCAGTAAATATATACACAACCTGCTATAGAAGTGCGGGTCAAGATACAAATTAAGAGAAGTCCACTGGTCTTATTCTAATGGTATCATGAATCTAAATTAAATGGCTGATCATACCTTGAATTAACGTCTCATCCCAAAGATTTCCCCTTCAACAATGCAGTACCTCCTCGGTCCTGCAGCATATCAACTTAAATTACATGTTTATCACTCTGAACTGGGATTTGAACTCTTGACTTCTAATACAGAGGTGACAGGAGACCCACTGAGGGAAGGGTGACATCACAACTAATAACCGCTGTCTTTAAAAGTAGATTAGAGCATGGGTGCTTGAGAAACTCAATATATGATTTTCCTTACTTACCGACAGCTGTGAGGTTTTTTTCCACTACAATAATGCTATAAATTAGTTTCCTGGAAGCAGAACTATGATTGAGCATCGAAGCTTGCATATGTGGAATCCCTGGTTCTTTAACCTCTGTGTGAGGTCCAATGAAGCACAGATGTCATGTGATTTGGATCCAGCAGTTCTGAATCACATTAAGCTGATATCAATTTGAGATTCACATATTTAGATCTTCAAACTGCAAATTTCAAGGCGATGGAATAGAGTAGGTTAGATGTTGTCTTTTCATGTCTGGGCTCTAAGTTCAAAGGGAGCAAGGCAAAACTTTCCCTTTTGTGAAGTTGGGCGGCCTCAGTGCAGTTCCTCGATAGCAGGACCCCCAGTACAAAACTGCCTTTAATTTGTGTTGGTTGTTACTAAATTAGTAACTGTATTCAAGGTCATGGGATGGGTCAAAAGGCAATGGAAAATGTGCCTCACAGAAGAGCACCTTACCACTTGCATGTGAAAAGCTTTATCATTCCTTCAGTGAGTTAAAGCACTGCTTGGTTTCCACAAAGGTGCCAATTTTATTTATACTTCATAATGTTTTGGATAGAAATAAATTACAGAGTGAATAAGACAAAACACATAAGAACCTTATAGCTGATAAATTCACTCTCCTACCAATATTTCATGTACTGTAATAACACATTGTAGAGTAAAATTAATTAGTATATGTGATCTGGAACTAACAGCATGAACAGTTCAATGTGGTTCTCAATTGAATGGTTCATTGTGTGTCATGTGCATGCACACTTGGAGAATATAGAGTGCACAGGGGTGATTTCAATGCTTGTGGAATACACAATTGAAATCTCCTCTGTAAAACTGACAGCCATTCATGCAATTAAATACACCATGAATTACACAGAGTAATGGTGCATGGCACAGAATTTTAAATAATATTATATTGGGATTATTACCTTGAAAACAGAGTGACAGGCAAAAGGCAGGAGAAGGGTCCTGACAGGAAAGTTCACCTAACCATGTCTTCCAGAGAACCTGATGACTTGCTGAGTTAGTCCAACGTTGTGCTTTTTTTTTGCTACACAGAGTAAAGCAGATCCAACATCAGAGGCAAGCCTGTTCTATTTAACAAGATTATCAAGTTAAGAGAGTTTATTGTCATGTGTCCCAGATAGGACAATGAAATTCTTGCTTGCTGCAGCACAACAGAATATTGTAAGCAAAAATACAGAACAGTTCAGTTCAATATACACATAAATGTAATGTTTCCTCATCTCCATCCTAAAAGATTTCCCCCTTATCCTAAAACTGTGACCCCTTGTTCTGGACTTCCCCAACATCGGGAACAATCTTACTGCATCTAGCCTGTCCAACCCCTTAAGAATTTTGTAAGTTTCTATAAGATCCCCCCTCAATCTTCTAAATTCTAGCGAGTACAAGCCGAGTCTATCCAGTCTTTATTCATATGAAAGTCCTGACATCCCAGAAATCAGTCTGGTGAACCTTCTTTGTACTCCCTCTATGGCAAGAATGTCTTTCCTCAGATTAGGAGACCAAAACTGTAAGCAATACTCCAGGTGTGGTCTCACCAAGACCCTGTACAACTGCAGTAGAACCTCCCTGCTCCTATACTCAAATCCTTTTGCTATGAATGCTAACATACCATTCGCTTTCTTCACTGCCTGCTGCACCTGCATGCCTACTTTCAATGACTGGTGTACCATGACACCCAGGTCTCGTTGCATCTCCCCCTTTCCTAATCGGCCACCATTCAGATAATAGTCTACTTTCCTGTTTTTGCCACCAAAGTGGATAACCTCACATCTATCCACATTATACTGCATCTGCCATGCATTTTCCCACTCACCCAGCCTATCCAAGTCACCTTGCAGCCTCCTAGCATCCTCCTCACAGCTAACACTGCCCCCCAGCTTCGTGTCATCCGCAAACTTGGAGATGTTGCATTCAATTCTCTCATCCAAATCATTAATATATATTGTAAATAGCTGGGGTCCCAGCCCTGAGCCTTGCGGTACCCCACTAGTAACTGCCTGCCATTGTGAAAAGGACCCGTTTACTCCTACTCTTTGCTTCCTGTCTGCCAGCCAGTTCTCTATCCACATCAATACTGAACCCCCAATACCATGTGCTTTAAGTTTGTATACTAATCTCATGATCAATTACTTGAATATTTGCACAGGAGTCATTTGGAGATGAGCTCATAAATATGGGTGCATGTAGAAGATTGAAGAGGAGGTTTAAAAACATTGGTGGTTCAGTCGTGTTCACAGGAGTGCAGCAGGGCCAGGCTCGGAAAGAACGGTCCCAAAAGCAAGACCTACCTCGCAGAAGAGGCTGAAAGAGGAGGGTGTTTAGCATTCTATTTAGGAGGACCTGATGCAAGGAGCATTCGTAATAAGGTGGATGAGTTGAATGTGCAGATAGCTATTAATGACTATGATATAGTTGGGATCACGGAGACATGGCTCCAGGGTGACCAAGGCTGGGAACTGAACATCCAGGGATATTCAATATTCAGGAGGGATAGAGAGAAAGGAAAAGGAGGTGAGGTAGCGTTACTGATTAGAGAGGAGATTAACGCAATGGAAAGGAAGGACATTAGTTTGGAGGATGTGGAATCGGTATGGGTAGAGCTGCGAAACACTAAGGGGCAGAAAACGCCGGTGGGAGTTGTGTACAGGCCACCTAACAGTAGTAGTGAAGTTGGAGATGGTATCAAACAGGAAATTAGAAATGCGTGCGACAAAGGCAAAACAGTTATAATGGGTGACTTCAATCTACATATAGATTGGGTGAATCAAATTGGCAGGGGTGCTGAGGAAGAGGATTTCTTGGAATGTATGCGGGATAGTTATCTAAATCAACATGTAGAGGAACCAACGAGAGAGCAGGCTATTTTAGACTGGGTATTGAGTAATGAGGAAGGGTTAGTTAGCAATCTTGTTGTACGTGCCCCCTTGGGCAAGAGTGACCATAATATGGTTGAGTTCTTCATTAGGATGGAGAGTGACATTGTTAATTCAGAAACAATGGTTCTGAACTTAAAGAAAGGTAACTTTGAGGGTATGAGACGTGAATTGGCCAAGATTGACTGGCAATTAATTCTAAAAGGGTTGACGGTGGATATGCAATGGAAGACATTTAAAGACTGCATGGATGAACTACAAAAATTGTTCATCCCAGTTTGGCAAAAGAATAAATCAGGGAAGGTAGTGCATCCGTGGATAACAAGAGAAATCAGGGATAGTATCAAAGCGAAGGATGATGCGTACAAATTAGCCAGAAAAAGCAGCATACCGGAGGACTGGGAGAAATTCAGAGACCAGCAGAGGAGGACAAAGGGCTTAATTAGGAAAGGAAAAATAGATTATGAAAGAAAACTGGCAGGGAACATAAAAACTGACTGCAAAAGTTTTTATAGATATGTGAAAAGAAAGAGATTAGTTAAAACAAATGTAGGTCCCTTGCAGTCAGAAACAGGTGAGTTGATCATGGGGAACAAGGATATGGCGGACCAATTGAATAACTACTTTGGTTCCGTCTTCACTAAGGAAGACATAAATAATCTGCCGGAAATAGCAGGGGACCGCGGGTCAAAGGAGTTGGAGGAATTGAGTGAAATCCAGGTTAGCCGGGAAGTGGTGTTGGGTAAATTAAATGGATTAAAGGCCGATAAATCCCCAGGGCCAGATAGGCTGCATCCCAGAGTACTTAAGGAAGTAGCTCCAGAAATAGTGGATGCATTAGTAATAATCTTTCAAAACTCTTTAGATTCTGGAGTAGTTCCTGAGGATTGGCGGGTAGCAAACGTAACCCCACTTTTTAAGAAGGGAGGGAGAGAGAAAACGGGGAATTACAGACCAGTTAGTCTAACATCGGTAGTGGGGAAACTGCTAGAGTCAGTTATTAAAGATGGGATAGCAGCACATTTGGAAAATGGTGAAATCATTGGACAAAGTCAGCATGGATTTACAAAAGGTAAATCATGTCTGACGAATCTTATAGAATTTTTCGAGGATGTAACTAGTAGCGTGGATAGGGGAGAACCAGTGGATGTGGTGTGTCTGAACTTCCAGAAGGCTTTCGACAAGGTCCCACATAAGAGATTAGTTTACAAACTTAAAGCACACGGCATTGGGGGTTCAGTATTGATGTGGATAGAGAACTGGCTGACAAACAGGAAGCAAAGAGTAGGAGTAAACGGGTCCTTTTCACAATGGCAGGCAGTGACTAGTGGGGTACCGCAAGGCTCAGTGCTGGGACCCCAGCTATTTACAATATATATTAATGATCTGGATGAGGGAATTGAAGGCAATATCTCCAAGTTTGCGGATGACTAAGCTGGGGGGCAGTATAACTGTGAGGAGGATGCTAGGAGACTGCAAGGTGACTTGGATAGGCTGGGTGAGTGGGCAAATGTTTGGCAGATGCAGTATAATGTGGATAAATGTGAGGTTATCCATTTTGGTGGCAAAAACAGGAAAGCAGACTATTATCTAAATGGTGGCCGACTAGGAAAAGGGGAGATGCAGCGAGACCTGGGTGTCATGGTACACCAGTCATTGAAAGTGGGCATGCAGGTGCAGCAGGCAGTGAAGAAAGCGAATGGTATGTTAGCTTTCATAGCAAAAGGATTTGAGTATAGGAGCAGGGAGGTTCTACTGCAGTTGTACAGGGTCTTGGTGAGACCACACCTGGAGTATTGCGTACAGTTTTGGTCTCCAAATCTGAGGAAGGACATTATTGCCATAGAGGGAGTGCAGAGAAGGTTCACCAGACTGATTCCTGGGATGTCAGGACTGTCTTATGAAGAAAGACTGGATAGACTTGGTTTATACTCTCTAGAATTTAGGAGATTGAGAGGGGATCTTATAGAAACTTACAAAATTCTTAAGGGGTTGAACAGGCTAGATGCAGGAAGATTGCTCCCGATGTTGGGGAATACAGGACAAGGGGTCACAGCTTAAGGATAAGGGGGAAATCCTTTAAAACCGAGATGAGAAGAACTTTTTTCACACAGAGAGTGGTGAATCTCTGGAACTCCCTGCCACAGAGGGTAGTCGAGGCCAGTTCATTGGCTTATATTTACGAGGGAGTTAGATGTGGCCCTTGTGGCTAAGGGGATCAGAGGGTATGGAGAGAAGGCAGGTACGGGATACTGAGTTGGATGATCAGCCATGATCATATTGAATGGCGGTGCAGGCTCGAAGGGCCGAATGGCCTACTCCTGCACCTAATTTCTATGTTTCTATGTTTCTATGACCTGACCCCAAATGATTTTACAGGGGTGACATTTTTGCCTCAGGGTAGCTGAGGTCTGTCACTGGGGACAGATTTGTTGCCTTTACTGTAGAACTGGAATGATGAAAAACACAAAATGCTAGGTAACTCAGTGGGTCAGGCAGAATCCCTGGAGAACATGGGTAGGTGACGTTTTGGGTTGGGACCCTTCCTTAAACTGATTGCAAGGGTGGGGGAAAAAGAAGGTAGAAGAGTAGAGGGGCAGGGCAAAGCATTGGCAGATCATAGGTGAACTCAGGCGAGGGGGATTCTGACAGGCAGATGGTTGGACAAAGGCCAGAGATGAACACATACAAGGTATGAGACAAAATGTCAAGGCATTGCATCAGATATAAAACACTGTCAAAGCATTTCCTATTCAACAAAACACCAATGCATTCAACAATATCATCCTGTTCATCTAATGCTTTAACAAGACCATGTAATTTCCTTAAAGAGTATAGCATGAGTGAATGATGAGGAGTTAGGGTATACAAGTAGAGTAGTTGAGCAACTAATTCAGTCTCTGAGTTTTTAGGATGGAAACTTTTGTTCCAACACCCTGTGCTCAGTTGTTGATCTCTATTTTAGCACCTACAATGACATTGAAAGAACTGTCAGCAACAGAACTGAAAGAACTGTCAGCACCGAAGGGCCGAATGGCCTACTCCTGCACCTATTGTCTATTGTCTAATTTTAGCGTACAGAAAGTGGGGGGAAATTGATGTTTATTCACTTTGCTAACTGTAGTATAGTTTCCAGCTCTACTATTTAGAATTGTGAACAGAATATCATTCCTTCCTTTTATCTCCATGGACCAAAGGACAATGGAGATATGATTAACATAAAAAAGACCACATTAATTCCACAGTAAAAACAAGGTTTATTAAAAATATGGGACTTTAGTACATAAAATGGTTAGATGCCTCCTTCAGAACTTTAATTCAGGAGCAGTTAAATATCTTAATATATCCCATAGACGTGATTTTACAATAAATAAAATCGTGTTTATTGTTTATGTTTTGCATAATGATTTTAAAAAAGGGGAAAAAAAGATTTATGTAGAACCCATTTGACAGTATAGTCACTGTTATACTTTTGTAATATGTGACTCATAATATGTGCATAGTAAGATCCTAACCAGATGAATATTTCTCCATGAGAGTTGTTGAGGAATCAATATTGAACTCAGGAAGACTTCTATGAAAAGAGAATGGGATGTTAGATAGGCCCCTGAGAACGCAAATGGATCTCTGGTTAAAACTTTGTGAAAGATCTCCAGCCATGTTCAGCCATGTAGAACTTCCTCACATAGAGATATGTGCAAAGAGAGGCGGAGATGAGAAGCAGAATGCACACAACTCATCTACACATTTGCACATTATCATTAAGGTTGCAGCCACAGCAGAAGCCAACAAAATTATATTCTGGACCCAGAGCTAAAAGTGCAATCTTCTGTTTCAGAGACTGGAGTGCTACCACTGAACATATTTTCTGGACATGAACACTGTGCATCTACAGATGTACTTGTTTTACTATATAAAGCTCAGTTAACTGTCTTCAATCTAGCAGCCTTGTAGCTCGCTAGAAGGGACTGGCCAATCAAACTATGCTGTAGATAATGGACTGAGAAAGGGTTAGCTATTCGGGTCCACTTCGTCACCTGGATAACTTTTGATTGCCTTGGAAAAAGGATGTGTGTGCGAGGTTTTCACTGCAGCTTGCCACTGTGGAATCCAATGATAATTAGTTTTATTTATTTCTGGTACATGGATTGAAGAAAATGTTCAAAGAATCAGACAAATAAACATTTGACTGATAATAATGCAATACATTGACTTTCATTTTTGAAGAAATTAGTTTTATTTCTCAGCATGATAATTTGAAACCTGACTAAATAGGTTGTTTTATTCTTTTCAGTGAAAAGGTCTGCTGAGGTGGGCTGATGTTGCTAGTTGGAACTTGCCTGTGCAAGATTCATTTATAACTATTGTGTTGAGATCTGAAGGTGGAAACCAAAAGAGGTTGGAGGGGACATTTGAAGTTTGTGTGAAGAGTCTGCATTGTCAATTTTGACCTCCACTATGCGTGGCATAGGAGGACTTCCTGTCATCAGCCAGAATGTAGAAAACCATTCGGTTCCCCATAACCGCTAACCCTTGCCCTACTGACAACCTAAAATAAAAATAAACAAAAACAGACAGCAGGCTGATTTCATTATCAAATACTTGGCATTCTCCTGTACTTCCTTATACTGCCTTTTTGGCAGACACCAACAGTGGGAAGCTGTGTTTACAAGTAATAATTGGATAACACATGGAAAATTTTATTACTTCAGGCAGTGTTGTTATAAGGGTCTTGTAAAAGAGAAAATGAGATGACATCTTTTAGGAGGACACTTTTATTAGGGAGAGCCTAAACTCCAAAGAATACAATTTCAGTATTTAAACTGCCTTTCATGATTAGGCTTTTCATCTCGCTGACCCTGAACATATTGGAATTCTGTCCCTGCCAACAGGGAATTGCTATTGACAAATGCTAAAGATCCCATATCCATTGACAAGATCCCAACTCCATTGACAAGTGCCTCTGGAGAAAAAGTACATCAATATGATGCCCGGGAAGAGGAGATACTGATCTAATCCTCCTCACTTTAAGCCTGCGACACATTTTTGTGAGTTATTTTCTATTATCATCTTTTAGGCCAAGTGACCCACTGCATGGCCTATGCTATGACTGCTACACAAAGAGAGCAACTTAATTTACCATCTGTTTTTATTTTAGAAACTTTCTGTTGTTCCATGTCTATGGGGAGCATGTATTAGAGGACTCTCAAGGGGAAATGTTCTCCACTACTCTATAGTTTGCCCTGCTATCCTGCCTGAGCTGAGCCGTCATTTTTTAAATTGACAGAAAGTTGACACCGTTCTTAATCCCAACATTTGTAACTATCTAAAAGAGTTTTAATCAATTCATAATTATTATTAGCTGTGTTGGAAATTTAATTTGCTAATATTTACTTTTAACTTGCAATTTATATTACTGAATTTAACAGAAGAAAATATTAGAAGAGTAATTTTATTGATCAGCTGATCAGTTTGGGGAAAAGGAGAATCCAATTTTTTTTTAAATCTGTAAACATCCATACTGGAAAGTAGTGGTTTTGCTTCCTGATCGTTAGAGTGTAGGGTCCTGACGCTATCCTTTGATCTAGCATAAGGCTAAATCAAAATTTTGAGCCAGCATCTGCAGTTCCTTCTTTCATCAGAATTTTTAAAGCTGTTTTAAGAAAAAGCACTGGAGCCAGAGTATCCAGATTCACTTGGTAATCTGCACTGCCTGGTTGTTCTCGTAAAACCAGAATTTTGAGAAAGTGTTCAGTCATAACAACATGTGATATTGAAACGAATGTGTCTGAATGACTCCAATGGATTCGAAGCTACTGTCTGTAGTTTCGACACATGAAAGCAAAGACAAGAGCTAACAATCCAGGTGGAGGCCAACATTTTAAAGAATGAAAAAGAGGCAGAGGTTATCAGGCAACTGAACCATCCTATCACCAACTAGAGAGCGGTCCTGAGCTACCATCTATCTCATTGGAGACCCTTAGACTATCTTTAATTGGACTTTACTGTACTTTATCTTGCACTAAATGTTATTCCCTTTATCCTGTACCTGTACACTGTGGATGGCTTGACTGTAATCATCTATAGTTTTTCCACTGACTAGATAGCACAAAACAAAAAAGCCTTTCACTGTATCTCGCTGCATGTGACAATAAACTAAACTAAACTAAACTACAAAGAAGTTTAAGGAAGGAATTCCAGATATTAGAATGCTGGTTCCCTCAAATAATACTTTCAAAAAGTAAGTGATTATTTCAAAGAAGTCCCAAATCCAAAGGGCACAGATATCTCTGAAGATCTTTGAACTGGAAGATGTTACTGTGGTAGAGAGCGATGAAGTCATAGAAGGAGGTGGAAACATATCTAAAACTGTTAAAATCAAGGGAGCTGGTGCAGGTCAGTGAGCACAGCAGTGATGACTAAACACGGTGACAGAGATCAGACAGGTAACTGAAGTTGATGTCAGATCAACTGTGATCTTATTGAATGGTAGAGTATACCTACTGCTCTTATGTCTTATGTTTGTGTTTATTAAGGCAGTTGGCATATCATCAGATTCCATAGTTATTTTTGAACCTAACCTGGAGTAAATCAAAGAGCCTGAAGACTGGATCTTTAAAACTTTAATACAATAGATGAATCGTCTGTCCACAGCTTTTGGCTCAATGTGATTATAAACACTTCAGACTTCTCTTTTATTTGCTAGTGGTGGGATCCAATTTCATTGAAGGTGATTATGTACATGGGACCTCTTCCCCTCATTAGTTGTTTAATTGCCTATTACACCCTTTATGGGATTTGGCAGCTCTCTAGAGATTAATCAAATCCATTCACACCTTTTATTTAGCAATCTGCTATAGTTTCTCCAGATGGGCACCTCATTTTTCAGTCTATATGGGGCTGTTGCACTATGATCCTCCTTGAACCCAGGTTAGTTCTCTGGCTTCATTGTTATAGTAAAGTTAACAGATTGTGGGGTAAATATAGTATCATGGCATTGATTTATTATTGTCACATATACCGTGTTTTGCATGCTATCCAGGCAAATCCTACTCAAATATCATTGAGTTCCTGATGATGTTCCACAGATACTCGTGGATGCTCAGCCTGAATTAATAAATCTATGCTCAGTCCATCCCTTACAGCCCAGTGGAAGTGCCTCACAATATGATGGAGGATGTCCTTGTTGTGAGGAATGGATGAATTATTCACAAATGTTTTGTACACTCCCTTAACAATACTCTTATGGACAGAGTCTCCTGCATCAAATATTGGTGAGGGGCATGTCAAGTAGGATTTTTTCACATACTGAGTTCTGAGCTCCCTTTCAAACCACTATCTGGCAGTGAGGTCTTCCTGTACTTGGGCAGCTCACTCATTGGCAGTGCTGCTGAGAGACACTGGATGCATTACAAATTGATAGCAAAGAGTATTTGAAAATCTGACTGAATTTAACATGGACAACTCACTTAGAGGGAAGCATTTTGGATTTTGAGGGAAAAACTGGAGCAAATCACAGGAGCATTGACCGCAATCTTCGAATGCTGTCTGTACACAGGAGTAGTGCCAGAAAACTGGATATGTTATTCCCAGGCCAGTTAGTTCAGTGGTAGGAAAGCTTTTAGGAATGTTTCTCCAGAACAGGATTACAATCATCTGGAGGAAAGTGGATTAATTAAGGCAAACCAGCAGAATTTGTTACAAGCAAGTTGTGTTTAACCAACTGGATAGAATTTTTATTGAGGTAACAGATTTGATCTGAGTAAAGCAGTCAACGTTGTGTAAGTGTACTTCCAGAAAGCTTCTGATGTGGTGCCAAATAGCAGGGTCATGGTAAAGTTGAAGCATGTGCATTGAGGGTATATTGACAACATGGATATGGATTTTGATAACAAACAACAAAAGGTTATGGTGAATAGTTGTTTTTTGGGCTGGAGGAAGGTGCATAGTAGCATTCCTGGGTTTGGGTGTTGGTGGCAGTATCATTAATTGTGGAGTGGATAGCTCAAAATTGCAGCAAGATGTACACAGGCCAATGCAATGGGCAGAAGCAGAAGCTGAAGTCTAATTCAGAGACTATGAAATATGTTACATTTTGGTAGGAACAATGAGGAGAGGCAATATAGAATAAAGTATGCTGTTCTACAAAAGATGCAGAAATGGGGGCGGGGAGCAGAGTTGGTGCTTGGGGTATGAATGCACAATTTATTGAAAATGGCAAGGCAGGATGAGAAAGCCATTTATAAATCATAGACAATTTTGGGCTTTATCAATAGAGGTATGGAATACAAAGGTGGAGAGGTCTCAATTAGAGTATTGTGTTTAATTCTGGTCCCATATAATAAGGTGGCATAAATAACAGTCCAGTAAAAATTTACAAGAATGATTCCTGGGATGAGTGACTGCATTTACTGGGATAGATTAAAACAGCTTTGACTGTTTCCTTTAGAGAAGGGAAGACTGAGGGGAAATTTGACAGAAATAAATAAAATGATGAGGGGTCTGGACAGTGAATAAGTAGAGACTATTCTCTTTGATGGAAGGGTAGAGGATGAGAGGCCAGAGGTAGAAAATTGAGAGAATTAAATGGAACATGAGGTAAATCTTTTTAATAAAGTATGTGGTTGGAATCTGGAATGCATTACCTGCAGATTTAGAGGCAGGTAAATTGTGACTTTCAAGATGGAATTGAATAAATAGATTGTGAAGAAAAACATTGGAAAGCTCTGGGGAAAGGGGCTAGGGTTTAACTAGAGTTGGTCCAATAGAGAGCTGGCATTGATATGTTTGAAAAATGGCCTCCTTCCATGTTATAATCATTGTAGGAGCCCATGAATCATACTGCTAATATACTGCTAATAATGAATGGGAGCAATCAGCAAAACGTGTGTTTTTGCAGATAATAGTTAACAAAATAATTGAAATTCTGTATTATGTTGTCTCATTTTTACATCATAATTATCCAGCATTAACAAATGTCATATTTTTTTAGTCATAGCTGTATTTCATAAACATTGGAAGCATTCCTTTCCAGTTGAAATATCTTATAGACATCCTTGGCTTAAAATGGGTTGACAGATATGATAATTAAGGAACTACCTAAATGATGAGATAAATTTCAAAAATGGGTGTCTAGGCTGTGAACAAGACAAACATTGCAGAAGAGTAATATTGTTATCAATTATGGCAATTTGCACACATCAGTGGGCACTTTTATTTCTGAGTGAGAACAGTTTAAATTACATAAACATTTTTAATACTTTTTCATAACATTTAAACCAAGCCATTAAATTACATCTGTGGAGTGCTTTACCTTGGAAACTATCATATTTTTCTCGATAAACATTCCTTGTGCACTGTCATGCCTGGAACATGTTAGGTTTGGTTTACAACGACTGCTGCAAAAACAAGTGGGTATGGGGAGGGGAGGGGACAACAAGCTCCAAGAGAGGGTGAAAGAGAAGCTATAGAGGCTGGGAATGGAAGTGGGGTCAGATCGTCTGGCCCAATGATGTCAAGGCCTGTTATTGTGTAATCTGCAATAGTGCAATTTAGGTACATGCCCTAAATGATAAAATACAATAAAAGAATGTTATGTGATTGCATTTTTAGGCTGCAATGCCATTATGTCCTGCCAGATATAATTTTGCATTTTCCAGATTCCATTTTTTCAGTATCTTGTTATGACCTAGCTATTTTGAAAGGCACCTGAGAACACTCAACCATAAGAAGCAGGGGCAGCTCTTCTGCCTCTCGTGCTTGTTCTGCCATTCAAGAAGATCACAGCTAACATTTTGCCACTTTCTCCAATAACTGTCAATTCTCCGAATATCAAAAATATATATATATATGTTTGCCTCCATGCCTGAGCCTCCATGGCCCTCTTGAGTAGAGAATTCCAAATGTTTGCATTAAGACATTTCCTTACCCCTGTCCTGAATGAATGACAAATTCCTTATTTCAAAATTGCGTAATCTGGTACGCACCATATAGCAGAGAGAAAGATCAACACCATTTACTCTGTCAAATCTCTTAAGAATTTTGTACATTTCAATGAGATTACCTCTTACTTCTGACATCAAGTATAGACCCCCTCTGCTTAATTTCTCTTCTTACAACATCCTAAGAATTAAATAGATAATCTTTCACTGAACTGCCTCCATTGCAAGTAATGAGGCCAGAGCTGTACAACATAGAACATAGTATAGTGCAGCACAGCATCAGGCCATTAGACCCACAATATCTGTGCCAGACATATGCCAAATTAAAATAATCTCTTCTGCTTGTATGTGATCCATATGTGTCCATTCCCTGCATATTCATGTGCCTACTTAAAAGTCCCGCTCTGACTTAAAGATATGTCCCGAGTATTTGACATGTCCAGGCTGTCTATGCCTCTCATCATTTTATAAACTTTTATCTGGCCTTTCCTTAGTCTCTGATCCTCTGGAAAAAACTATCCAAGATAATTGAACACTAAAAGCTGGAGTAACTCAGCGGGTCAGACAGCATCTCTGGAGAAAAGGAATTGGTGCTATTTTTACCTTTCTTTACCAATTCCTTTTCTCCAGAGGTGCTGTCAGACAGGCTGAGTTAATTCAGTTTTTTGTGTCTATCTTTGGTTTAAACCAGCATCTGTAATTCCTTTCTACACAAGATAGTTGAACCTTCACTTACTGTACAGCTAATACCTTCTAATCCAGGCAACATCCTGGTGAACCTCTTCCGTGTTCTCTCCAAATGCTCCAATCCTTCCTGAAATTGGGTGACTAGAACATGACACAACACTTGAAATATGGCCTAACCAAAGTTTTATAAAGCTGTAATATGACTTTCTCATTGTTATACTCAATTCCCCGACCAATAAAAGCAAGCATACTATACACCTTTTTTACCACTCTACCTATTTGTATTGCTATTTCAGGGAGCTGTGAGCTTGGACCCCATACACAATATTCCATGTGTAGCATCGCCAGGCTTCTGTATGATGGGAGCAAGATTATAAAACTTTTCACAGTACCTTGGTATGCGTGACAATAAACTAAACTCAAATTCATGATGCCTCTACCTTTGTTCCAAATCCTCTAACTATAGAGGCCAATTTACTGTATGCTTTTTTAATTAGTTGATGAACGTGCACATTGCCTTATTGCATTCTTTATATTCAATGCTACATACATATATAATGATTCCAGCATTTTCCCAACCACTGATATCAGGTTCATTGTTTTATAGTTCCTTGTTTTCTCTGCTTTCTTTCTTCAACTGTGGGGTTACATCTGTGATATTCCAATCTGCGGCAACTGTTCCAAACCCATGAAACTTTGGAAGATCCACATCTACCTACATTAGTGCCTTAGGGTGTAGGTCACCAAGTCCAGGGAATTTATAGCATTTAGTAACATTAATTTGTCTGATACTAGTTTTTTTATTTTCAGGACTGAAATTCATTTCAGAAATTCATTCAAACTCAGGATTTCATTTACTCCGCCCATGTAAGCCACATGACAGCTCTTGACTTTCTTTAATTCTTGCCACAAATTATCTGTCCAGTTACATAGCCAACAAGCTAAACTCCAGATAAAGGGATAAATGGGATGACATCTGAGGTAAAAGGTAGACCATGAAATTATAGATTGATGGAATAGCTATGAGGGGCTGAGTGGCCTTCTCCTGTTCCTATATCTTATGTTCACAGAGTTTTGGGAGAAACAAGTTTTGAACCCGTACTTGTTTGTTCTGCACATGTATTGTACGAAGTGGGGAATTTTCTGGCTGGCAGAACCATGTTACATTAATGTGCCTGGGGTTGCAGTTCCTAATAATGCCCGTGTGTGCTTGAATGTAATATACTTGAATGTAATATACTGATGAACCGTGTCAAGGATTTCACAAATAGCATGACACCTGCCAAATATGGGTACATGGGATATTCTTCTTTTGATGTTCATCATTTCCTAAAGGAACTTTCCACATCTAAACTGACAAATGTTCACTATAAATTGTATCACATTGTCTTTCGAATTATTTTCAGCCATATGAATTATGTGCAACATAAAGCGACTGTTTACAAATTCTATTTCTCTTGCCGTGTTGCAGTTGGATAGAGCAATTTATAATCAGTTGAATATGATCTTAGCCTTATCTACAGTAGGCCCTGGAATGTCAGGTTGCAGGTCTGAATTATTCCCTTCCCTTCCTAGCTGACAATTCCGTCTCACCGTGGATTCACAAATGATAGCAGCCCTCTTGTACCATACATAACTTAGCATGTTCACACATGAAGGAACTGCAGATGCTGGTTTAAACCGGAGATAGACACAAAAAGCTAGATTAGCTCAGTGGGTCTGACAGCATCTCTGGAGAAAAGGAATAGGTGATGTTTCGGGTATAGAAAGGTGACAACCTGAAACATTACCAATTCCTTTTCTCCAGAGATGCTGTCTGACCCACTAAATTACTGCAGCTTTTTGTGTTTATCAACAATCAAGTATTCTATTTTCAGTGGAGGCCATCATATCAAGAAGCATTCTCGGCTCCTTACCTACAACTCAATGTTGGATAATTTCCAACAGAGCTGATGGAATAGCAAATACAAATGGGAGCATGGAATGATTTCTCCCCTGCTTAACACAGGGCAATGAAGCCAAATATACTCCCCTTATTATCACCTTGGCTGAGATCAGCCCGGTGATCTATATACCCCAGTTCCATTCTAAACAGAGACGGTATCTGGGCCATTAATCTGTATTTAAATAACCAGAGGTTATGCTGTCTCCTGGGCAAAATGTCAGAATATCTCTGTAACCCAATAGAGTTGTCACTTCCATCTTGCTGAATCAGACAATTTATAAATACATTTCACATTTGTGGGAGCTCAGTGGTTGCTGACCTCAGATCAATCAACTTGTTTCCTTCTCTGTTTCTCTAACAGACAGACATTTGAATTCCCTTTATCTACTTTAACAGAATTATTTATATTTATTCAAGAATGTACATATAATGCTAAAAACAATCATTCTAACCAAACCACCACGATTCTCTCTTCAGTTAAAAAAAGTCTTCCAAGCATCAAGTGTTTGTTATTTAGAAATAAATATGTTCAAAGTATATGTGAGGTAAAACTGCTTTCATGAGTGACCAACGCTGGCTTTTCCTTATAGATATTTAGTACCAAGTGAAAGATTACAAACGTCTGCAGAATTATAAAACAAAGAACACTTAACCATGTTTGTATTAATTGCGAGTATGGATGATTTTTCAACTTACTGTAGTAATGTCTTGCAAAAGGATCTGCTTTTAATAAGTGCGGAACGTTATAGACTTAGCTGTGATTAGTGAAACATCCTGTATTGTGATCATATTCTTTTTGTTACTGATGAACTTCAAAGTTTATAGAAACATCTTGTGATCAGTTATATTTGCCTCCAAAGCTTTGAAACTCCAACAAATGTTATCCTCCATGTGGGTGAGCGTGTGCAGCCTTGGGCACTTTTTTTAAACGGACATCCTTTGCCTTCCAGAAGATCTGATACTTTGATTTCTACCACATGTGTGGTATGATAAACTGTGGGAGGGATTTTTGTTATACTGCACAGATGCATGATAACATCCATGTGGTAACATAATGACTGCATTCTTTTTTCACTTCTTTTCACCCCTTCCCATGAACTTCACCGCTGGCTATAATTTTACTTGAATAAATGTGTGTTTGGCTGTGAATATGAACTAAGTTACAGCAAACAATGAAGCTGTGCCATAAAGCAGCGATCTCTCAGGAAGATGTCTCAAGCAGTACAAGTCTGCAAATGGTGTACAGTAGAAACCATTGTTTTGGGGATTTGTACATTGTGGGAAGAACAGGTCTATTTTTTGTGAAACTGAATATAATCAGTTTATTGTACTGGATGAAATTATTGCAGTATTTCAATCACTAATGTATTGCACAATGAGGTCTGACTTTTCCTGAGCACTGGCAGGAAAACATAATATTTATTAATACAAAACAAAAGGAGGCCATTTGACTCATCAATGCCTGAACTAGACACTTCAATGATTTATCAAATTAGTGTCATCTCTTTTGTTCACCAATGGAATTGCATATACATTTCTAATTATAATTATTAATTCCCTTATGAAGTTACTTTGAATTTGTACCCACCAACCAATAGGAAATAGAAATCCACGCACTTGTGGTGAAAAGCTTTATCCTCATTCTGCATTCTGTTCTTTGGTCAATTGTTTTGACCATTAGAACAGTTTATGATTTAGAAGACTCAATCAAGTCTTCTTTGCTTAAAGGTGATCAATCCCATCTTCTCCAGTCTATGCCAAGTAACTGTATTCTCTTATCCAAGGACCACACTTGTAAATCCTTACTTCGCCATCTCCCACTCTTGAAATGTGTTGCCCAAAATCAGACATATATTTTCCTGCGGTAGGACACATATCATGTGGATTCATAGGGAAATCCATATGTTGGTAGAATGGAGCGACTGGGCTTGTGTACACTGGAATTTAGAAGGATGAGAGGGATTCTTATTGGAAAATGTAAAATTATTAAGGGATTGGATACCCAAGAGGCAGGAAACATGTTCCCGATATTGGTGGAAGTCCAGAACCAGGGGGTCACAGTTTAAGAATAAGGGGTAGGTGATTTAGAACAGAGATGAGGAAAAACATTTTTACCCAGAGAGTTGTGAATCTGTGGAATTCTCTGCTTCAGAAGGCAGTGGAGGCAAATTCTCCGGATGCTTTCAAGAGAGAGTTGGATAGAATTCTGAAAGATAGTGGAGTCAAGGGATATGGGGAGAAATGAACGTACTGATTGCTGATGATCAGCTATGATCACAATAAATGGCAGTGCTGGCTCAAAGGGCCGAATGGCCTACTTTTGCACCTATTGTCTATTGTTTATTGTCTAAAAGTGAAGAACATGTAGCTTTTTCCATCGCAATTGTCAAGATTCCCAAGTGAACCCAAACATCCCAAACTTGGTAATCACATTTTTCCTGACGGTAGACAAAAAATGATGGAGAAAGTCAGCGGGTGAGGCAGCCTCTGTAGAGAGAACGAATGGCGTTGTTTTAGATCGAGACCCTGCTTCAGACCTGAAGAAGGGTCTGTTGATTTAGCGTACTTGTAATAATAAAGACCTCACATCATGTCAGGTTATACACTGTTTATTTAGAATAAACAACTACGTCTCACTTGAGAGTTCATTTTAGACTGCAGAGTGCAGTAGACCGTGACGCTAATAAGCTAGTGGGCGTAACTACAAAAGCATGACTCATAGCATAAGCCACCAACCTACATCCACCCTTTTAAAGAATCAATAGCACTGTACACCCATAACTAAGCAAAGCAAATATCACAACCGATGACAGACATATGTAAAGTCAAACATAGTCCAGATACTTCATGACCAGCCTGCTAACACGACCGGCACGTGTACAATAGAGGCCATCTCCATTCCTCTTCTCCGGGGACAGAGTTGGTGATTTCACCACCGTGGGGGAGTGGACCAACGCCTCTGGGGTCGAAGCAGGAGACTGTGGCGCAGGCGAAGATGGAACAGACAGAGGAACTGTCACGGGCATGGATTGTTGTGCTGGCAAGAGATCCGAAACGTCGCCTATTCCTTCTCTTCATAGATACTGCCTCACCCGTTGAGTTTCTCCAGCATTTTTTGTCAACCTTCCAGCATCTGCAGTTCTTTCGTAAACATTTTTTCTGACAATGCACTGACATTGGATTCAAGTGCTGCTGAGGAATGGCAATTCTCCAGGATTTAACTGTAGCTTATGGTTTGAAAACATATTCTATTTTTAAGATTTTAGTTTAGTTGTTAGATTTATTTTTTATGGTTTTTACATATATTTCTATATGACAGATATATTGAATGACATTGAAAGTTCTGGACATGTATAACAGCCAGCTATAGGTTGAGATGTAGCTTACCACACTTTATTTTGCAGTTTTATGAGTTGCCTTGAACCAGGTCAGCCTTGCAAGCTGATATGGTAGCTTGTCGTGGGAGAAAATTTGAGGCTATTGTTTTATTTATGTCCTCATAAGTTAATATGTTCAAAAGCCCCCCCACCACTTCACAGAACGTGCAGAGAGGTCACGTTTGTGGGGAATTGATGGAAGCCCATGGTATGGAGGAGACAAGGCGAAGGGGAGGGAATGTTGAGAACATGAGTGGATACTATTATCAGCTGCTCTGACCTTCTGTAAGGTGGCTGAAATTACAACTGGAATACATCTCAAGGGAGAGCAGCAGTGAAGAGGACATTCTTGTCTTAAAGTGGACCTACCTAAAGGCCACCATCATATATCACCAAATTCCATGCCCTGGAACCTGCTGAGGCTGATCTTTTTCACATGCTTGGGTGTTGTTTTCATGTGAAAATCTACATTGGTGATTCATATTGTCCACACTGCAAGGAAAATTGGGGTAAGATAGAACAGAGAACATGGTGACACAGGAGCAGGCCCATCAGCCCATAATATCTGTGCCGAAGATGATGTGATGCCAAGATAAACTGATCTTAACTGCTTGCACATGTTCCATATCCCTCCATTCCCTGCATATCCATGTGTCTAGTTGAAAGCCTCCTAAACTCTACTATTGTATCTTCCTCCATCACCACCCTCAGCAGGTGTTCTGCCAGCCACTGTATAAACATTTATCTTACACATCTCTTTTAAACTTTACAGATCTTACTGTAAAACTATCCTCTCTAGCCTTTTACATTTACGCCCTGGGAAAAAGGTTCTGAGAGTCTACCCTATCTATGCCCCTTATATTTTTGTAGACCTATCAAGTCTCCTCCTCAACCTCTGGTGTTCAAGCAAAAACAATCTATGTTTGTCTAAACACTCCTTGTGGCTAATACCCACTAATCCAGGCAGTATTCTGTTCAGCCTCTTCTGCACCCTGTCCAAAGTTTCCACATCCTTCCTGTAATGGGCCCATCAGAACTGCTCATAATTCTCCAAATGTGGCCTAACCAAAGTCTTATAGAGATGCATCATGACTGCCTGACTCTTATACTCCATGCTCTGACCAATAAAGGCGAGCATGCCATGTACCACTGATGCGACACTCAGACCTGTGTTAGATGCCATTGGATGCCTCTGTGCATATTCATATGCTTCATTGAATTAGCACCTGAAACACTTAGTTTAGTTTAGAGATACAGCGCGGGGAACAGGCCCTTTAGCCCACTGGGTCCGCGGTGACCAGCGATCCCCGCATATTAACTGTATCCTACACATACTAGGGAATATATTTACATTTACCAAGCCAATTTACCTACATACCTGACCTGTACGTCTTTGGAGTGTAGGAGAAAACCAAAGACCTCGGAGAAAACCCACGCAGGTCACGGGTAGAACATACAAACTCCGTACAGACAGCTCCCGTAGTCAGGATCAAACCCGGTTACCTGGCACTGCAAGCGCTGTAAGGCAGCAACTCTACCGCTGTGTCACCGTGCCACCCTCCTATTTCAAAACAAAAATTATGGACTTCGAGAAGTTCCCAAACCCACGTTGAAGAAATTATATTGTGCCATGTACCTATGAGAGAATTTTAGACACCTAGTTTTGTACAAGACCGTGTTACATTTGCTTTTCCTCATTCTGCCATCTTCAAAGAGCTCTCAATTTTGGTTCAATGCTTCATGACAAAATCATTTTAATGCAAATGACCAGTTAACAGTGTCCATGAATCTATCATTTTTCTATAGCCATGGATAGTGCCTTCCAACAGCTACCAAGCCTTTTGCTTTTGCTCTTGATCTTGGTCTGGAGCTGGGATACAGGAATAAGATATAGAATTATCCAGGCAGTCCACAGTATAGTTGAATCACCATGAAGAAGCTGCCCTTATCATTGAAAACAGTCCACATGTTTGAGAATAGATATTGTTGTATTTTATTAAGTTGACTGATTCTTAGTTAGGACTTGTGCATTACTTAGTCATAGAGTCACAGGGCAATACAGCATGGAAACGGGCCCTTCGGCCCAACTTGCCCACTCCGGCCAACATGTCCCAGCTCCACTAGTCCCACCTGCCCGCGTTTCGTCTATATCCCTCCAAACTTGTCTGATCCATGTAACTGTCTAACTGTTTCTTAAATGTTGGGATAGTCCCTGCCTCGACTACCTCCTCTGGCAACTTGTTCCATACATCCATCACCCTTTGTGTGAAAATGTTACCCCTCATATCCAAGAAATAGAGTTCCAGCCTACTCACCCTTTCCCTATAGCTCAGGCCCTCTAGTCCTGGCAACATTCTCGTAAATCTTCTCTACCCTCTCCAGCTTGACAACATCTTTCCTATAACATGATGCCCAGAACTGAACACAATACTTGGCTACAATTAAGAACACACTGGGGATTCCACTGATTTAAATAAATCTGATATCCTTCTGTGGAGGAGGACTGCAAAACTGTAAAACTTGAGCAGCCCGGGCAATGTGCCTCTTTAACATGCTTTAAAGTGAAAGGAGAATGGACCAAATGAATTAATCTGGCAAAAGTACATTTGGTTCCCATGAGTTTTTGCTGTCAAAGTTGAGAATTGTGGTTGTTTTCTCTAACATTTTCCGAACTATTTGCATTTTGCAATGTCCTGAAGAAATGGAAGGAACAATATAATCGCAAGTCCTTTTTTCATTGTCTTTGGAGCGCAGCCAATGATTGCCATTCAGTGATGAAGCTTTGGAGGTTCTCAGCTGCCACAGCTGGAAACGTAACTGAGCTCCAGGGAAAGTCTCAGAAACTGCACCAGGTCTACACATCTTTCTGGATGAATTTTGGTGGGCTAATTGAACTTTCCACCAGTATTGCCTCTGGAACTGTCTGCCACTTCTCTTCCTGTATCAGATAAATCTTCTTAAGTGCAAGCCCTTGGTCAGTTGGTGGCATTCATAATGCAGAGCTAGAAAACTATGAGGTCAAGTTCATTACTAGAGACTTGTGTTCAAAATCTTAGCTGGGGCTCCAGTACAGATCTTAGGTGATTTAGGGACTAACTTTCAAATCTAACATTAAATCAAAAGCTCATATGCTGACTCAGGTGAACAAAATATTCCATTGCACTACTCAAAGAAGAGTGTGACTTTGTTCCCAGTACTCTGGCCAAAATGCATCCCTACATTTGAGATAAATACCCCTCCCATGATCAGCGGTTCACAAAATGTTATTTAAAAAAGCTTGTGAAAATTTGAACCATATCTAAAATACTTAAAGATCCTAAGAACACTAAGAAGAATAAACATTTATCTTAACTCAGCAGAGTTAATTTAGAAATAAATACTTTTGGAGCAGCACAGTAGTGCAGCTGGTGGAGCTGCTGCTTCTCAACGCCAGAGACCCAGGTTCAATCCTCACCACAAGTGTTCTCTGTGTGAAGTTAGCACATTCTGCATGGGTATCCTCCGGGTTCTCTGCTTTGCTTCCACATCGTAAAGACGCGTGGGTTGTGCATGTGAATTGGCCACTGTAAAATTGTCCTGCAGTGGATAAGAAAGTGAGATAACATAAAATAGCATGAGCATGTGGTCTGCATGGACTTGGTGGGCTGAAGAAGGGCCTGTTAACATTCTGTATCTCTAAACCAAACTAAACTGAATTATCTGTTACTTACTTTCATCCCTCTTCGACAATACTTCCCATTCAGGTGAGTGGAGATGCTTACATAGAAACATAGAAAATAGGTGCAGGTGTAGGCCATTCGGCCCTTCGAGCCTGCACCACCATTCAATATGATCATCCAACTCAGTATCCCATACCTGCCCTCTCCATACTCCCTGATCCCTTTAGCCACAAGGGCCACACCTAACTCTCTCTTAAATATAGCCAATGAACTGGCCTCAACTACCTTCTATGGCAGAGAATTCCAGAGGTTCACCACTCTCTGTGTAAAAAATGATTTTCTCATCTCGGCCCTAAAAGACTTCCCTCTTATCCTTAAACTGTGACCCCTTGTTCTGGACTTCCCCAACATCGGGAATAATCTTCCTGCATTTAGCCTGTCCAACCCCTTAAGAATTTTGTAAGTTTCTATAAGATCCCCCCTCAATCTTCTAAATTCTAGCGAGTACAAGCCGAGTCTATCCAGTCTTTCTTCATATGAAAGTCCTGCCATCCCAGGAATCAGTCTGGTGAACCTTCTCTGTACTCCCTCTATGGCAAGAATGTCTTACAACACAATGTTGAAATTGCATATAGTAGTTAGAGTAATTTCCTACCCAGGATGTAGAGTAGAGAAGCAGTGGGGAATGCCAATTTTCTAGGAGCAGAGGAAGCATTTCTGATTGCTAATTGTGAGGCACAGCAGTCAATAAAAGGTGTAGAAGTATGGCCTTTTTGGAAGTGGCCGTGTTTGAGGAATAAATGCTGAGGCTTACGCTTGTGAGGCTTTTTGTGAGGAGGTTGAGCAGAAATATAGGGAAGAACTGGTAAAGGTTTTCCAGTTCATGTTTCAGACATTGGTCGGAATGGCAGTTAGGACAGTAGTATGCTTCTCCTGCAGGACGTGGAGATCATGATAAAATTCAGTCTCCCTGGTGCCTACACTCATGGGAAGTGTGCCCATGCTGACAGACCATGTCAAGGAACTGAAGCTAGAGTTGGATGCACTCAGTGTCATTCAAGCTGCTGAGAGCATCTTAGACAGTAGTGAGGGGATCACACCTACAGTGCAAGCAGCGTTGGTGACCAGGAAAGTGATGACCAGGGACATTAATGGGAGTGGGAGTGGGAATATAGTGCTGGGTTTCTCTGAGGCCATCCGCTCAGTAACAGGTATACCTAATAGGCCATTCTCACGTTACGAGCTGACACAAGTGGTAACCCGAGTTAAATCTCGTGGTAATAACGTACGATTAACGTACCGCATTTGTGGATGCAACGTAGTGCATCGTGGCGCTAACGGCAGGTTCTCGTGTAACTTGTCTACTCTTGCAAAAAATCAAACATGTTTGAAATTTTCCACGAGTCAATTTTACTCTTGTGGTTAATAATTGAAAAATTTTAACTCGATTTAAGTGGCCCATGCATTTACCTTAGTATATCGTGAGTCTACCGTATGAACTCTTTAACTCAGCGGGCAGGCAGCAGCAGATTGTCGCTCCCTTCAGTTTCCCAGCGACAGTTACCTGCCACGCGAGAGAGATCGTGCACTGTTGTAGGTCTCCTTTGCACGTCGGTGTTTCTGTCTTTCTCCACTCATTGTTGGCCCCATCTGTCACCACCCCCACCTACACCCCTCTGCTTCCCGGCCATGTGTGTGACCCCTTCCCTCCCCTCTCCAGCTCCCCGCCCATTGCACCGGCGCGGGGGCTTTGCACTGTCTTCACGTCGGCGATGCCAGCAGGTCCGTGCCAGTCACCGGAGACGTCAGGACCAATGGGACATCGACCCCCAGGCCCACCAGGCCCACTGCAAGCACGGAGAACCCAGAGACCCACAGCCAACAGCAACTCCAGCCCAGCCCCGCTCCAATCCAGAGGAACCCGGGTTGCGGATGAGGGGGCGCAGCTCGGGCTGTGGGCGAACTGCCACTTGTCGCCGTAGTGGCCCATCGGGGAGCGGGTTCCTGTTGGTCCTGACGTCTCCGGCCACTCCCCTGTACAGGAGCTGAGACTGGGAACTGTACCGCCCTTGCAGGTGAGCAGGAGAGTGTGGTTGTTTGCAGTTGCAGAGGGAGGGGGCAAGGGCGGTACAGTTCCTAGTCTCGGCTCCTGTCCAGGGGGGTGGCCGGAGACGTCAGGACCAACGGGACACCGACCCCCAGGCCCACTGCAAGCAAGGAGATCCCAGAGACCCACAGCCAGCAGCAACTCCAGCCCAGCCCCGCTCCAACTCCAGAGGAACACGCTCCCCGTAGGGGCAGAAGCTGATGGTGTGCAAGGTACGTCTTGTTCTTGGGGTGGCGGATGAGGGGGCGCAGCTCGGGCTGTGGGCGAACTGCCACTTGTCGCCGTAGCGGCCCATTGGGGAGCGGATTCCTCTGGAGTTGGAGGGGGAGGGGGGTATTGTGCTGTTTGATCGCCCCCTGCTATCCCATGGACAGGGAGACACAGAGGCTTTTGAGACTGGTGGGCAATCACTTCCAAAGTTCTGCCCACACTGTCAGTACACCTCTCCTACACTTGTCTCCCGCACAAAGATCACCCCGCAGAGAATGATCCCAGCCTAACCCAAGAGCCATGTCACCCCAGACAGATTAATGAAGCCCCCCCCCCAACCTCTCTCCATCTCAACTCACGCCTGGGCACCGAAGCAACTCAGGAGGCGAACCTTGAGCTCCGTCTCACAACAATCTGATGTGCACATCCGTCCACATTCAAAGATTTAATCTCCCGTCTCCCCGCAGTGTGTAGACATGGCAGTAAATTCAATTAAAACATATCAAACCTGTGTGTTTCAAACAAATCATAAGTATAACTGCTCTGGCACTGGATGGTGCGCATTTTCCCTTTGTAGGTCACATCAATAGATGCGGCCGCTCTGAATTATATCTTTAAAACAAAGCCACAGGATGGAGAGGTCTTCTTTAACACTGTTGCTTATTAAAACATAACACTGTTGCTTATTAAAACAAAACTTCAATCAGGATTGGCTGAAGAGTAACTCGGGAGACGAACTGGGAACATCGCAGAAATGACAAGTAAACGGGAAACTGCCGTCTACCCATGGGAACTCGGTTAACCTCTTGATCTTTCACTTGTTATATCGTGCTCAACCACGACCCCTTCACTCGGGTTACCTCTTGCGTCAGCTCGTAACGTGAGAATGGCCTTTAAGACTTTATTCTGTGGAGCATAGGTTGAGAGGTTGCTAAAATCATGAGTAACTTGAATAAGGTGAATGCACACAGGTTTATCCCAGGGAAAGGGAAATCAAAACTTCAAGGGCATGGGTTTAAGGTGAGAAGGAAAAGATTTAAAAGGAACCTGAGGGGCAACGTCTTCACACAAGGTGTAGTGCGTATATGGAACAAGCTGCAAGAAAAAGTTGAGGCAGGACCAACAACATTTAAAAGTATTTGGATAAGTACATGGATAGGAAAGGTTGAAGGGACATGGGTCAAAGACAGGCAAATAGGCCTCGCTTAGAAGGGCATCCAGATCAGCATGGACAAATTGAGCCAATGGACCTATTCTCTGTTGCATTACTCTATGACTGAATGTATTCTCCAATGCAAGTGCCAGTATTTTCTGTTCTGTTAATGGATTCCAAAGAAAGTCACCATTAGAGCACTGTTGGGCAATATTGGCCAAAGAGTGTCATTTATACTGGCATACAAGGGAATCCTGAACCTATCCATGAAATGAAACTAGTCCTTGGGTAACTGCTGAATTCACCTGCTAATTCTGGGCCATTATTTCCTTAGATCTTTTACAGTATGGCATTAAATATTTAGCTTTGAAATACAATCCAAATTAAGCCTAAGAATGGGAAAAAGATAATAGTCTGTACGGAGTTTGTACATTCTCCACATGACCGTGTGAGTTTTCCCCGAGTGCTCCAGTTTCCTTCTACTTTCCAAAGGCATACAGGTTTGTAGGTTAATTGGCTTTGGTAAAAACTGGACTGGAATCTAAACGTTCCCCAAAGGTATCATCAGGGAAAGGATTGATAGAGACTGCAGATACTGGGATATGCAGTAAAAAAAAACAGCGGGTCAAGCAGCATCTATAGAGGCAATGGAATAGTGTCCCTAGTCTATAGGATAGTGCTAGTGTGCGGGAATCGCTTGTTGGCGCTGGTCGCCGAAAGGCCTGTTTCCGCATTGTATCTCTAATCTAAACTAAATTAAACTAAACTAAACTAAATCACTAGGAATTGTGGATTACAGAATCTGCTCAGAAATGAGGGTGGTTAGTGGAACCAGATAAGGGAGGATGCAAGGCAAAAGAGAAACAGTGTTGAGAGGGGAACGGAGGAGTGCACCGAATGGGTAGAGTGTGTCAATAATAGACAGCTGAAACCAGGAGAAGAACAGGAAACCAAGACTACAGTGAATGGGAATGTAGGGACTGTACGAGAGGGCCTGAGTGGATGGGGAGAAAGGAGAAAGAAACAAAGACACTGCGGGTTAATTGAAACTGGAGAATTCGGTTCATGTCACTGGGTTATAGACTATCCAGGCAAAGTATGAGATGCTAGTTTGCATTTGGCCTTCCCTGGCTGTGGACAGATAGGTTGGTGTGGGACTGGCCAGGGAAGTTGAGGCGGCGACAAGTGGTTCATGCTTGTACCCCCTTTACAAGTGGCTTTGCATATGCTTTCCTGAGTGGGGTTTTTTGACATCATGGCTTAATTAGGATGATTTGGAAATTGTATATGGAACAGATTAATGTGCATGCATCTAATCGTTGTTTTCAAAGGAAATGAAATAAAGGTCTAGCCCTGTCACCCATAGAATTCTGAAGCAGGCCAAAAAAATTAGAGCATGCTGAGATTTGCAAATTAGAACCCTGCGGTAGCTGGCTGTAAAAGTAGTAGTATCAGTTGATACTTCCAGAACTAATGCATACAAATTACAGGCATTCATTTAAAGATACAGAAGACAAAACATGGGTATAATTGTAAACCTATACAGAACGTGATTATACCACACTGTGATTATACCAAACTGTGAATTACACGTGCAATTTCCTTTCTGTACTACAAAAATTGTTCAAGAAATTTCCCAAGGTGGGACCAGAATTGAGAAGATGCAATAATCAAGCAAGATGAAATGGCCTGGACCCCTTTAACTGGTAAGTTCGGAGACTAGAGAAATCTAAAGTTTTGAAAGCATTGAATAGAGTGGATATGGAGAAATTGTTTTCATATGTAGTGATTCTACAATACAATACAATACAATACAATACAATACTGTTTATTGTCATTTGAACCTCAATTGAAGTTCAAACAAAATTTGGTTTCTGCAGTCGTACAACAAGAAGAAACAATTAACAAGACACACAATTCACACAAACATCCATCACAGTGAATCTCCTCCCCACTGTGATGGAAGGCAAAGTCTTGTCTCTCCCCTTCTCTCCATTCTTCTCCCGATGTTAAAGCCCCCGGCGGGCGATGGCAAGTCCCGTGGCCGTTAAAGCTGCGGCAGGCGATGTAAAGCCCCATTCCGGGTCGTTTTCACACCCACAATTCGGGCGGGAGAAGTTGCCGTTGCGGGCACTCCGAAAAGCGGTCTCCCACCAGGGACCCGCGAGCTCCTGATGTCTCCGTCCACCGGACCTGCGGCTGGAGCCTCTGAAGCTCCAGAGTTGGGTCGCAGCCGCGTGCCACCACAGCTCTCCATGCTCCGAAGCCGGCCAGCTCCACGATGGTAAGTCCACGGGCTCCGCAACTGGAGCTCCCAGTCCGCTCCACGGTGCTGGGCTCCAGCGGGTTTTTTATTTTTGTCCCGGTTGGGGGTATAGGTTGTTGTGGTTTATATATTGTTTTTAGCTGTGTATATGTGGGGGGTGGGGGGAGGAGGTGGGGGAAACTTTTAAATCTCTTCCCTGTACCGGGGACCCGTCAGGGAAAGGTCGGGTTCCCCGTACAGGGAAGAGATTTAAAAGTTTCGCCCGCCCCCCACATATAAACAGCTAAAAACAATATATAAACCACAACAAACTATACACTCAACGGGACAAAAATTAAAAAAAGACAGACGGGCTGCAGGGGCCACTGCCGCGAGGCGCCGCCATTTTACATAATAAGGGCATTTAAAAGCAGAATAATCATGGATCCATCAAACAAAAGTTATAGATGTTTTAGCATTGATTTATGTCAGAATGTGGAACCTGCTGCTACCCAAATCAGATACCATTGCGATTTAAGAAGAACCTTAACATGAAGGGGGAATATAATAATAACTAATTAAAGATGACGAAGCACTTGATATGGTCACCAGCATTAACACTCTAGGCCAAGTGACCTGTTTCAGTAAAACACAAAATGCTAGAGGAACTCAGGCAGCATCTATGGAGAGAATGGACAGACAGGGTTTTGGATTGAGACCCAACTCCGATCATGGCTCTACCATAGTTTAAGAAAGAACTTCAGATGCTGGTAAAAGCAAAGGTAGACAAAAAATGCTGGAGAAACTCAGTGGGCGAGGCAAAAAAGCTACCTTGAGTTTCTCCAGCATTTTTTGTCTACCTCTGGTTCTACCATTGCCTGTTTCATTGCTGTAGTTACATTAAGATCAGATACAGTAGATTTACAAAATGTCTCCAGCCTTATTTGATAACACTCTGAAGTTAAGTTCTGAATTTTGGCGTCACTTACATTTACATTAAGCTTGATGTTTAAATGTTTCTGTATGAAAACAGAATAATATATTTTCACAGATAACCAAATCACTGTAGGTCAAGAAAGACTGAGTCAACTGTGCATAGAGAGTTCAATTAGAACTATATTTATTAATGTTTAATTCACAATCCTGTTTAATGTTCAATAAATTTCAAATATGGAAAGTCGTAGGACAATTGAAATATTAATTTCATGTTTGTAATATAAAGTCAGGTCCACAATTGATACCTCTCAGGCTCAGTGATAACAGTCACTGCCATCAGTAATGTTCATGTTTTACATTGGTGTTACTGACTCGTGCTGCCCTCTACCTACTTGTCTAATATTGTATTCCATGGATATTCATAAAAATATCTCATGATCACTATTTGATAGTTCCAGACTTTGCTCAAGTGTTTCTTCATTCTCTCTGAAAGTGGACTTTTAAATAAAACTTAATTTTACTTCGGAGTCACGTGAGTGATTCCGTGAAGAACCCGCTCAGCACGCATGCGCGACAATAACGCCAGCAGTGCAACAGCGGCAGGCGGGAGTCAGGCGTTCCCGCTACGAGCCTGAAGGAAAGGAACGTTAGCTAAGTACTTACCTTCAGAGTAAAGTCGGTCTTTGCGTTTGTTTTTGCTCCAGGGGGAGCAAAGCAGCAGAGGGAAGCGGCCCCCGTTCGACTCCAGGGAAGGAGCTGACAGTGGAGGGGGGAGAGGCGGAGAGGCGGCAACGGGACCGCACACGCTGCGGTCCACAGACACGGGTGCTGCGCTGATGCCCAGTCTGCTAAACAGCTGCCTGACCAACAGCAGCGGACTGGAGGGAAATTAAAAAACCGGCCGGCACCCCTGCAGACTCCCGACAAAGAGACTCGCCGCCCGAGAACCGCTGAAATGCCGCCCGAAAACGGCAGACAGCCTCTAACAGCAAGATCAGGACCAACCTCAGGCTGGAGACAGACACGGAAGATGGAATCAGCACTTCAAACAAGAAACAAGAGTGTCTGTTTCTCCAAGCCATAGGAAGGTCATGGAGCTAAAAACTCCAGCGAGACTTGCCTCAGGAGCAGGGGCAAGTCCGCCAAGGGAGCTAACACTCCCACTCCAGTGCCTAACAGCACTGGCCATCTCCCTTGTCGAGGGATTGATGGGAACCAGAGCTGGGCTGGTCAAGAAGAGGGGTCACTGGCTGAACAACATCGGGAGTATACTTGAGGTACAGGATCAGGAAGAGCTGCTGGGTGTGGCCGCTATGTGGCTCCACCACTAGCGAGATGGCTTTTCAGTCTCAACTGACGGCCAGCTCTTGTTCCCAACCTGTTCTTTTCAAAAAACCTCTCCAAGACAGGTAGTCATGAGGTGTTGGATTTCATCATGCCTCCCCTAAATTGCATTTACTCAAAGTGCCCACCATTATTGGGGAGTAAATTGAGCATCGCTTTTAAAAACCTAAATATCTAAAAATGAATTTGATATCCCTGACGTCGGTTATCATTTTCGCATGCTCTTTCCAGAGGGTCAGGGTAGTATGGCAAAACACCTGACCCTACTGTTCGCAGTGCTCCGCAACTTATCAGGAAGTTATAAAACCTGCCCTCAACTCAAAAAATTTACAGGACTGTGAGAACGCCGACCTCACAACCACATGTCCTGCTGTCTGGCTAAGTTACCAAACCAAGCCTAAAAAACTGGACGAAGTGTCCAAAATATCGGCGCAAGAGGGCAGGGTCTGGAATGAGCACCACACGTAAACCAGTCAGCAGTACCTCTAACGCGTCCACCAGGAGGGTCTACCTCATGGTACTGGTGAAAGCTCGGGGCCTGCATGCCAATCCCGTAAGCCATTCAGGTCAGGGCCCAGAGCAGGCCCCATGGAAAATGCGCCACCCCCCAACATCACCGCCACGTCAGACAACGTGCAAGACTCGTTGGACCGGCAGGAAATAGAAGAATACCCATAACCATGGAGGTAGGTGGGTCTGCTTCCTACCAACGTATAGAAAATAGGGGCTTAATACTAACAGAGGGGAGATTACACCTGTTTTAAGAAGCACGGGAGTCTATCACGAGTGATCAGTATATACTCAATGGCTTTAGTGGATACAAAATACAATTCATACTAGAAAAATTGCTACCAGTTCAACATTTACCCCAGAGGGTATTTTCCCTCTCCGTTAAAGAAACGAGAGGGACAAGCTGAACTGGTGAGACTAATTACAAAGGGTATCATGGGAAACATGAACCCTTGGAATTCATATCTAATATTCGTCCCTAAACCCAAAAAGATGGTGGATGTCGCATCATCATTGACTTAACTTCACTAAAAATGTTTGTTAAGTATATACATTTCAAAATGGAAACTGTTGTTACTGCCAAACAACTAATTTCCAAAGGATACTTCATGGCAAGCATTGATCTTAAAGATGTTTACTATTTAGTACCATTCACAAGGATCATCGCAGATACCTGGAATTTACCTGGATGGGGCAGCTATGGCAATTTAAAGCGTTACCCAATGGGTCACATCAGCCCAAGATTATTCACCAAGATACTAAAACCAGCTCTGGCAATATTCACAAGACAAAAACATATTGTCATGGCATATCTTGATGATATCTTAAAAAAAAAAGGCAAGACCATGGAATTGACTATGTTAGCTGTATCAGCTACCAAACAGTTATTCGAAACCCTGGGATTGTCTTACATCCAGATAAATCTAAGTTGAAGCCATCCACAATCATGGACTACTTGGGCTTCACAATTAATTCAGTCTACGTGACTGTAACATTGCCAAGAGACAAAACAGTTGAATTGGCACAATCATGCAACAATTTAATGGTCCACGTACTCCCAACTATTCGACAAGTAACAGAGTAATTGGGAAAATGGTAGCAGCATTTCCGGCTACACAATTCGGACCTTTGCACTGTCAAAACTTACAAAGAGCAAAGGTACAGGCACCAAAACGACATACAGGTCATTATGATCGTGTCATGAAGTTACCCACTGAAGCAATATCATAACTACAGTGGTGGGCAAAAAACGTTTGGCATAATTTCAACCTATTATCATTACTAACAAGTAGTAGATGGACTAACCCAGAGTCATCGTTACCACTTACACTGGGCATTAATTATCTACAGATGTTGGGTGACTTTTACGGTTTAAAAGCATATGCACAAATATGCATCACTTGCATGTACGGTTACAAATAGATAATACTACGATGGTGGCCTACATTAACCATATGGGCGGCATAAAATCGGTATCATGCGACAAGTTGGTCAACACAATTTGGCAATGGTGTGTCGAAAGACATATTTGGCTATCAGCAACTTACCTGCCAGGTAAGCTAAATACAGTAGCAGACACCAGGTCACGTAAATTTAATGACAACATCGAATGGATGTTAAACCCCCAAAAATTTGCAAAAGTTATCAAGCAATATGGCACGCCAGATATCGATTTATTTGCATCAAGGCTAAATCACCAGGTACCTATGTATGTCGCTTGGGAACCAGACCCTGAGGCAGCAGCGGTAGATGCGTTCGCGCTGGATTGGGGAAATTCTTCTATGCATTTCCTCCCTTCTGCCTCATCAGTTGGGGACTACGTACAATACAAATGGACTCTGCTTCATGTATTTTGATAGTACCCGACTGGCCTATGCAGCCATGGTTCCCAAAACTCCATGACATGGTTGTTGAAACTCCGATGGTATTCCCCAGTGACAGGGAGTTATTAACACCCAGTGTCGGGCACAAGCCACCCGTGCCATGGAAAAAAATCAAACTCCTGGGTTGCAGATTCTGCACAAACCACTTCTGGGACTGGGATTATCAGAACAAACCGTCGACACCATGTCAGCATCCCTCCGAACATCCACTAAAAAACAGCACTTGTCCAGCATCAAGAAATGGGAGAAGTACTGCTTGGATACAGGGACCACCTACTCAACCGCTACAGTTACCAACGTACTGGAATTCCTGGCGAACCTTCACCACGATGAAGGACTCAGCTACAGAGCCATCAACACAGCTAGAAGTGCCCTGCCTGTCTATTTAAAACCAACTGCAGGACAACAGGCCATGGGGTCCCACCCGCTGGTGGTCAAACTAATGAAGGGTATTTACAACTCTAACCCCCTAGACCAAGGTACACCCATACATGGGATGTCAGTGTGGTCCTGACATACCTCAGGGGATGGCCACCAGCCAGATCCCTCAACCTGGAACAATCTATGCTCAAAACACTCATGTTGATGGCACTTGTATCTGCACAGAGGGTCCAGTCACTACACTTATTGCGACTGGACAGCATGCGCACAGCTCCAGACCAGATCTCTGTCGTAATCCAGGGACTGATCAAACAGAGCAGACCAGAAACACCTAATCCAGTCGTGGAATTCCGGGCTTACCCGCCAGAACCACGGTTATGTGCCATGACCCACCTACTATCCTACATAGACACAACCAAAATATTCGAGGGAGATGAAAAGCCTTGTGGGTCAGTCATAAAAAACCTTATGGTCGGGTGACGAGCCAAACCATTGCGAGATGGCTCAAGCAGGTGCTAAAAACTGCTGGGATAAACACTAACATGTACAAATTTTATTCCACCAGGGCAGCATCCACGTCGACGGCTAAAACAATGGACGTGCCTATAGACCACATCCTGGCTACAGCAGGATGGTCGGGGGAAGGACCGTTCAGAAATTTTATAATAAGCCGTTGTCAAAACCTGTTTTATTTGCAGGAAAGATTTTACGGACTGCAAATATTTAATTTAAGCCCAGGGGAGCAATTTAATTTCTTTGTTGTTATTGTTAAAAAATACCATTGTGTTTTTCTACAAACAGATTCATTGGTTGATTACGATAACACACTTCCTCCCTCAGACTTCGGCAGTGCGTGAAGTAATAACTGTTACACGGGTTGAAATCACAGAGCTTTGAAGTCTTCACGGAATCACTCACGTGACTCCGAAGTAAAATAGTAAGATTAAACGAGAACTTACCAGTTTGAAGTTTGACCTGTATTTTATGAGGAGTTACGAAGAAGGATTACGTGCCCTCCGCTCCCACCCTCAATAATATGGGTCAAACTGATAAACTGATGTCTCCTTGTCTTTACTATGTTTACTTCAATAACTGTGTCTATCTGTGATTCCACACCGCTGCTTTGAAGTATGCCGCGCATGCGTGCTGAGCGGGTTCTTCACGTAATCCCTCATCGTAACTCCTCATAAAATACAGATCAAACTTCAAACTGGTAAGTTCTCGTTTAATCTTACTATTATATGGTGTTTGACCTGAAGCAATAAACTGCATTATGTTTTAAAATAAAATGAGCTCACTGAAAAATATTCTTGAAAATTAGCAATTTATCTTCAAACATTTCTGCTATGTAAAGAGCATGTCATGTTTTCCAGAAAGGTAGGGTATCTCACCTCAAAAAGTATCAAATGATGATGCATTTTGGTGTTGATTATGTTTAGCATTAAACAAATTGCTTGAGGAACTCAGATAGTCAGACAACATCTGTGGAGGGAAATGGACAGACAATATTAAGAATTGGAGCCCTCCTTCAAGTCTCTGATTTTGTTTGGGTTTTGTGAGGAGCCCTGAGATGCTTTGCATTAAAGCGCTGGTGGAAAGTTGTTGTGCTGATCATAAATAACAATCATCATTAATCTGATTTACCACACAAGCTGATACTATTGTGCCTAATCTGCTATCATCCACTAATATTCAGATGAAGATAGAAATTAACCATTATGGCTTTTTTACTCTTAAATCTAGAGACTAAAGGTAAATGCAGCATTTCATCCCTTGCTACTGATCTAACATAAAGCCAGTCACTTGTTTATTTCTCTTATTTTTTCACAGCATTAATACTATAATTTATGAGTTATCAGTAAGTGATCCATAATGTATTGGTAAATGAATCCATGAATCGCTTTCTATTTAGAGTCCACACTATGGTGGACTCTGATTCATTACTGAAATTAGAATAATGCCATTGGGTGGGCTCCGTCATGCAACATTATCTTTTACTTTTATCCGTAATAACAGGAAAAAGATGCCATGTTTACCTAAACAGCTGAGAACAGATGATGACAATTTAATAGAGGAAGTGAATAAGGTCCTAAAGGCTTTGTTCCACCTTTGAAAACTGAATACAGGTCACACGTTTTATATTTCTCTTGCGATCTCTGTGGGTTGGACAAAGTGAGTTCCATAAATGAACACAATTAAGATGTCAGGAAATTATTGCAAATATATTTATCTTTAACATATTAGTAGTAATTTTTGTAGTCAGCTATTAGTGGTGTGCATTTACTTTACAGAGTCAAATGTAGGCAGATGTGGCTTCATACTTGGAAGAGAGAATGAAATATTAGCGTTTAAATTGATTTGAATCAATTAGTTTAGAGGAGAATAAATAAAACTGAATTTATAATGAGAATAATTTAAGAGAACACGAGTATTCAATGAATATTTGTGTCTGCAAAAATTAATCTATGTCGGGCCAAATTAAATTGATTGTTGACACCACATTCAAGTCTTTTCACTTTATTCAGTCATGCCATGTTCACAAGAGGGAATTTTTAACACTAATCAGCTTATACTGGGTGATGATAGGAGTTGTTAAATGGAGAACATGCCTCACAAATTTGGGTTCAACACCTGGTATCCTGATGATGCTTGAAACGCAGCCACTCTCCCAGAAGGTGTGTCAGAATTTATATTGTTAATGAGCAAAACACAAATTGTTGGAGGAAATCGATGAAGGGAAATGGATAGGTGAAGTTTTAGGCCAAGATCCTTCTTCAAGAAAGGATGGGTTAGTTATTCAAGAAAGGATGGGTTAGTTATTTTTACATTGGGCTAAATAACATCTAATTTTCACATTATTGCATTATTTCCTTTGAAGTCCTACATCAAAAATAGAAAACATCACAGAGAGCTGATAGCCACCTAATATTATTACCTGAATAGATGCCTGGAGTGAATAGATGCCTGGTCTTTATTGTCACTAGCCCACTGCCCATACACACTAATCAGAGTCCCCTCTCTTCCAAATCTATGCCATCCAAATCCAGAACGGCAAATATTTTGAGTGGTGCAATTGCTGACAAATGGAAAGCCTTAAACAATGTCCCTTGGCACTCGGAAATATTTAATGACTCCCAATAATGAACCAAAAATGATAAATTTGTAATTGACCTTCATAAATTACTTCCAAAATAGAAATACAACTGGAGTAATTCTAATAATTAAAAATGTTGATGGAAAAAAAAACGAAGGAAAAAAAGAACAACTTATTTCTCTGCATCTGTGGTCTTACAAGCCCCATTGAAATCAATGAGCTTGCAGATTGCTACACCAATATAAATTTAAAAGTGGAGTCTGGCAATCTCAGAATTATCTATGTACCACTTCCTGAAGGTAATCAATTAATAATAGCTTCAGATCATGAAATTATGTTTTCAGGAGAAGATGATGTCAAGAGCTTGCTTTTTGCTGAATTAAATGAGGAACTAAATGTCACTATAGAAAAGCTCTTTATGAAGAGAGTTTGTTTAAAATGTATTTACTGCAGTTATTAAACAGCAGAGTATTTCTTTGTGTGAGATAGAAACACACATCAAAGGTTTAGATGTCCTTGTGGTTCAACCAACAACTGACCCCTGACATCGTTGTTACATCCGATGTCAAAAGGCTGCTAACAATCTCTCACAATAAGGTAATACCTTCAGGTCACAACTTGGCTCAGCAGCCAATTAATCACTCGTGCACGTGGACACTGAGGATTGTCTGCAGCTAACCAACTAGACAAAGATCCACTTTTACAGTCCATCAAGAATACATTAAAAATGTCCTCATTTAGTGTAAATTTATCACATTTCATTGTCCTAATTCATTCAAAAATATAAAAGTAATTATTCTCTGGTTTCTGTGAATGTGTAAAGAAATCTAGAATTTGTTGACAGCTGTCAGTGTATTTTTTTTTAATAATCCTTAAAAATTCATCCTATAGTCAGCCAGACTGTTTATTTAAAACAATTATATATTCTAGGATTTACTTGCATCTTGAAGTATTTTGTGTCTATGGAGCGAAGGAAATAGGCAACGTTTCGGGCCGAAACCCTTCTTCAGACTTAACGCAACGCGCGTTAAGATATTTTAAAGATATTTATACCTCGATAACTTTTACAATATACCACCGATCGGAACGAAACTTGTTGCACTCGCAGCACAGGAGAACGGTGAGTAACCTGTCGAAGAATTGTAGCGCTTTTGCATATCGTTTTTGTGCAAATAGAAAAACCCTGCAAACCGGAGGAGCACATGATCAGAGTTTTAGTTATGTATAGATTGTTGCTGAGGTTAGTGTGGTATAATATTCAAGAGCCTGGTGGTTGCTGAGAAGAAGCTGTTCTTGAACTTGGTGATCACAGTTATCTGACTCCTGTACCTTCTTCCCAATGGTAGGTGTGAAATGAGAATGTGGCCTGGGTGGGGGAGGGGGTCTTTAATGATATTGGATTTGAGGCAGAGCCTCTCGTAGATTCCTTTGATGATGGAGAGGTCAGTACCTGAGATGGACAGGACAGTATCTGCCACTCTCTGCAGTCGCTTTCATTCTTGGGTATTCAAGTTGCCAAACAGGCGGTGATGCATCCGGTCTGTATTCTCTCTATTGTACACCTGCAAAAGTCCATGAAACAAACATGAAAAACATAAAATATCCATACAAGCTTGAAACTGAAAATGAACAGGACAATAACTATTCTGAAAACTTCCTCCACATAGTCAACCTCTCAAACAGAGATATTTCAAGGAAAATCAATGACATTTTCATAAATTAGATGCATCAGAAACAAGCTAATTAGGCTCAAAATCAATAACCCCTCTGGGACATGTAGTATTTACACCAGACTGATGAAAAACACAAGGGAAGTGATTTGTGAAGCACTGACAATCATTATGAGGGACTATTGCTCCCTAGGGAGGTTCCAGATTAATGGAATTAGGCAAACATAGTGCTTCATTCTGAAAGGCCAACAAAACAGAGACAGTTAGGTACAGATAGATTACAGTTATTATTAGTGTTTTGGCTAAAATAACAAAATCAATTTTCTGGATGAAATATGACAATTATCCATACATCTATAATAAACTGGTTAGCAGCAATGTATTTCAGAAAAGGAAGATCCAACAAGATGTAACATGCTGATTGGCTTGTAGAAAGCACAATCATGTAAGTTGCCTTGACATCAAAAGGCAATTGACAAAGTTCAATGCAAATATCCATGTATTAATATCAAAACTTCCAGGAATTTTGAATAAATTCTATCACAGGTACAAAAGCGTTTTGAAGATAGGAAATAAAGTATATTCTTCGTACATCACTTCAACTTGGAATAATTACTGAGGGTAGTATCCTAGAGCCTCTATTGGAAACATAGTAACTAACTACATCATTAACTTAGATTTAGGAATTCAATGATAGATATTTACATTCTTCTTTATTGCAATGAAAAGTGGAATGCAAAGAAGAATTTTGAAAATGTAGAATGAGTTTGACATAATATAAAAGTGACGAGAACAATGACAGATAAACCTTCATGCAGTTGAATATAAAGCATCATACTAAGTAAGAAGAAACTTCTGATAAAGGGGTGGAAATTTGGCCCCTGAGCTATGTTTCAGAATCAGAGTGCAAATCCCATCCATTCCTATATATTTACATTTAGTGCACATTGGGAACTCAACTAGTTTAACAATGAGATGGGATGAGGTGGGAGTGGCGGCGCCTAACGGCAGCGGCTCGACTACAGTCGTCTGTCTTTTTTTTTTTTTGTCTTGTTAAATGTATGTCTTTGAGTCAGTTTTTTTTTTTTTTTTAAGCTGTGTATATGTGGGGGGTGGTGGGGGGGGCTGTGGGGGAAACCGTTTTAAATCTCTTCCCTGTGCGGGGACCCGACTATTCCCTGTCGGGTCTCGGATGTCGTTGGGCCTAACATCGTGGAGCCGGTGGCGACCTCCGGCCGGGACTAACCTGAGGGCTCCAGTTGCAGAGCCTGCGAAACTGACATTGCGGAGCTGGCCAACTTCGGAGCGGGAAGAGCTGTGGTGGCATGCGGCTGCGACCCGACTTTGGAGTTCGGAGGCACCGGCTGCAGACCCGGTGGACGGGAACATCGGGAGCTCGCAGGTCGCTGGTGGGAGACCGCTTTTCCGAGCTCCGCAACGGCGACTTCCCCCGCTGGAATCGCGGGTTTAAGGACATGGAGCCGGGGCCTAACATCGCCCGGCGTGGCTTAAATGGCCTCAGGACTTACCATCGCCCGCCGGGGGCTTTAACATCAGAGCCCCAGTTCGCCTCGACACTGCAGTTGGACTGCTGGACCACGGGAGAAGGAACAAAGGGAAGAGATAAAGACTTTGCCTTCCATCACAGTGAGGAGATGTTGGAGACTCACTGTGATGGATGTTTATGTAAACTGTGTTTAGTGTGGGTTTTGGATTGTGTTTGTAATGTAAAAAACTGTAGAAATGGAATTTCGTTCAAACCCAGGTTTGAATGACAATAAATAGCATTCTATTCTATTACAGATCCTTGAGTTAACTGTGTGGTGAAGGCAGGCCAATGCAGCCATATTCAGCCAAGAATGCCAAGGAGAAAGATATCCTTTAAATCTATTTCTTATTCCTATTAAATCTCTCCCCTCTCACCTTAAACCTATGTTCTCCAGTTCTTGATGCCATTACTCTGGGTAAAAGACCGTGCATTCACACTATCTAGCCCCCGCATGATCTTATAAACCTCTATAAAATTATCCCTCATCCTTCTGCACTCCACGGAATAAAGTCTTAGCCTATTCAACCTCTACCTGTAGTCAGGCCCTTGAGTCCTGGCAACATCCTCATAAATCTTCTCTGCGGTCTTTCCAGTTTAAGAATACCGTTCCTACAACAAGATGACTAAAACTGAACACAATACTCTAAATGTGGAACATAAAAATTTGTATGTGCATACAGTATGTGATAGGGTGCAATTGCATGTTTGAAAATGCACTCTGCCGCATCTGATTCCATATTCAAAGAATAACTTTCTTAATCTTTTATAGTGCCATGTGTTAGTTTCATTGTAAATATTGCTCACATGTTTCCTTGTCCCAATGTGAGCAAAATCGTACCTTCAATTTTAAAGAACCAAAGAACAGCTCAGGTCAAAAAGCCACTCAATTTTTCAAGCTATAAGATTTCAGGCCAGTCATGTTCCCCTAAGTTTCTCACATTTCGCTCCTTGAGTATTTATCCATTTCCCTTTTGAAAGTTCCAGTTGAATCTTAATCCACAACCCAATCAACAGTGAGTAAAAGCCAACCATTGTTGTGTAAAGTTATTTTTCCTTGTGTTGATTTTGGTTCTTTTGCCAGACACCTTAAATTGGAAAAGTTTCTCTCTACCCAAGTCCTTCAGCATTTTAAATACTTCTGTCAAATCTCTTGGCCTCCACGATCCAAGAAGAACAATCCAAATTGTTCCAGTCAATCCACATAAACACAATCCCTCACCTTTTAACCATCCTTACAAGTCTCATCGTACCTCTCCAAGATCTTAAATATTCTTCCTAACAGGGACAGAATACTCCAGCAGGAGCTGATTTTACTATTTGATGTATCGACTTGGCTTTTGTTCATTGTGTCTTTAGCCAGATACGCATTTACTTTATTACTATATTGTTAACCTTTCCAACTGCGATTAAAGATTTGTACACCAGGCCCCATGAGCTCCCATAAAACTGAACCATTTAACTTATTCATGATAAAAATGTATCCCTCACCCTCTTCTGCATTTAATTTCAACAACCATATGAAACATGTGAAGGCTGTTATTTCTGAAAGTTTGCTGTTTTTCCTGAACATGGAGTGTCAGAATTGCAACTCCTAACTTTTGATGGAGAATTCCAATGATGTACGTTTACATTCACCATTAGAGTCGGTGAGTCATTAAATCTTACAGTATGGAAACAGGCCCTTCGGCCAAACTTATCCAGGCTGACCAAGATGCCCATCTAAGCTTTGCCAACATTTGAAGTAAGAATTTTATTGTACCGTACTTTTGTGACTCTCAATTCTTGACTTTACTATAATTCCCAACAACACCCCCCATGTACGTGATGTCTTTAAAATTTTGTTATCACACCTGCCTCAACCACTTCCTCTGGCAGCTCATTTCATGTATTCATTAGCCTCTGTGAGGAAAATGTCTCTCAGGTACTTATTAAATCTTACTGCTCCCAACAAATCTACACATTCTGATTCTTGATTCACGACTCTAGGAAAAAGACTGCGTGCATTCATCCTATCTATGCCCCTCATGATTCTATGCAGCATAAGATCTCCCTCAATCTCCTACACTCCAAGGAGTAAATTCATAGCTTGCCCAGTCACACTTATTAACCCAGACCTCAGGTCCTGAAAACATCCTCATAAACCTTTCTGCATTCTTTCCTTAATGTATTTTTCTGTATCAGGGTAACCAAACCTGAATACAATATTGCAAGTGCGATGTCACCAAAGTCTTGTACTAGACCAACATACCATCCCAATTTTTATACTCAATTCCCTAAAGGGCCCGTCCCACTTGGGCGACCTAATCCGCGACTCATATTCGCAGCATGGTCGACATGAGGTCGTAGGAGGTCTTCGTTACTCTCCTTCATGCTCGAGAGTGGTCTCCACGTACTCAAGGCCTCAGCTAGGTCGCGGTGGTTTTTCAATATGTTAAAAAATGCCCGCGAGTTAAAAAAGGTTGCCATGGAAAAAATCGATACTTTTTTTACTCGTAGGTATAGTCGTAGTAAGTCATAGTAGGTTGGCATGTTAGTCGTAGGTAATCGAGGGTAGTCAAAGGTAGTTGTAGGTAGTCTTCATCATAGTCGAAGGGAGGTCGAAGGAGGTCGTCTTCACTCTCCACTATTTGGTGTCCAATTTTCCCAAAGTTAGTCGTAACTAGTCGAAGCTGGTCTTCAACATAGCTGAAGGAGGTCTTCTACAGTCGAAGGAGGTCTTCACATGTCATTTTTTCAAACGCTTCTAAAATCGCCAATTAGGTCGCCCAAGTGGGACAGCCCCTTAACTGATGAAGGCCAACATTGACAAAAGTCTTCTTCATCACCCTGTCTACCTGTGATGTCACTGTCTGGGGGAATATGAACTTGTACTTCTGGGTCCCTCTGCTCTCCAACACTCCCGACAGCATCGCCGTTCACAGTGAAAGTCCTACACTGGTTTGACTTCCCAAAATTCAATACCTCGCTCTTAGCCAAATTAAACTCCATTGGCCATTCGTTGGACCACTTACCCAACTGATCTGACCCTGCTGTGATATTCCCCATTTTGGTATCATTTGTAAACTTACTATTAATGCCTTGTTCATAATCTTCCAAATTGTTGATCTAGATGACAAACAGCAATAGGCCCAGTACTGACCCCTGAGGCATACCACTAGTCATAGCCCCAGTCCAAAAAACAAACTTCCAATATCATAATATGATTCCTATCATCAAGCTAATTCCGTATCTAGTTTGCCCGCTCTCACTGTATCTCATGTGATCGAACCTTCCAGAGAGGCCTCCATGTGGGGACCTTAAGAAAAAGCTTTGCCTTCATATGGACTATGTCTACCAATCTGTCCTCGTCGACATTCTTGCTTACTTCCTCTCCATCCCAAGTACGTATCCATGCCCTGAGTTCATCTACCTTACCTGTCAGGATTCTTGCACTGAAATAAATGCAATTTAATCCAACAATTTTATTTTGTTCCCTGCCATGCTCCAGTCTGTCCTGTCTACTGAACTTTCTGTCATTGACTTCAGTACCAACTTCCAGTCTCTCATCTGCCTCAATACTGCTTTGGATCCCATCGCCCTGCCAGTCATTTAAATCGTTCTGGGTAGCATTACCAAACCTGCTGGTCAGGATATTGGTTCCCCTCCAGTTCAAATGCAATTTGTCCTTCTTGTACAGGTCATCACTGTCCCAGAAGAGATCCTAATGGCCCAAAAATCTGAATCCTTGTCCCCTCCAGCAACTCTTCAGCCACAAATTCATTTCTTCTATTTTCCTATTCCTCCCCTCACTAGCACGTGACACTGGGAGTAATCTAGATATTACTATGCTTGATGTCCGGCTTTTTAAGCTTTTTGCCTAACTCTCTATATTCGCTTTGCAGGACATCCCTTTTTCCATCTACCATTTGTGCCAATGTGCTTAACAATGTCTGACTGCTCACCCTCCCCCTTGAGAATGTTCTGCAGCTGTTTAGAGACATCTCAATTTTGGCACCTACGAGACAACACACCATCCTAGTGCTCCATTTGTAAACCACAGAATCTGTCTGTCCCCCTATTCTATCAAGTCTCCTAACCCTATCGCCCTATCTGACTTTACCCTTCCCTGCTGTGTGCCAAAGCCAGTCTTGATGCCAAAGACCTGGCTGCTGCTTTTGTTATCATTAGAGCCAGGATTTTGCCATAAATGCCATGTGCCTTTTCATGCCTTTTTTGATGATTTCAGGAATATAATGCCTTTTTCACGATTGAGTGCCGAAATCAGATTTTTTGCCGTTTTAACGTAACTTACAAGAAAATTTACGCCAGCGTGGTGAAACCCGGCTGTAAAGTGGTGATTGGAGAGGGGTGCGTGGGAAAGGGTCCAGTCTTTACAAAGTGGAGTCATGCTTTAAGTAGGTGTGAAGTGGTGAATGGGGAGGAGTATGTGGGGAAGGGTCCAGTCTTTTAAAATTGGAGTCAAGCTGTGAGTAGGTGTTGGTTGGGGTTACCAGGGTTAAGTTTCTGTTTATCGAAACTGCAGTAGAACTCGCTCAGGTCATTGGTCAGCTGACGATTGTCCAAGGAGCGAGGGTTTTTCCTCTTGTAGCTTGTGATTTCTTGCAAGCCCTTCCACAATGAAGAAGAGGCATTTGCTGAGAACTTGCTCCTCAACTTCTCAGAGTACCTTTCCTTGGCAGCTCCTCTTCTTAGCTTGTACTTGGCCTGTCTGTAGAGGTCTGCATCCCTGCTCCTGTAGGATCTACCCCTGCAAGCGTCAAAATGCCTAAAGTCAAGTCGACGCCTGGTAAAAAACCTGAACGATTAGGTGAGAGTATACGGGAGTGATATATTCTCCACAGACAACTGTGTGCTGTTTTGCAATGCATGTGAGAAAGCAGTGAATCATGAGAAAAAATATTTCATCTCCAAGCATGTACAGACAGCTAAACACAAGTTGGCGGCAGAGAAACAGAAGGTAGGGAATATGCAACCTTGTCTCCTCACAACATTTACTGCTGGCTCGAATCGCAAATCTGAATTTTCGAGTGATCTGTGCAACGCATTCATTGATGTTGGAATTCCACTGGAAATTAGAAAACAAATCTCTCAGAGGTTTTTTAGGGAAATACACAGAGGAACATATACCAAGCGAGTCATCATTACGGAAAAATTATGTTGACAGCAACTTCAACATTGTTGTGCAGAAAATTAGAGATGAAGTTGCATGCAACAAAATATGGATCTCAATAGACGAGATAACTGATGCTGTGGGGAGATTTGTTGCCAATGTGGTCATTGGTACACTGGAGACAGGTCAACCATCAAAGGAGGTGTTCTCAAGAAATTAATGGGCCTCTACCTCCCAGAGAAAACTTTCAGCACCACAACAATCCATCCCACATCTTTACCCGAGCTCAAAACAACACCACCACCAAACCATCACCCGCATTCCATCAAGTTATCATCCACTCCACCTCATAACAACTCAAACCTAACACCACCACCAGTTCAGCACCCATAAACCTAGCCCCGATTCACCACCAACCTCACACACCCATCTTAACCCAGCCCACATCAGCTCAGCCCATCCCATCTCGAACCCAGTCAGCTCTCTCCCTGTGATTACGAATATTTTAGAACGGTTTGGCGCGTATTCTGGTTATAAACTTAACTACCAAAGGAGTGAGCTATTACCGATTAACTCATTGGCTAAGCAGCTCCCTCGCTCTTTAACCTCATTCAAATGGGCAGAGGGCGGGTTTCGCTACCTCGGCGTCTTTATCACAACACCCTTGTCTGATATGTTCCGCACAAACTTTCTGCCTCTGGTTGAGAAAGCTGAAAGAGATTTTGACCGCTGGTCAGTTTTACCGCTATCCTTCGTGGGCCGGATAAATCTGGTCAAGATGGTCATCCTACCCAAATTCCTGTATCTTTTCCAGCACGTCCCTATACTTATCATTAAATCTTTTTTTGATAAATTAGAAAGGACAATATCTAAATTTTTATGGGGTAGCAAACCGGCTAGAATCCGAAAGGCGATACTGCAGTCTCCTAAGAGTGACGGCGGTTTGGCACTTCCTGACTTTAGGCGATACTATTGGGCAGCTAACTTGCAAAAACTCCTGTATTGGATGAATGATGATTGCGACCACCTACCGACCTGGGTACACATGGAAAAGGCGAGTTCACATCTCCCGTTGCGGTCTGCCCTATGCTCCCAACTCCCCCTTCCTATAACATCTGTGGGTGCAGGCCCAATTGCGTCCCTCTCGCTCAAGATATGGAGTCAACTCAGGAAAAACTTCGGTTTACAAGGCCCTTCCATCTTGACCCCACTGCTTAAAAACCACATCTTTAAACCTTCAAGTACAGACCACGCATTCAAAACCTGGCATAGCAACGGTATCAGTAGTATCAAAAACCTATACAATGATGGCATCTTTTCGTCTTTTGCGGAGCTCTCGTCCAACTATAGCCTCCCAAACTCCCACCTTTTTCGTTTTTTTCCAGATTAGGGATTTTGTGAAGAAGACATTCCCCCATTTCCCAAATCGCCCCCCCTGAAACCCTGACCGATACCATCTTAGCTCTAGATCCCAACCGGAAGAAATGCATCTCTGTTTTGTATAACTTGTTAGGGTCAGTTATATTGAAACCTCATACCTCATTAAAAGCTGCGTGGGAGGGTAAGCTGAATACGAAACTAACAGACCAGCAATGGGACTCTGCCTTGGATTTGATCCATTCTTCCTCCATATGTGCCCATCGTGGCCTAATCCAATGCAAAGTCCTTCACAAAGTCCACTACACAAATGCAAGATTATCTAGAATTTACCCCGCTGTTAGGGACACCTGCAACAGATGTAATCAATCTCCTGCCAACCATAGCCATATGTTTTGGTCTTGCCCTAAGCTAGCAGCCTTTTGGAGGAGTGCTTTCGACTTGATAAGCAGAGCCTACGGCCAGACTATTCCTCCAAACCCACTGTCAGCTATTTTCGGTACCCCTCCCAACACCAACCTCTCTGTTGCGGTGAAACGGGTTCTGGCTTTTACAACCTTGTTAGCCCGGAGACTGATCTTGCTTAACTGGAGGCTCACCTGTCCCCCGACACACGCCCGCTGGATTAAGGAGGTGCTTTACAATTTAAAGCTTGAAAAACTTAGGTTCTCTCTCAAAGGCTCTACCAAGACATTCCTAGATACATGGAACCCTTTCTTGGAACTTGTTAACTCTCTCAACTTGTCCCCGGACTCGGAAGAGGACTGAGTGCTCTCCACCATTGTTCTGCTCTACTGCAGCTGCTCTCCCCTTAACCCCCCCCCCCCCCCTCCCCACACTTATTTATTTAATTACTTACTTATTTACTGTTATTAGTGACATTTTTTTTTTTTTTTAGTACTTTTTGTTTCGTTTATCTTACCATATTTGTGTGGATGTGTATGTATGTGAGTGTTCTTTGTCCCCGTTTGGTTCTGACCTGATTCGGGTGGGTTGAAGGTGGGTAAGGGTAAGGGCTTTGAGGGTCGCTTACATACTGTTGCACAATTATGCCTTGACTGTCACTGTCTGTTATAATTGTATGTATGCAAATTGCTGTGAAATTCAAATAAAAAGATTTAAATCGAAATTAGAAAACAAATCTCTCAGAGGTTTTTTAGGGAAATACACAGAGGAACATATACCAAGCGAGTCATCATTACGGAAAAATTATGTTGACAGCAACTTCAACATTGTTGTGCAGAAAATTAGAGATGAAGTTGCATGCAACAAAATATGGATCTCAATAGACGAGATAACTGATGCTGTGGGGAGATTTGTTGCCAATGTGGTCATTGGTACACTGGAGACAGGTCAACCATCAAAGGAGGTGTTCTCAAGAAATTAATGGGCCTCTACCTCCCAGAGAAAACTTTCAGCACCACAACAATCCATCCCACATCTTTACCCGAGCTCAAAACAACACCACCACCAAACCATCATCCGCATTCCATCAAGTTATCATCCACTCCACCTCATAACAACTCAAACCTAACACCACCACCAGTTCAGCACCCATAAACCTAGCCCCGATTCACCACCAACCTCACACACCCATCTTAACCCAGCCCACATCAGCTCAGCCCATCCCATCTCAGCCCGGCTCAAATCGAGTCAGATCGGTTTAGCTCAGCCCAGCCCAATCTGAAGAAGGGTTCCAGCCCGAATCTTACCCATCCATTCCTGCCACAGATGCTGCCTGACCCACTGAGTTAATCCGGCACTTTGTGTTTTATAATCTCAACTCAGCCCAGCCCAGCTCAGCAGATCAGTCTGAAGAAGGGTTTCGACCAGAAACGTTGCCTATTTCCTTCGCTCCATAGATGCTGCTGCACCCGCTGAGTTTCTCCGGCAATTTTATCTACCTTCAGCAGGAACAAGCCCAGCTCAGATCAGCTCACGACCAGACCAGACCTGGGATAATTGGTATTTCAGATGCTAATTAAGTACATGCATGATTCAGATTATGCTGGCCATTTGCAATTACCAATGGGATGTGACACTTGAAACTGCGCAGTGCCGGACGCTCCAACTGAGATCAATGCAATCGATCATATGATTAGCGATGAATAGCGGATCTAATCGATGCTCCAATACTCGGTACACTGCAAGAATGCCATTCAAAGAGTGAGAGGATTCAGTTAGACAGGGTCAGGTGGGAACCAGTCGATGGTCTGTACCAGGAATCTGCATGGGAAACCAGAGTTATAAAAATAACGCTACAAATTACTTAGAACCGGTAGCACTTGTAAATTAAAAGCAGCATCTCGACAATAATACCTTGTTATTTTATTTCCAAGAGACGTGCATACACAGAGTATGCTTCAGGGGGGAATGAAAGTTATTGGGCGTGAAGCCATATTAACTGCTCATATCAGATTCGTTCACATTCCTGTCGAGTACTTTCAAATAAATTGAAGCTGCCTTGCCATTTTTCTCAAATGATACATTGAGTCTGACTGCGCTGTTGTACCAGACTTTTTTAAAAAAATCATAATTTCATCTAAAGCGTGGTTGTGAAGGAATCCGCTTTGCCATTATAATCTCAAACTCGTCGTCCATCATCGGCTTTTAATATTGAAGTATTTCTCGCCACCCGTTTGGCACCTTTACACGATGCAGATTGTGGGCATTTCCCAGATTTAAGACGTGTTTGTTCTGCTACAGTTTACAACCAAGTTTACAGCCCAGCGTCTTGGAGGCTGGGGATCATGTCAAAGTACATCGTTGGTTGGCAAAGTCATATAAAAAGCAAAATTAACTTGTCGCAAATTAGTTTTGTTGTAAATACCAACACGAGGTGTTATATAATTGTCAAACCTGCCTGGCACTGATATCTCAGGAGGGAAAGGGAGGGGAAGGGAAAGTTTGGAAAGTGCTCTTCTCTGCTGTAGTGTTTGGAGACTAAGCCGCACTAACAGTGAGTGGAAAGCAACTCAAAGTAAGTTTGCATTGAGATGCCGATCTTCTGTGAATTTATTTTAACCCGGTGGTGCTTATTTTCTGTCACGTTTCCTGTATTCCGCATTCAATAGATATAAGTGTCCACTATTACATTAGATCACTATTTCGTGTAAATACAGTTCGCTTGTGTTTGACTGAAGCATTCGCCAAAAAAATAAATGTTATATGCCGAGTTTTTAGACTCCGTTATGCATAGCAACATCTGGATGAGAAACAGTATATGTATTAGGCCACGGATGACCTTGGACCTTCATCTATATAGCCGAGTTGTTTATATAGGAAATATAAGAAGTATAAATATATTATTAAGTAACAAGCGAGACGCATAATTTTTAAATTATGTTTTAAATCTATTGATTCCGGAGACACGTGGGTTACAACAATGAATTGGTGGGTGTTGTGGAGACCGTTCAACACATCTGACCCAATCTCTTCAAAGCTCTAAAATACGCGTGACTGTCATGTCACTGTCGTTTGGCAATAATTCGATGCTGTGCACTTGCTGAAAGCGAACCGGGCCTTTTATTTTTGTTCAGAGTCTACTTTGACCTGATTGGTGAATTTATAAAAACGCGTTAAGGACTCTGCGATTAAGAACACACTTGCGCGGACAAATAAAACAATAAAAACATTGCCACCACTGTGGGAAATCACTGCTAATGTGAGTGTTGCGCCTCTCCAATCTGAAAGTGCGGCATAAGGAGGAGAAATAGCGTTCGCGCTTGCTTATCTTGCTTGCAAAAACAACTTGGCAACGCCAGATAAGCACCTCGCAGCTTTCCCCGTCAGTCATCCTTTGAGGCTCTTTGGTCTTCACAGCATGGCGGGAGCGCAGCTGAATACCTCGCAAAATACATCTGAAACACATTAGCTCGCCAGCATATTCACCAAGAGCTGGCTGATAAATAGGCGTCTATATTTACAGCTAAACTAATTGCCTGCATGCACGGACGGATCGCCGCATGCTTTCGAACAAACCTGACTAGGTTTACACGTTAGACAAGCGGCCTCTTCTGCTTCGGCACCGCTTATGTAAATAGAAGTCTGCTCATCTGTATTTCAGCACAACCTGTTTTACAAGAGAAAGGGACCTAAGGATATACTTTCACTGGTCATATATTTTATAACCATACAGATACATCGCACATGTAGTAATCCGAGAGGTGGACATCACATTACCTTCATCTGGTTCCCGTTGCTTCCGGTATGTTGTTGTTCTTCGCTCAATTCCCATCACCCCCTCACTTTCCTCCTGCACCGCTCACACTAACAGCACCAGTTCAACCCCTTTCGCGTTCTTCTCCCTTAAAGATCACTCCCGCAAAAGCGTGTGTACCTCTGGTCATCCGCAATTCAGCTCCTTTTGCTGGCGAGCACCCTCCACGTGTGAGCCTGCACAGCGCGGCTGAGTTCACACGACGAGGTGGCTTCAATGCACAGAGCGTTCTGCTTCCTGCCAACTCTGCTCTCGGTGTTAATCTAGAGTCATGGCTTAACTTCACTCTGCGGAGGCGTTTATTCAACATCGCTTGTGTTCAATTTGGCTTTGTAAACGTGAATATACATTGACTGGAGAAACGCTAGTTTTTGGCTGATGCCTGAATGTTGCACTTACCCGTCCAGCAGTACACACCGATGCATCGGGCCCTATGTCCTTTAAAGCCTCGGTCATTCGGTCCTGGCTGGCCTTCATCCCTCCATAAACTTCAGCCAATGGAAACCCATTTGCCCAGCCTTTATCTCAGATCTGTACCATGCACCAATCTCCCTTATGCTCACTTGGTCACGTATACATTGGAATTCTTCCCCTTTATCTTTTCCTTAAAGCCCCCCCCCCCCCCCCCCCCTTAAAAGTACTTACGAAAAACACCTTTTAGTCGTTGTTTTAATCATCTACTGTGTTTTTCTTTCTGTGAAGTGCCTAGTGCCACTTTTCTACACTAAAGGTGCTGTGTAATGGAGGGATATGGATCATGTGCAGGCCGATGAAATTAGTTTATCATGGCATCATATTTGCACAGACTTTGTGGGCCAAGGACCTGTCCTGTGCTATCAAACGTATATTGTTTGTGCCTTGCTGGACCTAACACACTACCATTCAATAAGGCCTTGGATAAGGAAAACAGGGCTCGCAACCCCATTTCTTACATCACATAACCTTTGACATTGTTTTGGGTGGTTAGAACAAGTCTGGGGTAGTTTTCCAGTATCCAGTTCTAATGTTCAAGCCTTCTGCTTACTAGTACTTTCATGTGTAGACTTTATACATGATATTGAAATGGGTTAATTCAAAATCCAGAACATCCAATTCTGTCAAACATCCGCTCAATTCTCAAGTGCCCAGGAGAATCAGCATTGCTGCTGGAATTAAAGACTTTGATCAAGTAAAATGACATCCCACTCCTTCACCCTTGTGTATGTTGCAAGGATGGAGATATAATGTTGAGATGTGTAGGAAGGAACTGCAGATGCTGGTTTAAACCGAAAATAGACGTCACCCATTCCTTCTCTCCAGAGATATTGCCTGTCCCGCTGAGTTACTCCAGCTTTTTGAGTCTATACAGTGTTGAGAGTTGTTTTGGCATGCAAGGATATGGGCTTTGGTTCAAAAAATGATGGTTCAAAAAATGTACAGGTGAAGAGCATGCACACCCAGGCATTTACCACATTATATTAAGAACCCACATAAATGTTTCTTGAAAACTGTCAAATTTAAATTCCAATTCCAATAGCCTAAGTGTTGCAGGAATTGTCAAGCAGCAAATCACCATAGCAAACTCAGATACCCCAATGTTGCTTTTATACAATTCACCCATTGGAAGACATTTTGGAGTTGTCTGATGGAACTAAGAATTTGCAGTAACTCTAAAAATCATAACTGTTTTTAACTCTTCCTTTTAAGAAATAATCCATATTTATAAAAATATATACATTTTAGTGATATTTTGTTTCATCTGTATATGAGAGATTTATAATTACTTCATGTTAATTAAGGATTTGTGACTTTCCCTGCTTCAGATCATTGTGTGTATTTGCCTTAATAGGAGCAATGATCATTGCTATAAATATTATGCATAGCAAAGCACTCAGATATTATGTTGTATTTACACAATTCATGGCTTGGAAGATTTTTTGGCATTGTCTCGCAAACCCTTGCCTTTTCTTTTTAAGAAATAATTCCTGTTTACAAAGCAAAATATGGTATCATAGTGATATTTGATTCATCTGTAAATGAGAGAGGTGTAAATACATAGAACATAGAACAGTACAGCTCAGGACAAGCCCTTCAGCCCATAGTATCTGTGCTGAACATGATGCTAAGACCAATGTTTAACCACATACACAAAATCCACATCCCTCCATTCCCTGCATATCTACAGTATGTGCCTAACTAGAAATCTGTTAAATGCCACCATGGTATCTGCCTCCACCATTACTCCTCATCAGAATGTTCCAGGCACTCAACACCGTCTCTGTGAAAAAAACCTGACCTGCACATGCCCCTCTCACCCTTCAACATCGGGAGAGACATGGAGAACAGGGGAGAGAAAAGACTTTGCCTTCCATCACAGTGGGTCCACTGTGATGGATGTTTGTGTGAACTAAATTGTGTGTATGTCTAGGAATTGTCTTTGTTTGTATGGCTGTGGAAACAGAATTTCGTTTGAGCCTCACTGAGGCTCAAATGACAATAAATTGTATTGTATTGTATTGTATTAACGCTATGCCCCCCAGTATTCAATATTTACATCCTGGAAAAAAGCAACTAATAGAGCTGCTGCTTCCCTGCTGCAGTAACTGAGATCAATCCTGACCTCAGGTGAGGTTGTGCGGACTTTGCCAGTCTTCACAGTGGCTGCATGGATTTCCTCTGATGCTTAATTTCCTCTCACATGCCAATAATGTTAATTGGCTACTGTAAACACTCCCCTGAGTTGAGTGTTAGTATTGGGGGGGGGGGGGGGGGGGGGGGAGGGGCAGTTAATTGCTCTGCGGGGGAAATAAAATATGATAAGTGTAAATATGTATTCGTTGGTACAGTCTCCATGCACCTAAGGGTCTATTTCTGTGGTGTATGACTTAATTATATTTTATTACAAAATGACACGTGGAGAAAAATTAAAAGAAAGAGAGAATGAGGGCATAATAAAGAGAGGGTGGACAGTGAAAGCAAAGGTTCTGTAGTCACTTTTAGCATATGGGATGACTGGCAGCCAACATGTGCACAGTAAGTCGGCATGAGCACCAAAGAGCAAATGTTACAAAGTCTTTAATGTAGCCAGAAAATTATTATATTTTATTAAGTAACCCGGTGAAAGAAAATGTTAGAATTCTAATTTTGATTAAATGGAAAAAGAAAGCAGACGAGGAGCTAATCAGTTTTGACTATGAATCTGACAATTCCATTTTGGAGCCTTGAGCAAATAATCTTAACTGGCACTTCTGTATATCACTGACGAAGGATAATACTTTCAAAAGTGCCATATTTTAGAATAAACACTAAACAGAGTGTTCTCATCTACCATTACAGATTTGAGAGCAAGTGTAAAGAGCAATAAAGGAGTTCCCCCATGTTCAACCAAAATATTAAATAAATGTCCTGCTTATTTATTTCCCTGCTGTTTGCGGAAGTGCTTTATAGAGAATTAAAATATTTTCTACAATAACAAACTTGATAAGTATGTTAGCATGTCCAGAGGTTCAAAAAGGCCAGAATATGAAATTGCCATTTTTCCTTCTATTTTAGCTATTAACTTTCATTGCAATTTTCAATGTGAGGTGAGTTGAGCAGGTGAAATGGTTAATGGCCTTGGTTTATTAAGATGTCAACAGTTTAATCAAGTAGAAAACCTTTTTTGTTTGCTTTAGTAAAGGGTTAATGTGACACCCGTACTCATTCTGACCTGACAGAAACATTTTGTCTCTCAACCCATTTTTGCGACCACTTCTGCTCCCCCCTCAAAAAGCCCCCACCATACTGGCAACTTCATCTAGCAGCTATCTTATTTTCTTCCATACCAAGTTGTAAAGGTGCTAAAGAGAACCCAGTTCATATCTGAAGCTTCTTCAAATTGATAGCTGAAAATAAGTCCTTTGAGCTCTGCCCTTCAGATAAACATTGATTTTCAACCCTTTTTTAGATTGCACGTCAAAATCATTCCCTTTGATTCTCTATTACTTTTTCTTTAATTCTAAGAAAGCAAAAGTTGTGTCAAATGTATAATCTTTATACATTTTCTTTTCTATCAAATAAATACAACAATAAACTCACAAAGCTTTTATAAAAATGCATTAAATATGAACCTTATCTGAACAAAGGTTTGAATATTCCCTTTTATGTTTCCTTCAATATTTAAAAAAAACTACACACAAAAAGCTGTTGGAATCAAAAGAAAAATATATCAACACATTAGATCATTAAATGATGCATGACATGGATTTAAACTTTGCAAGTTATCCTTAACAAGGAATCAAAACTTAGGGCAGAAATATTAAGTTGAGGCATAGCTTTGGGAAGTAACTGTGGCCTATAAGTCAAAGTTTTAATAAAATGTTTATCTTTTCTTTTAAAAGCTATTAGAATCCCATAGGCACTATTGTTTCTGGTGAAACCTTCTCAAACTTACAACTTAGTGTAAAATAATCTCCCAAACCCCCCAGTTATTCTTTTCAGCGGCTTATTCAAGTTACACACTAAACCATGTGGAAATAATTATTTTCTTTATATATCCTATGAAACTCTTCATACTGGCTCACTATGTGCTTTGACCTATGTTGGCTCATGGCCCAACAACAATGATTTTAGAATTATCAGGTTTGGCCTCAAAGCCTTCCATGGGTTTTTCGTTCCATTCTTCATCTCTGTTCAACAATCTTTTGAATTCTCAGCATCCAGTTCTAGTTTCTTGTGAATTCTTAATCTGCAGCATTCGTGTGTTAGTTACTGTTTCCAGCTACCAAAACCTGACACATCGGAATTCATGGCCTAAATCTCTCTGTCTCCAAACTCTCTTAGGGTGGTCCCAGAGTAGGGGTATCAAGGACTAGATGGCATAGATTTAAGGTGGAAGGGGAAAGATTTAATAGGAACCTTACGGGCAAGTTTTTCACACAGAGGAGGAAGGAGTTGAAGCAGATACAATAACAACATTAAAAGTAATTTGGACAGTTTCATGGGTAGGTATATGGGGCATGGGGCATATTTAGAGGGATATGGGGCAAATGCAGGCACATGAGATTAGTCAGTATGGGCAAGTTGGACCAAAGGCCTGTTTTTGTGTAACTGTGATTTGATGCAAGGTTTGATCCTTGACCAAATATTGATTATCTTTCCTATTACCACCTAATGAAGTAGAGTGTCAAATGAAAGTTGGAAACATTCAAGTCAAGTCAAGTTTATTCGTCACATACAAATACGAGATGTGCAGTGATTGTAATTTGGGAAAAATTACTGGTTTCCAAGCAGTGTAAATGTATGCATTCCATTATTTATTGATACAGCTTAGTTTTCAGAACATAGTGTATTAAATTAATAACAAACAGAAATTGCTGGGGTTACTCGGCAGATCAGGTAGCACCTGCAGAGAGAGAAACAACGTTGAATTTTAAGTCTATGGACATACCAGAAAATGAAAAGCTTATCATACTTCATCAATTGTTTAATGAATGTGTTGTGTTACAGTGTTTGCATTAATGCATTTTGAATAACAATTGAGGGATAAAAGGACCCCGTGGCCAACTTGTCCATACCATCAAGGTGATCAGTGCCATGAAATCAACAAGATTTGGACAAGACATCTGATAGGAATATGTGTTTCATTTGGTTAAAATTGATTGTGCTGTGCTTAAACTGCAATGCTGCAATTAAATTTAAGCACCTCAGATTTATTCTATGTTAGAGTGCCTAAGTACAATGTCACGTTAAATGTAAGTGTATGTTATCAATAACATCTACCACCTGTGCAGGAAGAAATGTCTTGCAAAACCATTAATACAGACACGTGTGTAATAGATCTGGCGGGAATTGAGTTGAAATGAAATGAAATTGGATGGACAAAAAAAACCGAAGGGCTGAATAAAAGTTAGTGGAAACTGATCCAATGATTCCTTAATTATATGGAGGGAAGATGGCTGAAGTAAAAATCCTCCATTCATTACCAACGCTCTCGATGGGCATAGTAGGAATAGATGAACAAAAAAAACATCTGAAACATATTAAATACCATAATATGCGATCTGTTTATAAACACTCGGCAAAATCTGAGCAAAGAGCATAGATACAGACAGATTGGTTAATTGGTTAATCACGTTATTTCTTCAATGCGTTCCATTTAATAAAATAACAAGTGTTTGCATGGAACTGTTTTTGTTTGGTTGAAATTCATTTCTACTGTACATCTGATTTTCAAAGCGAGAAACCATGTAATATTCTCCTAACCTGAAGTAATAACTAATGTTGCACGAAACAGATGGGAGTCTTTGCGTGTGGGCTTTACTATATAGGTTAAGTGAAAATTGATATATTTTTAAACACGAGCTAAATATTACCATATTTACATTTTTCCTGTTTTCAGTTTGAGTTCCAAAGGTCCCAGGCTGTGTTAGACATCATTTGAAACCCAAACCCGCTTCATGCTTATTTATTTTATTATCCTGTTGGACTAAGTGTTTACAGAGAAAGTACCACATCTGGATTAGATAATTTGTTGTAAATTAAGGGTTCGATGATTATCATGACTTTTGTGATTAAATCATCTTAAATGTATAATTTTCATAGGAAAAATAGCAGTCGAAGAGTTAAAAAAAAACTTCCACAGCAGCCCTCATAATTTAATCGCTGCATATGCACATGGTATTGAGTCAGAATCTCCTGCTTATGATATTTTGAAGAGACGCATGAAATATTCGAATGAGGAAATGTGTTTGATTAATCTACTAGAGAGGTGGGCATGCTCATTATTTCAAATAGCGCCGACTTAATACGGATATTTTTCACGGCTTTCAAAAGCTTTGAAAGGTGATCACTATTGCAGAGCACCCCATCACAATAATAAAGGCAACACAATGAGCAGCTGGTACAACCGCTGCCTCACAGCGCCAGTGACCCGGGTTCGATTCTGACGTTGGATGCTGTCCGTGTGGAGTTTGCACATTCCCCCTGTGACTATGTGGGTTTCCTCTGGGTGCTTCGGTGTCCCCCACATCCTAAAAACTTTTGTAGGCTAAGTAGCCTCTGTAAATTTCCTCTAGTGAGCAGGAAGTGGATGAGAAAATTGAATAACATGGAACTAATGAGAATAGGTGATTGATGGTCGGCATGAACTTGATGGGCAAAGGGCTCTTTCTGTGCTCTATCTTTAAAAAAACTTAAACTTTCAGCGGTTAGATAATTCAAATACATCTCATTTATGGGTCAATAAACCCGTTCAGACTCCGAAATGAAATACAACTGATGTGTTTTGCTGAATTATGAAAATAATTGTAATTTAGCTTTTAATATCATGTTCAACGTGGAGGTTGAAGACGCGGAAAGATGTAATTAGAGTAGCTTTTGAGCCTACTCCATTCACGAAAACTGCACTTGATCCGTATCCTTACTTAATTGTTTTAGTTCAATATCCTATGCTAATAAAAACCTTTAAATCTCAGATTTGATATCAGTGAGCTGGCAACGAATGCTTATACTGGGAGAACTCCTCACTCGTATCATCCTTAGCATGAAGAAACATTACCCAACTCTTTTTTCCTGAGCGGAACTGTCATGCTCCATTTTGAAATATGTAAACACATACTTCAAATGGTTTAGGTTTCTAACTGCACACGGGATGGATTAGAACCATTGGGTTATTTTCAAACTACTTTGACTTTCTCAGTTTTGGAATTTTATACATTTTGTATTAATAGCAATATTGTTTGCATTATTAGATTGGAAGTCGAAAAGCTTGCTGAGATTCTTACCAACTAGATCATATATTGGAAAATAAAATCAATGTTTGTTAAATGTAATAGAGCTTTCAGGTTGAGCAATCATAACCCATGACCTAAAAAGTCAACAATGTTCTTCCATGACATCTTCAGACATAAATTCATAAGTTAATAAATTATAGGTTCTGAATTAGGCCATTCGGCCCATCAAGTCTGCTCCACAATTCAATCATGGCTGATCTATCTTTCCCTCCCAACCCCATCTATCGCCTTCTTCTCTAAACCCCTGGCAAGCGGGGCGGCACAGTGGTGCACACTCCAAAGACGTCCAGGTTAGTTGGCTTCGGTACATTGGAAACAGAAATGTCACTAATGTGTGTAGATTAGTGTACGGGGTGATCGCTGGTCGGCACGGACTCGGCGGGCCGAATGGTCCATTTCCGTGCTGTAGTCTAAAGTCTAAATTTTAGGTGATTTTTCAGCGGACTGCCAGTGATTGTCAAGTTGCCAGCAGTCGCCTGAAAAACCGGCATCCGGAACGGCGACTGTCAGAGTGGAACACACACACGCACACGCAAACACATTGTTTCCTTCACCAGCCCGTTATGCGGGCGGGCACAGGGCAGGTGGGGGGAGCACTGACTAGAAAATGTACACGGTGCAAAGCCAAGGTGAAATAGACACACACCACGATGAACAGGAAGGTTGGCATTGTAAAAAGACAGCTAAAGCACAGTGTACTGTAAAGGGGCTGTCCCACTGCGGCGACCTAATCCACGAGTTCTGGCGAGTTTTCCATCGACTCATATTCGCTGCATGGTTGATGCAAGGTCATAGGAGGTCTTTGTAACTCTCCTTCATGCTCGAGAGTAGTCCCCGCGTACTCGAGGCCTCAGCTAGGTCACGGCGTATTTTTCAACATGTTGAAAAATGCCTGCGAGTAAAAAAAGGTTGCCATGGGAAAAATCAATACTTTTTTTACTCGTAGGTTTAGTCGAAGTAGGCTGGCATGTTATTCGTAGGTAATCAAGGGTAGTCGAAGGTAATTGAAGGTAGTCAAAGGCAGTCGTAGATAGTCTTCAACATAGTCGAAGGGAGGTCGGAGGAGATCGAAGGAGATCGTCTTCACTCTCCACCATTCGGTGTCCAGTTTTCCTGAAGCTAGTCAAAGCTAGTCTTCAACATGACATTTTTTAAAACTCTCCTGAACTCTTCGAGACTTGTCAATTAGGTTGCCGCAGTGGGACAGCCCCTTTAGTCCTTTAAAAAGGGGGGGAGAGAGGGGGTGGAGGGGGAGAAGGAGTGGAGACAACTTTTAAGAAGCCAGAGATACACGGCTGTGAAGCTCGGCAGACATTTAACATTACGGTCGGTTATCCTTGGTTCTGAAACCTTTTTTCCCCAATGAGCCAATTAAATTCACCGGTCACCACCGGCTACAACCTAAGAGAACCTCCGAGCACCTTCGACCTCCTGGAAACCCATTAGGACCTCCTGGCGATCCACCTACGGCTCGAGAATTCTCGCTACTCTCCATGGCGGCTTCATTCTTGTCGCCGCTAATTTTTCAACATGTTGAAAAATTCACGGCGACCATATTGAGGCCGCGACTAGTTCCCAGAATGCGGGAACTCTTCACGACCATGAAGATGACGGCCCGGCAACCACCCGTGAACATTTGCCGACCATTTGGCGACGGCATAGCCTCCTGCGGTCACCTAAAAAGTCACCTAAAGTGGGACAGGCCCATTTAAGAATCCGTCATGCTCCGCCTTAAAAATATCCATTGACTTGGCAATACAGTTTAGACCTATACAAAATAAACAATAATTGTCTCACATGTTAAATCGTGGCCCTGGTGAGTAGGAATGAGGCTTTAAGAATACTGCTATGGTCCCTCCATAACCGAAAGACCACTGATCCCAAGACGGAAACAAGGGCATAGCTTTAACGTGAGAGGACAACGTTTAAAGTAAATGTGGGGGACAGGTTTATTTTAAATGGTGGGCGTCTAGAACGCGTTTCAAGTGTTGGCGGTGGAGGTAGATACAATAGTTGCATTTAAGAGGCATTTGGATAGACACATGGACATGTTTGGAATGGAGGGATAACGTGTAGGCAAAAGAGATGAGTTTAACTTGGCATCACGTTCGGCACGGACATTGTGGCCAAAGGGCATGTTCTGTGCTGCATTGTTCCATGCCCTTATATTTAACAAGGAAATAGGGTGACCGAGAAGGGCTTTTAGAAGATTGTATTATTCATTATAAGGGATATATGCCGAATACATTTGATAAAGGTAAATAACATTATTCACCGGGTAGATTATATATCTTCACATTTTGCATTTGGTGATATGAAACTGGGGTACTACGGATAACTTGAGCAATGATAGAACTAGGTTAGATTTTACATGTATGAAGGAACTGCAGATGCTGGTTTAAACCCACGATAGACAGGAAATGCTGGAGTATCGCAGCGAGACAGGCAGCACCTCTGGTGAGAGGGAATGGGTCACGTTTCGGGTCGAGACCCTTGTAGACAGGACTATTTTTTCCATAGGAACTTCAGAATCAGTTTTCCACTTCTGCCGCAAGTTCTCTGCAACCCTTCAAAAGCACTGGAGTTAGCTGAGGTAGAAATCACAAGATGAAAAAAATAGACGAAATACTAGGGAACATGAGCAGACTACCTTTTCGGCCATTTAAACAAACGGGTGGAGCGGGGTTGGGGGGTGGTGGGGGGTTATTCCACACAACCACTTACACCCCTACCGCCATTGCCTTGGGATATTTAGCCTGGTGTTTATGTCTCTCCCAATATATACATGGCTGCTAGTGAGTAGGAATTGTGATGTTTCAGGAATTACATGCTTTTCACGGAGGCTCCATGGCCCAGATGGTCTTTTCCCTCTCATCGTTTGCACTAAACCTTTCGACACAAAATGCTGGATTAATTCTGCGGGTCGAGCAACATCTCTGGAGAAAAGGGATAGGTGACGTTTCGGGTCAAGGCCCTTCTTCGGACTACACTCTTATGTTGATATAAAATGTCAGTCATTCATTTTATTGAAGTTCCCGCTGCAGTTATTGGGATATGTTAACTAATAGCATATTAGATACATAAAAGTGGAAACAAATAAAGATAGTGACACTGATTACTGAGGTTTGTTTCAGCTGCAAATGTAAGATGGTGCAACAAAAAAAGCCACGACTGAATTGAGAGATTTTAACGCACATAAAAGCGATGTACAATTCTTGGACGCTCCTCGTCGGATGCTGTAGTATAATGTTCTTGATGTAAATACATACGAGAAAATACACCAGGAAAACAAAACTGCTGATCCAGCCACCACTGTGTGTATACTTGATCTTATTCTAATTACATTAAAGCTTGTAATTTGACATAATGATAATTTGCTGCTTAATTTTTACTTTCCAGCTGATTGCTAACAAAAGCAGTTCGAGGTGAGACGAGGGGGTTTGAAACCTTTTGCGGTTAAATGCCTTTTATTAATAATGCAGTATTCTTTTCAAAGATGTAAATTCATTACATCGTTTGAAAATCTACCATGTAAACTAAAACGGGTCGTATTCCATCTACATTGAAATGCGGTTCAAACTTTCAATCAGTTACTTAACATAACAGATCTTGAGTGTGTTTCTCTACATATGGGGGCAAACTTTAACCGTTTGATTCAGCAGTCATTTTTTCAACATTTTTCTGCAGGCAACATGGTCTAATTAATCCTTTTATATACGCTTGGTTGTCCTTTCCTTCTTTCTGCTCATTTCCCCCCCAAAATAAAACTACCCCTGTGGGTGTATATGTGTGTGGTCTTTAGGACAACATCAGAAACGGCGTTTTGAATAGGAGGAGTTGATTTTTAGCTAGCCTCTGTAGTGTGTAATTGTGTACCAGTTCAATTAGAACTTCAGGCCTGGGACCGCACACATTTCTACTCAAGCTGCCATTGTTAGCTGGCAATTGTGCGTCTCCCTCCCGAATGAGTGCGCCGACCCCATGGCAAAGGGATCATGCCGCACTTGCAGACACAGAGCGCTCCGGCAAATAGCAGACCACGAGTCCCCGACTGAAACCTGCACATCGATTCTCCTTATAACCAGAAAGATTCACCTAGCCAACGCATGTTTCATTGAATGATGGTATAATAAATCAATCTTAAATGTACGCTAACTCTCTTTATTTCATTGAGTGTGCAAATGCACAACTTGGCGGTCATGTGGGTGTAGTCTGCGCATCGTTTAGGAGTACAAAGAGCAAAACTGGATTAATATATACGCCCCCCGAAAATGTAATCTGCGACTTGATTCGCTGATTAGAAGATTGGGATGTATATCTCTCTGCAAGGTATATATTATAAGGCTTCTCCTTGCTTGGATCGACCACTTGGACCTTGTGAAATAAATTAAATAAGGGTCACCTCTGTTGAGGGGAAGCCAGTTGCTGGATAATGTTTGTTACTTGTTCAGGTTCTGTTCAATGGTATTACTGACTGGGGCGCGTTTTGTGGATTGTTTGCAGTCACCATTAATATTTGAGAAATTTCATATATGGTATCTTATTGCATCCCTTGAATTTATGCCAAAAAAAACCTTAAATCCCAATTCAAATGTTTTCATAGGCGAATGCAGTGTGTCCATTTTTCGCCCACACACACACTTAAAATCGGGTGATGTGTGGCTGTTTACATCTGAAAATAATTTTACGCCCCTTAACTCTCTCTCTCCCCCCCCCCCCCCCCTCCTCGCCATTAAGTATCCTGTCTCAATAGTATACACTCCATCTGTACTTTGTATATATCTCGCTCTGAAAAGAAAACACCGTCTCGAAAGCGCCATAAATACTGAGGACCATACTGTGCATTACAATTTCTTAAGAACAAAAACAGTGCGAGAGAGGGACGCTTCAATGCCAGAAGTGTGTTCACTCGAATGCGTTTCCGCCCCCCATACATAGCCCCCACTGCAATCTAGCCATCTACCAACCCCCCCCCCCCCCCCCCCCCCCCCCCCCCCCATCCATCCGCCGACTTCGTTCAGCTTCTTGCAAAACTCTCCAAGTTGGGCAAACTGAAAAGAAAAACAATAATTAGAGATAATTGCTTGTGTCCAAACATAAGCATCAAAGCATTTTGGATTCGTTTGTAATGTGCTGTGGTGTGTGATCCAAAAGGATGACCCCTATTTTGCTTATTGAGTGGGAGCACATACTGAGTGACAGATGGAGTGGACCCAATGCACTCGCCACTAGCTCAGACGAGGCACGGATTGTATAGGAGACAGTCAGCGAATAAAGATTCAGAGAAAGCTACAAAACGAGGGTCAAAAGAGGGTGCATAATTATCAGTGGTGGCTGAAGGCAGCACAACAAAGAACACCACAGTCGAGTTTAACAAATCGTACATGCACTAGACCCCCCCCCCCCCCCTCCTCCCCCCCCAAAACGTAATGAAATGTACACAGTGTATGTATGGGGGTGCTGTAATAGAAATAACGGCATGTCTTGTGATGACATGGACAAACTGTTATTAAAAGTGTGTGTGAGAGAGAGAGATACGGGGGTATCTCAATATATTTCGCTAATATAGTATTATATTTCAGTACTGAAATAGCCTTGCTTAAGCTTTTTAAAATACTCAAAGCAAGATGAAATAAATATCATCCCCAGAAAAATAAAGTAAACATTGATCTCAATAGTACTAAAATGCCATCAAATTATAATTTCGACAGATTGGGGGGGGGGGGGGGGGGGGGGGGGGGTTATTTTGTATCTTAACGTTAGAGAGTCTGAATAAAGGAGAATGGGGAAGAGAACAGCAAAATCGGACATGCCACCCAGTGTCTTCATCAGAAGGAATATTTGGGTAGTTGAAGTGATTTACTGGTGAATGGACAGACCGGGACAAAGGCTTGAACAACAGGACTTCTAGTTGAAGTATTTCAAAAGCAGTGGTTCGTGTGATAAGATAAAGTGCCGTTTTTGGGGCTCGTAGTCCATAACACCGTAATAGGTTTTGAATGACCTAAACGATTTGTTGATTGGGACAATACGTCCATTGTCCACAATTGCATTTATATAGAAATGCACGGACAAAAGACCGTGTATTCTTACAAAACTACAAAGGATGTTTTATTGGACTGGTGTGCACCATGACTCGAGCTATGAATGGAGCACACAACCAGGTGAACAATCTTTAAGGTCTCATTTATATCTTCTCGAAACCAGTTCCATTTCTAAAGATTTCCAAGCCTGGTATATGAAGTAGACTTCACTGAATTTTAATAAATTAAATACTTCTAAATCCCTGAGCCAAATTAGTATTGTGTTCTCTCCGATGTATTAACAATAATCAATTATTAATTGATGATGATAAAACTTGCACACCAGTTCAAATATTTATCTATAGATTCGACCCTTGGCTTGCTTGGAGACTGTCACTCTCTCCTTCCCTTTCATCGGTATGGTAACATGAAACGAGTGGCGCTCCTGTATTTTACCAAAATAGTTCAACGCCAATTATCTGCTGTCACCGAAATATCTACACTATAGGATGGATCTGTTAGGAAAATGTGTGAACGTGCAGTATATAACAGCTGGAAGGCAGATCATATTGCTTGTTTAATAACCCCCCTCCGTTTTTGTGCCAGGTCGCGTTAATCTCTTCGTCTGTTCTGCCACTTCAGACCCGATCTCACTGCTCCTCCAACACGCTGAAGACGGCATTGCACTTAAAAAAACACAGAAAGACATAAACCGTGCAATTGTATATATATCTACCGGAGAATAACTTGACTTCTATTCCATTAAACCTTTTGATATAAAGATAACGTTAACATGATTTTGTTTTCGAAAGCAACGACTTCGAAACACACGCACTTGATTTGCTTTTACAATGCAACGAAAATCAAACTCTGGATCAACCCTCAAAATTAAGTGGCTGGCTAATGTCTATTTTATGACATGTGAAAAATATGCCAATTTGACACATTTAGAAGGCTGATGGAATTATAGATGACAATGCTAGAAACACTCAGCAAATCACAGAGTGACTGTGGAAAGAGAAACAGTCTTAACATTTTAGGTCGAAACCCCTCCTTCAAAACGAAAGAAGCGAAAACAATTACTGTAAATATATTAAGTTGCAGAGACAGCGGGGAAGGATAATGGGAATGTCTCTGATAGGACGAAGCCAGCCAGGGTTCCCTTGAGGGTCAGCTGTAAACAAGGTCATCTGGCCCACTGGTTAATACGAGCAGTTAGGGGTCGGGAACACGATGCTATGTAGAGTATCTGGGTTCATTCCGCAGGAGTGACCCTGATCTTCCGACTCTCTGCCACGATACCTCTAACTTACTGTGGCTTCGTATACTGTTACAATAAGACTCCACGCAAGCTTGAGGAACAGAACATCGCCTTCCATGGGAAATTATTGAGCATTCCAGACTCCATGTCAAATTCTTCAACACCCAAGAGTTTGAAGAAGGGTCCCCGCCCGAAACGTCGCCTGTCCATTCCATTCACAGATGTTACCTGGCCCTCTTAGTTCCTCCAGCATTCCGTGTTTTGCTCAAGATTCCATAGCCTGAAGTTGATCGCGTCTACAAGAGACATCTGGCTTTCTCAGTATATGAATGGGTCAGGTCGTCTATGGTGCTGGCTCAGTTTTCTATCTTCATCAACACAGCCTGCCGTGCTGGGTATGTCCCGCAGCCCCATATTTCACAGCTTACATATCTATCATATCACTCTCCAACTGCTCCCATATCATTTTAATAAAAGATCCCCTTCTTCATCTTCCTACTTGCTCCTATTAACCCATCGACCAATTTACAGCTTATCTACAAGGATAACTTTGGCCTCACTCAGAAAAAAATCCCACTGTCCCACAAATTAGTCTTCTTCCCTCCAATTTAGTACGAATTTTACTGTTTTATTTTTAAATTTCCAACGACTGCATTGTTGGTTTGATTCCCGTACATTTTTTTTTTAATGGTTAAATTTTTTTTAACTCTCTGGTCCCAGAGAGTTTAGTGAAGAAGGATTTTCTCCAACTTCAATATTTTTAGAACAAGAAATTGAAAACATCAAAGATATGGGGACGGAGGTCGTGTGTTTCATTTCCCCAATTGCTTCCTTCCACGGTACAGCATTAAGAAGAATACAATCTAAGCAAGACTCCCTTCGACGGGAAACATTGACTCTGTTTCTCTTCCTGCAGATGCGGCCTGAACTTTTGGATATCTCCAACATTCTCTGGTTTTGACTGAAGTCTAACTCCTGAAGATACACAGATGCCAAACCTTGCGAATGTCAAAAATAGGAAATAAAAATCGAAGGTGATGGGATTATGTAGCAGTTCGGGCGGCATCTGAAGAGAGAGATGGGGAGTTTTGAGATTTCATCTCAGGGTCCTTTCTTAAAAGCTGAGAAAGAATAGGGATTTTAATTGAAACCTGCTGGTTAAGTAACGGTGAAAACAGAAGGGAAGTTTTGTGAGTGGGTTGAAAACAGGGGGACATTAAATGACAGACCCAAAATGCTGGAGTAACTCAGTTGGACGGGCTGCATCTCTGGATAGAAGGAATGGGTGACGTTTCAGGTCGAGACCCTTCCTATTTCATCAGATTAAATGATGAATTGAATGAAAGTGAAAGGTAAAGGAAGGTGGTAGCGGGGGGAAATGAAGAAATAAAAGACGAATCGAAAGGAATTACGAGTGGGAGAGGCGGAATCATCTAAGATTGCAAAAGGAAAATACGATGGATACTGGGAATCGGAAATTAAAAAAACTCGATGGCTCCAAGCTCTTCGACGTTTCCCGAATCATGACCAATAGTAGGACATCCTCCTCCATACGCGCTGTCTGTCCTGCCAAGATTCTTAAATACTTCCTCTTCATGGTTTTTTATTCAAATAGGCATTATATGCCATAGCATCCTCACTCGTTGTAGGTTGCATTGAATTTACTTCAGTTCTAAGAAATATATTATTATACCCATGGAAAGACTTGACAATATGTATTGAATTTCATAAATTCTGTTACCTAAAAGTTATGTCTGAATTTGCTGACCGTATATTTAATATCAATGCGCACTAGGGCCAGATTTCAAACCCGTACCCATGGTAACAAACGATGCCTTTGATTATGTTCTTAAACTTGAATATCGTCGAGCCTTCACAGTTCTTATTAAATGTGTGGATTTGTTTTTCATCAAAATAGCGGATTCCAGTCCTAATTCCCATTCCCAAATCATAGAGCACAAAGTAGTTCATAATAACTACCGCGCATTAGCAGTTACCTGTTGGACACAGAGGAGCATTTGCCTAGACTACTTAGACACAGAGCTATTTAAATGGTCGAGATAAGAATTGAAGGTGTTCAAAAGGGAACTGCAGATGCTGGAATATCGAAGGTACACAAAATTGCTGGGGAAACTCAGCGGGTGCAGCAGCATCTATGGAGCGAAGGAAATAGGCGACGTTTCGGGCCGAAGAAGGGTCTGAAGAAGGGTTTCGGCCCGAAACGTCGCCTATTTCCTTCGCTCCATAGATGCTGCTGCACCCGCTGAGTTTCCCCAGCAATTTTGTGTACCTTTAAGAATTGAAGGTGTTGATCTCCAGCTGAGGAGGTGGCTACTTGTAACTGAGACATTTCATTCGATTTTTCCGAACTGATTTTAGTCATTTTGTTGAAAGCATTTTGCACATGTCAGTCTAATCCGGGATAGCCAAAATGTCAGCTACAGAACTGCTTTGATGGCGAACCGCTCAGTAGAAATGCTGCGGTTTGGGAATATTTTCACCTGCAATAAAGTTGAAGCTCAGCTCACGTTTTGACACTCAAACAAAATTGCTCATTCCTCCCCTGAAAGAGAAAAGTATGCCGCGTAACACCGCATATTGACCTCGATATTACCTCGCATGCAGATTTTCTGCAGCCCAGACACGACATATTACTCATATTGACACATTGTTCTTATGTTCTTATCATCAAGTCATGTCAGATATTAGAACTACTGCATCATTTTGTAATATCTTCAAACTTGTACTAAGAACGACATACACTACTTTTCAAATATGTTGATTATGAATTATTTTAAAAATAAGATAGGTAATCGAGTGTCGCAAGCAGTTATTTTCTGCATTCTCTGTACAAACTGTGGGCTGTTCTGCTGAATCCATCAAAAGAACATCATTAACACTGTGTAACGTAAGTGCGCGCCACGCCTTATATATTGCAGTACATCATTTCTCAATACAGTATCTGCTTTGACCGCCGCTACAATGATGACAAATGATTAATATGTTTTCTACTAGCAAGCTCCAGTAAACATTAGTTTTAATGCAGCCAACTCCTTGCCACAAACACGCACGCGTCCTTGCTTGTGGTTAAACAACGTCGGACCTATTTCTAAAAAACAGTTGCATATCACGTAATCTTTCTTTGTGAAAGGAAACGAGATTTTTCCCCCTAATTGTTCAAACTCAGTAATCAAGAGTTCTGCCGGAGTTTCGGGACTCTGAACGACTAGAACATATGATATACTTAGAACGTACTTTATTACTCTCCCAGGTAATTGCCTTGACTATGGAATTTTACTAGCCACATAACCTTGACGTTACCTGGTAACAGGTGAGTTCAGGTGATAAGACGGAATGGTTAATGGGTTGTATACGTCAGTCCGGGCTATTGACACGGATTACACAACAGAACGCAGAAGATCTGTAAATCCAGGGCGGAGAAGAGAAATCACTTTTCCATTCGTTCTGCAAATGTGAGCCAAGGTATACACACATCAGAAGAACCTTCAGCAAAGGTGGCCTCTGAGTGATCAGGCTATAAAATGCATAACAACATTCATAAAAAGAACACACGACGGCTGTATGCCAATATGTTCCGTAAATAAAAATAAACATAACATTCTCAGGCAATACATTTCCACTCAGCAATTTTATTTTCATTTAATTTCCATCTCACAAAAATCAAATGGTGAAGAAATGTCACAAATACAATCGCCGAAGATTGAGGGGAGATCTGACAGAAGTATATAAAATGAGGAGAAGCATAGATAGGGTAGATAGTCGGAACTTTTTTACCAGAATGGAAATATCAATTACTAGAGGGTAAAGCTTTAAGGAGAGAGGGGCACAGTTTATGGGAAATGTGCAATGCAAGATTTGTTTGACACAGAGGGTGGTGAGTTCCAGGGACATGCTGCGTGGGTGGTGGTGGCAGATACATCAGTGGCATTTAAGAGATTTTTGGATAAGTGCGTGAATATGCAGGGAATTGAGGAATATGGATAATGTGTAGGCAAATAAGAGATGGTCTTAGCATCATGTTCGGCACAGACATTGTGGACCAACGAATCTATTCCTGTGCTGTACTGTTCCATGTTCTGTTAAATGTTGCCACGCCTAACGTCACTTAGTGGGGTATTTGCTCCTCTGAGGAGATTCTCATTGTTCATATTTACAGTTCGACAGTTGTGCAGAACTCTATGACATGGTTTTATTTAGAAGTTCAAAAGACTCGTGCAAAGACCAGGGGTGTTACTTCTAAAGCAGCTTGTTTACTTCATCTGTCAAAAGGTTATTCTTTATTTGGGATGTCTTAAACCTAGGTCTTTAAAATAATACATCCATGAAATTGTCACATCTGCTCATATTTTATAAGATAATTTTGTCAACATAATATTACAATAATTCTTATTCTATTCATTCTGCATTTCCTCCCCTTTTCTGCCATTCGTTTCTCTTTCAGAATGGCCACTGACTCCTTGCTGAAATATAAACGGTTGGTACCCTGCCATTTCCAAAGATCGTTCTACTTTATCAACGATGCTGGCTTTCTTTCACTCTGGATATATATTTTTTCAATGCCCAAACATGGTTATATTGAACATAGCTAAGTTTTTTCCCAGCCTTGGCAACATCCTCCGCACCGTGTCCCGCGCAACATAACTTTCCTGTAATGCGGTGACCAGAATTGTGCATAACACTCAAGCCGCGACCTAACTGAAGTTCAATACAGTTCCTGCCCTTATATTCTGTTTATAAAGACACAACGTGCTTCAGGCAGTATCTCTGTTGTGGAGAACATATTTGACAAGCGATGTTTCGGGTCGGGACCCTTCTTCAGACTGATTGTAGTTGGGGGGGGGGGGGGGAACCAGAAGAGAGGCGGAAGTGGGACAAAACCTAGCAAGTGACAGATGGACACAAGAGTGGATTGGCAGATGGTTGGACAAGCCCAGAGATGAAATTACGAAAAGGGTGAAATAAGGAGGTGGGGATAGAAAAGGCATAAAATGTGAAGCCAGAGGAAGGAATATACATGGAGGGGGACAGAGGACTTGGCTTTTTATTGTCTCAAAGTTAAATGCTTATAATTCTTTATGTTAAAATCATATATATTCTTTAGTTTGTGTATTTGGTTCACTTTGTTGATTTGTAGGTGTGTTATAGCAACTAAAAATGAAATGTAAGTGGTTATAGCGTGTTTACCCATGTAAACTGTTGTTGTATAACTCATATATAACCCATCTCCACAAATGTCAAGCAATAACTCAATGCTTCTCTCCCAAATCCAGGAAAGTACCTTGCTTGTTTTCAGTAGGTAATTATTTGTATTTTACTGATGCTCTGACATATATATATATATATATAGGAAATTGCTACTTGGTCATCCAAGACCGATGTGAGCACCTGGAAGAATCATATACAGGTGGAAAGCTGAAGCTGAACACTTTATGTAAAAGTATTGACTTGTAAGAGTATAATAAACCAAGGAACCAGAGAATACCTTTAAAACCTATTTACTTACAATAGGTGATCACGGAGTATAAAATCCATCTACTGTCAAACATCACTGGGATAGGTCACTATGTAGCCCCGCTGATACATTTTATAATTTAAAAATATTTCAACGTGATGCTGTAAATCTATTAAAAATATATATATTCTTCTTTTTGGGAGGTCTGGGAACCTTGGCATGACCAGTATTTATTATCCTCCCCTTAATTTGCTTAAGAAAGTACAGCAGTTGTGGGCCACCTTGTTGTACCTGTGCAGTCTTTCTGGTGATGAAGACCCTGCAGTGCTGTTGGTTCAGGGATTCTACAATTTAAGCCCAGTGATGATAAAGGAATGGCGGTATACTTCCAGGACAAGAATTGGAAGGAGGACCCTCAGTTGGTGGTGATGTCCCTGATCGGCTTGGTGATAAATGACACATCTGATGCATGCCAAAACATCAAACACCCCAAAAAGAATAAAACATACCTATTTAATAAATGTCCACTATTTCATTGGATTAATTCTTAAATTATAAAATGTATCAATGTATGCATACTACAAAAAGCATAAGTGTGCTTTATAACATAACTGTAGATGTTTTCAAATGCACAGCCATGTAGGACATTTTAAATGAATGAAAATGTATAAGAAATATTTTTTCTGAATTAGGATTTGCCTTCTGATCTGAATTGACTAGAGTGGAGCTAGTTGGGACAAATTCTCCCCTCACATATCCTGCAATCCCTCTCCCATTTGTGCATATGGTTAGAATTGTAATTCTCATTATATTTATGTTATATTTGGTGATTGAACACAGATCTTAGAACAGTACAGGATCAGAACAGCCTTTTGTCCCACATTGTTATAATTTGGTAATTTCTACCTAATTGTTCATTTTTTCTATATCAGTTATATTCAAAACAACAAATGGGTTCCTAGCAGGCTAGTACAATCGTTGCTGTTGGTGGACTCAAAAAAGATCAGTAACCTTATCCATCAAAGAACATTATTTAATTTAATGATGCTCATTTCTTTTTTTGTTCCATAATTACGAAAAGTGAATCAGCAGGACGAGTCTTCTGTGTCTATCTTCGGTGTAAACCAGCATCTGTAGTTCCTTCCTACACATTAGCTCCACAACGGAAACCGGTTACAATGTCGGTTTGAACGACACTAGTGACCTATTGTTCCTGTTTTCACGATGGTTGGGTGAGACGGACGAATTTCGCTCGTTAGGCATTATTCGTAATTCCTGCCGTGGCCTTATGTTGCTCTACATACTCTGTTACATGGACGGTTAATAAGGACACATTAGTTTCATTTCGTCAAGGATGATACAGTTACCAAGAGAAAGTCCCCTGATACGCTGGCCAAGCAGTCCGGTGATGTTTTGGCTACAATAACTATGGTGCCGATTAATCAACGTAACTGAATTGACTTCCTGGGTTAGTTGGAGGCCAATGCTACAAAATGTAAATCTTGCAGTTTTAGACAATTTCTCGCCTTCATGACACCGCGAAGCTCTTGAAATCCAACGAAATGCTTCTAAGTGAGCAGTGAAATGTCGTCACGACGGTAATGTTCGAAATGTCATTATCATTACTTTCTGTTCTCTATGTATTGTGCGGCTGAATATATGTTCTACATTCAACACAGGAGACGAGCAGAAATATATGAATTATTCTATCTAAATATAAGACGCGAACTCAGAATATTATTTCGGAGAACCATTCCAATCCATATAGTGGACCATGAAAGTCGATGAAGTACTTCCTACAGAGCTTTTCATAAACTGTGAGAAATAATCCGATATACTGCTCATTATAAGATCCACTCGTCACCGCAACCCTTCAATAGATTTTCCCTCTCTTAGACCTCGCTGTTTTGAGCTGTACAATGGCAGTATCTCCACAGCCTGAAGAAACCCTGAACTACACTTTAGATACTCGACTCGGCTGAAATGAAGAGGATTTCGTTTCGCTGAGTTGAGCAGTACATTCACAGTCAAAGACAGCAGAATTCGATGACTTCCACTGGCACAATAAACATTTCTAAAGATTCAACAGATTCAATGATGTATCTAACTTTATTCATAATACATAGGCGCAATCATTTGATTTGTATCCCCCTTGGTATCAATTAAAATATATAGCTGGAAATAAAACAAGTTCCATAATGTGAAGCTCAGTGTGTGCGGAGAGAATTGTGAATACAGTTATGTCCAGCCAACGATCCTTCCTGAAAATGAACAAATTTGATTAACATATCTCTCCTGTTTCTATGTTGTCTTTCTGAAACTTGTTTTTCCTACTGCCTATGCTTCTCGAATAAATGACCCGAATTAGATTTTTAAATTAGTGAGACTTGAAAAAGAATAGTGTGAGTATAACGCACGCTGGTGCTAACTTATCCGATCCGGGGGGGGGCGGGGGGGGGGGGGGGGGGGGGGGGGGGGGGGCGTTGCATTTCTAATCCTCAGAAACAAAGTTTCAAATGAGATTCAATAAAATAGATAGATATCAAGAAATCTTTCATAATTATGCTTATTATTATGGCTTGAGATAACAACAATGAATGTATGTATTTAATCTTGTTTAGGCAAATTGGACATTAAAATGCACTTGGAACAAAGGCCATGATAATAAGGTCGCCCTTTCGCATTAACATTACGATTTTGCTTTCTTCCCTATTAATTTTCACCTCTATTGACTTCCATTAGCCTGCTCCTTTCTAGTCTTTGCTCTTCGCCTGTACAAAATGTTTACAGCGAACGTGGTCTCTTTTGTTCCGCAATATTTCTCCATTGAGATGGAGCTCAGGTGCAGTATTTGGTATTTATGTATTCTTTAATAAGTGCTCAAGGGAATAATTCACTTCACATTTCACGTTTAACTTTATTGAAAATTCATATATTGTAACCCTCTTTATAATTCTGAATGTTTTGAACGATAGGAATATTTTTGCACATTAAGATAGCCAGATGTACACCTCCTTTTGATATAGTGCCCTCCATAATGTTTGGGACAAAGACCCATCATTTATGTATTTGCCTCTATACTCCACAATTTGAGATTTGTAATAGAAAACATCACGTGGTTAAAGTGCGTATTGTCAGATTTTAGTAAACGGTATTTTTATACATTTTGGTTTCATCTTGTAGAAATTTCAGCTGTGTTTATACATATTCCCCCCATTTCAGGGCACCATAATATTTGGGACACATGGTTTCACAGGTGTTTGTAATTACTCATGTGTGTTTAATTACCTCCTTCGTGCTAAGAGAGCTCTCAGCACCTAGTCTTTCCTCTAGTCTTTCCATCACCTTTGGAAAATTGTATTGTTGTTTATCAACACGAGGACCAAAGTTGTGCCAATGAAAGTCAAAGAAGCCATTATGAGACTGAGAAACAAGAATAAAACTGTTAGAGACATCAGCCAAACATTAGGCTTACCAAAAGCAACTGTTTGGAACATCATTAAGAAGAAAGAGGGCATTGGTGATCTTACTAATCTCAAAGGGACTGGCAGGCCAAGGAAGACCTCCACAGCTGCTGACAGAACAATTCTCTCTATAATAAAGAAAAATCCCAAGCACCTGACCGACAGATCAGAAACACTCTTCAGGAGTCAGGTGTGGATTTGTCATTGACCACTGTCCGCAGGAGACTTCATGGACAGAAATACAGAGGCTACACTGCAAGATGCAAACCACTGGTTAGCCACAAAAATAGGTTGGCCTGGTTACAGCTTGCCAAGAAGTACTTTAAAAAGTACTTAAACACATTTGTAATTTCTACATAGTGAAACCAAAATGTATAAAAATGGCCTTTATTAAAATCTGATAATGTGTACTTTAACCACATATGTTTTTTACTATTACAAATCTCAGAGGCAAATAAATAAATGATAGGTCTTTGTCCCAAACATTATGGAGGGCACTGTTTGTTGCTTAGTACATTAACGGTGTTCACACAAGGGCAAATTGACTCCGTTTATTCTGCCACACAGAAACAAGTTACAGGTTATTCCAGAAAGCCTACTAACAAACAGTCTCAATAAAAGAATGACATTCGACACTGCCAAAGACCAATAGTTTAAAATTGGATAATCACTACAGCACTAATCCTGTTAGGCTAATTGTGTAGCGGGATTATATACCTAATTCACCTGAGAATATATCGCCTACTCGAATAAAACAACCCGATATATATATTTGATCCGGTGTACACTCATTCCAGGTGTACAGTTTTTTATTACAACAAACATGATGCATTTAATTCGTCTGTGGAGTTTTGATCCGTTAATTGGTTATTTTTGCATTAATCTTGCGTTTGCTCTCTGTAACAGCGTGGTAATTCATTATTTTTAGGGTTATTATGGTGCATTGAAGTTTGAACCAATTTTACGGTGTCTTGTTTTGTTTGGTAATGATAAAAACTTGCTCCTCGCCTAAAGAAAGCTTACGCTCTTGGTGACAAGGTTCCAATCATCCCGCCCCTTGAATCGGATAGTTTGCCTCCTCATCTAGAGTCACTGCAGCGATGTGTCGAGTGGCAATGTCTCATATATCCAATATTTTAGCAATATAGGAAAATCTTGCCAAACTGACGATTTTCAACTATTTTTTTTGCATATAATCCATTTTCATCATCGAAACATTTCAAGCTTCTTCCACACTAGTTTCCAGCTGAAGGTATAGAAATGTGCAAATTAACTATTAATGGACCTCTAAATGCATGTGATCGTTGACGAATGTTCAGAGTTCAGAAACACTACCATGGTGTTTCATCTATTTCAAACATGTATAAATGTTAATATATAGCCGATGAAGCGCAGTTGTTCTCAACAGTGAAAGATCACTTTATATTTTAATATGGGCGTTTTATAAAAGTAACTGAAGAACGCACTCATTCGCCAGTAAGGGATATTAATTTTAATGTCACCATACTTATCCGCAGTGAACTTTCAATTCGCTGCTGCAGACACCAGGGCAAAAATCACGTCTTTTTTATGTTTTTACGGCAACATTATATTACTAATATTCGATCGCATATAATAGTATAACTATAAAACAAATATTTAAGGATATATAGAGAGAGATTCTTCTTCTCAAGTGGCAACTCAAAATGTGCAAATCGGGGTGTTTATACACTTACCTTGTTAATAAGTAATGTTAAAACGCATATCTCATAACGTTTTAAAACAGAAAAATTGATTCTATAATATCATATTAATACACTATAAATTATGCTTTTCTCATCTTCAGATTTTGTAAGATTTTATTTTGAACAACATTACCCACAAACTAAGCTGTTCAAAGTCTATGCCTATTGTTGGAAATGAAGACTGGCAAGGTGCTGTACACTTCTGGATTTTTTTTTAACACTTTTAATGAAACAACGTCAAACCTGAAACGGACATATTGTAAAAACAAAAATATTTACCCTTTTCCGTTGCCCTATACTCTCCAGTGTTTGCCAGTTATTGTTATTGCTGACTGGTTGAGGCCACATCACATCTTGAGCCATTACCCTAATCCGCACTGATCAAAACGGTCAATCGTTTCCCCTGGAGAATATCATCCTCTTTTTTCCATTACGCTTCCATTATTTTTGGCACGAAATATACCTACAATATTGCCACTCACTTATTTTGTAGCAAACACGTGAAAGGCAATTAGTTTAATTTGTTCATTGTAGTATTTCCAGTCGGCACCGAATGATTTAAGCCGTATCAACATTTAGGAAGAACAGTAGAGGTAGTTTTATAATTCTGTGAATAATTTCATTCTGTTAGATTTTCTTGTAATTTTAAATGTTGCGATTTATTGGTTCGATATTCAAAGATTAATTGGAATTTGAAAACATTATGTAGAGAATAACAAACAACTCAGCTACAACCTTAACATTTTTAATGTTCATTCACACAATCGTTTCGTTTTGAAATAAGGAGAGTGCTTTGAAACAGTTTAATACCAGGCTATGCAAAAGCAAAGGACGGCCTATTGCTTCGGAAACATCTTCCCGCAGGCATGGCGATGAATGAATTCTTATTGGACCTTCTAACCTGCAAATAAATTCCAAACAATATCGTATCATGTTTCGGCGATGTTACAATTAGAAACCGGATCTGTGCTTCAGTTATAATAGTAGTGCAGAGAAAAGCAAACTTCAAGCGGTATTTGCATCTTCCAACATGTCATACGAGAGAAAGAACATTTTCTTTTGTAGACAATACTTTACTAGGCCGCATGCAAAAAAAAAAAAAACACCGTTCGTTTACACATGAGACAAATGATCAATTCTCACAGAACGGTTCAGCTCTCAGTTTATTTAAAGTGGTTGGTAGTGTATCTTTCCGCTTATATGTTACGCAACAGAAAACATGAAATGGCAAGGGCAAATTTGTGATGAAGAATCAAACGGTTGAAGTATTTTCTGGGATGTTATAACTTTGAATTTCAAATATACTGAAGGGAGCTGTGGAGAATCTGCATTTAAGTCCGTTAAATCCAAACCGTGTAAGATTCTAGTGGTCAGACGGGATCTGCGATTCGCACTGTTTTCTCCTGAGAAAAATTAAATCTATAATTCTTTGGATCAAAATAACGATTTATATATGAAGCGTGATACTTATGACTAAACACCTCGATAATCGACGACATTAGGATTCAAAACAAAAATGATCACATCCTAAGATTTGTTTTAATCTTCCTTGTTTCCCCCGGACGTTTGGTAATGCTTTGTGTTTAACAGTTGAGATCTATATTATTAATTATTCGATTTTAAATGTCCCCGGAGCTTTATGAAGTAAAATAACGCGGCTTAAATATTATTAAATCATTTTACTACGTTGGCTGACATTTGAAAAACAGAACATGATGTGTCCAATGTGTATCTTGTTACAACAAAGCTTTGTGTTTTAAAGCCTCTTCGCATTTGCAGGGTTTGAATATAAACATATAGATATTGAGCGACGGGATGTTTACTGTAACCTACTCCGTTAAACTCAGCGCACCCGACTCGCAGTAGTTTTGTTGGAAGAGAGAGTGATTATCTTATCTTAACTGTTCAGCAAAGCTTCCTTACGTCTTGAACTCTTGTGGTCTCGGCTTGGCCAGCCCCAGCTTTCCACCTCCTCTATTATAAACTAGCCCGACACAGGAGCCACTATTTAACCTTAGTTTCGTTAAATCAACATTGCTTTTGAAGTCCGCTTAAAGCAGGAGCACCCAAAGGCCAGGCGATTTTATGCCTTAACATGTATGGCAAATCCTGCGCGGTTAAGTAAACTTAACCTTCATTTATGAAACTTACGAAACATAGGCCAAATGTGACTTGTGCGGTAATTACAGCCGAGCGGGGAGGGGGTCACTTAAACGAGCCGCCAATGCCACGCAATCCTAATGAGTTTACCAGAAATTGATTCTCTATAATCTTTCTATTTATATGCAGCTTGCTGCCCCACCTCCATAGTCTCTAGATCCGAGGGATCAGAGGGGACAACCAGTTGAAACCTTTTGATGGTTTGACATTAAAATGCACAATTTTAATTTCAGTTTAGCTGGAATTTTCTTGCAAACTTTATATTTGTTGCATGGATGTACGACTTTATTTGACAATTTTGGATGCTTGTGTGTGTTTGGGGTGGGGGAGATGGGAATGAAGTCGTGTATAGAAAATATCGAATAAAGTGAATACATCCGCGAAATGGAGAGCCCAGCTTGATTGTTCCGATTGCATTTAATTATGCTTTTACCAATCGTCATTCATTTCAAGCAAATTGAGCCCAGGGCGGGTTTACTTGGAAGTTTGGTGACACAGAACACACCTGTAGTTAGTTGAATGATGTGTTGAATTTGTGAAAGTGGCCTGATTGAACAAATCCTTGTTTCGACGCAAATGCTGATGGAACTCCAGATACTGGCTTATACCGAAGATAGATTCAAAACGCTGGAGTAACTCAGCGGGACGGGCAGCATCTCCGGAGAGAAGGAGTGGGCGATGTTTCTGGTCGAGACCATTCTTCTGACCGAGAGATAGAGAAGGCCAGAACAAAATAGGACCGGCAACAGGTGACCTCATGATGGGTGGAGTCCATAATGGCCCATTGCTTGCTGGGGAAGATGTGCTAACGACAGGGATACGCGAACAGTGGAACTAGTCTATCTCCAGCAGTTTCACGAGTCTCCTAAAACATTTATTTGACACATGCGCCAATTGTTAGGCGAGTGGCACCATCGCCCATTTAGCTCATTGGGACTGGCGGGCCATGCTGTTGTGTTCCAGACAAGGGCGAACTTTTTACCCTCACTACTTCGAAACGTTCCCTGTCGCCTAGAAAAAAGCATTTGATCAGTGAGTGCGCTGACGGAGACCCACATGGGCACTGACTGCTTCCTCTGGTTGTTGCTTTGTAGCTTCCAGCCTGTGAAATTATACAGCTCTGGCACTCAAAGTATGGGTCAACTCTGACCGCGGAAAACATCATTCTGATACATGAAAGGACGCAGAAGACTTCAAGGACAAAGAAGAATGATGATTGTAGGGTTAGGAATGATGTTTGCTTTAAAGCTTGGTCTTTAACCTGAGAACAGGTTCCGGTTTCTGTGACGTCTCTTAGCAACTGATATGGTAATAAATAGCAGCGAAAAACTTGCTTATAAAACAACTATTTTCGAGTTGTCTTTGTTGGCAAAGGGCAGGGATCGACTAACATCAGTTCACCGTTCCCCGTGATTCTGGTACTCGGCCATAATAGAGCAGTCCATCCCTTAAACATGAAGAAGCATTAATGTAGGAAACGAAATGACGTTTCTCTCTCTCACTCTCTCTCTCTCTATCCCTCCCCCGCTCAAGTCGAACTAACTTCTCGTTTTCACCCTACAAACGGGCTAACAATGGCCTGTTTCCTTTATCATCATTACTTTTTTGCATATCTTTAATTATATTTTCTTTATCCCTCCACATCACCGTCTATATCTCTCGTTTCCCTTATCCCTAACCAGTCTGAATAAGGGGTTCGACCCGAAACGTCGCCCATTCCTTCTCTCCAGGGATGCTGCCTGTCCCGCTGAGTTCCTCCAGATTTTTGTGTCTATCTGATGTCTTCTAATATTTGTCAGAGGCATTGTTCCACGTTGCCATATCATCATAAGTTTATTATTTCATTCATTGACTTGCGTCTTATGAAATAAAAAATAATTTAGCGTTCTCATTATAAAGTTGGAAGTCGATTTTAGCTTAATACCTCGACAATTCTGCCATCTACAGTGTTTAGCTGACCGTCCCTGTAGTCCCATTTGCACTCGGGCCAATAACTCGACTTCCATTATTGCAACGTATCTAAACCACTTAATTGCATTCCTTGTGACATGTAATAAGCCATGCTTATAACATCCTGCCTTTCAATAAACCATATCTTCTTCACCATATCAGCCTTCCAAAGAGGGCCATGTTTCTACATTTTTTTCTACCGAGGTTCATACAAACCTTACCGCAATTTCAGGCTTGATTCATTCACTATTTTGAGCCTACACTGCAGACTTCAAATTCCAAACATCAAAATTCCAAAACATCAAAATGTTCAGCATAAATTTTGCACAAACGCCTGTTATTAAGTAGATACAGCAGCAATAATGTTTGATGTGACGTATCTGCAACCACAGAGGTTGGTCACTAAAGTGGGCACCAAGTGTCATTACCTGCTCAGGTTCTATGTGTTCCCTATGTTGCAAAGGATGGGCCTGGTACCAATGCTGCAGATGTGCCAATCAACCGGAGATTTGCTGCACCATCTGTCTTTCATGAAAAAGTTCTTCCAGACCAACTCCATTGGCCACAATTCCATCCGGCAGCTGTTCACACAGAACATGCTGCTGGTACTCTAGGACAAGGACACAATGGAGGACATTGTGGGGTGGTTTGCTGAACAGACTGACCAGTTTATCTGGTGAAATACCTCATCAGCAGAAGTCACCAGCAAGCACCAAGACCTTGCTTGACTGATGGTGAGAGGGGCCCTCCCAAACAGATCCTTCCTGAATTAGAGGACCTTGGGATGGTTTATATGGAGAGGGAATGTTTGCTGAACTCTTAGCTGAGTGTGGATTTGTGAAGAGGGTCTGGAGAATGATGCAAGGGCCCTTGTCACGGTTCTTAGGAACTTGAGAGTCTCAACCATTTGTGATGAGATTGTTGGGATATCATGAGTCTGTGACATTCGTCTTTCTGGATGGTTAAAGTGGATTGTTCTGTATGGTTATGACATTATCGAAGAAGCGTTGGAATATAATCCTCCACCTCACACACGGTGTAGGCATGGTACAGAAGTGGTGGAAAAAGATAAAATAGAGCTTCATGATATTTCAAATACATTTTTTATTTTTCTCGAATGTAGTTGAATTATTTGACATTCATCCATACAAATGGAGAAAATATTTAATAGGATTAGGAGGTAGACAAAAATGCTGGAGAAACTCAGCGGGTGAGGCAGCAGCTATGGAGCGAAGGAAATTGGCGACGTTTTGGGTCGAGACCCTTCTTCAGACTGATGTGGGGGTTGGGGGGGGGGGGGAGGAAGAGGAAAGGAAGATGCGGAGACAGTGGGCTGTGGGAGAGCTGGGAAGGGGAGGGGAAAGGAGAAAGCAGGGACTACCTGAAATTGGAAGTCCATGTTCATATCGTTGGGGTGTAAACTACCCAAGCAAAATATGAGATGCTGCTCCTCCAAGTTACGGTGGGCCTCACTCTGGCCATGGAGGAGGCCCAGGACAAAAAGGTCGGATTCGGAATGGGAGGGGGAGTTGAAATGCTGAGCCACCGGGAGATCAGGTTGGTTATTGCCAACTGAGCGGAGGTGTTGGGCGAGGCGATCGCCAAGCCTATGCTTGGTCTCACCGATGTAGAGCAGCTGACAACTAGAGCAGCGGATGCCATAGATGAGGATGGAGGAGATGCAGGTGAACCTCTGCCACACCTGGAAAGACTGCTTAGGTCTTTGGATGCAGTTAAGGGGGGAGGTAAAGCAACAAGTGTAACATTTCCTGCGGTTGCAAGGGAAAATTTAAAAATTTAAATTTCTTTATTTATATAGCACATTTTTAGTCAACTTGCATTGACCCCAAAGTGCTTCACATAATTACATTCACACACACAGGCAAAGGTGGGTGAAGTGTCTTGCCCAAGGACACACACAGGCAAAGGTGGGTGAAGTGTCTTGCCCAAGGACACAACGACAGTATGCACTCCAAGCGGGATTCGAACCAGCTACCTTCCGGTTGCCAGCCGAACACTTAGCCCATTGTGCCATCTGTCATCCCAGGAGAGGGGGTGGTTTGGGTGGGAAGGGACAAATTGACCAGGGAGTTACAGAGGGAGCAGTCTCTGTGGAAAGCCGAAGGGGGAGGAGATGGGAAGATGTGGCCAGTGGTGGGATCCCGTTGGAGGTGGCGAAAATGTCGGAGGATTATCTGTTGTATGTGACGGCTGATAGGGTTGAAGGTGAGGACAAGGGGGACTCTGCCCTTGTTACGAGTGGGGGATGGGGAGTGAGAGCAGAGTTACGGGGTATAGAAGAGACCCTGGTGAGAGCCTCATCTATAGTAGAAGAGGGGAACCCCCGTTCCCTAAAGAATGAGGACATCTCCGGAGCTCTGGTTTGGAACACCTCATCCTAGGTGCACATGTGGCGTAGACGGAGGAATTGGGAATAGGGGATGGAGTCCTTACAGGAAGCAGGGTGGGAAGAAGTGTAGTCCAGATAGCCATGGGAGTCAGTGGGTTTATAGTAGATGTCGGTCAGTAGTCTGTCACCTGTGATGGAAATAGTTAGGTCTAAAAATGTTAGGGAGATGTCGGAAATAGTCCAGGTGTATTAGAGTGCCGGATGGAAGTTAGTGGTGAAATGGATGAAGTCAGTGAGTTCTGTATGGATGCAGGAGGTAGCACCAATGCAGTGGTCAATGTAGCAGAGGTAGAGTTCGGGGATAGGGCCACAGTTCGCCTCGAACAAGGATTGTTCGACATTACGCTTTGAACAAAGATAATAGGATTAGGATTTCATTTTCCACAGAGTGCACAAACTCCAACCTGCAACTGCACACAATACTCCAAATACAAAGTCCTATAAAGCTACAACATGACTTCCTGCCTCTTATACTCAATAGGCCGATTCAGTTGAATTTCTGGTCAAAACTTTGGTCAACTACTTTGCAAAAATTGCAGTTAGTAGAAATATGAAACAAAACAGAAAATTCTGGAAACATTTAGCAGGTCAGGTTGAATGGTGACAAGATGGATACTTGATGTTTTAGATTCAGGACCCTTTGATAGGACTTTCCTTGCTTTATGTTTGACTCCAGGGAGTGGAGACTGTTCCTCCTGCTGTGCACTGACTGTATTTCAGGGGATTTTCAAAGACATGCTACATTAGATGCTGTCTTAATGTTAAGTATCAGCCCATTAAATTAATAGACCACTCACCATCAGACCAAAGCTGTCAGGATAACTTGCACCTAGAGATTCTGGCATAAGTACAAAGCGACGTTCCATGGTGGCACATATTTGGCACTGTAATGTTGAAGGCACCTCCAACATATTTGCTGATGATTGAGAGTGGATTGCTGGGCTGGTATCATGGAGTTGTCCTTTTACATGGAGAATTCTAATCCGGGAAATCTTTCACGGGTCATAATCAAACGTGTGGATATTTGAAACATTCAATTCCGATTACAACTCATTCGTAAATGATGCAGTTCCTGCCTGCATACAACATAACCTGGTCAACATTCAGGTCATGGGCTGATACTTAACATTAACATCACAATAGTACCAGGCAATGGCTCTCTTCAAAAAGAGTCTTAAAACATCCTGGATATCATTTGAACAGAAACTCAACTCAGCAGCACCATTACAGACACATTGACTCACACAACACTTGAAAAATATCAATCTTACATAAATTATAGACAGTGAAAACAAGGCTGTGCAAAACAAGACATGAGAGCAAAAATACACAATTTGTAAACAAAGCCTAATAGTGCAAGAAGTGGTGTGTTGTGTTCCGTTGCTGAGGAATAGAGGTAGGTAGAATAACGACAGGGTTTCAAGAAGGCCATCATCACTACCATTTCATGCACAATAGGGGATTCACAATTAATGTGATGTCTAGAAAATGACAAATTAATATAAAAATGTAAACTGTACTATTGCAAAGAGTTGCTGCCGACTCTGGGCCTTGTCTTCAGTATATTGACTGGGATACACATTATTTACGGTATCGAGAGCAATTTCTTAATATTGTGAGAAGTGAATTAAATTGGGTACAGTCTGGCCTCTGAAATGTTGGACTGCTCATGAGATTGCAACACTGGATCATCTGCTCAGCCTCTTTAGATAATGGTGTTTAAAGAATAACATCTTTGTTCTTTGTGCAGGTGTGCTGCGCACCACCATCTTTGAGGAGCATCATGTAGCTTCCTCCTCTGGTTTTTAACAAGGCAGGATGTGGTGGGGGTATCGACACATCCATTGATTCTGGGACTACTTAGCTTAGTCTGTAGTACACTGTTTCCTCCATAGCTGGTATGTGTATATCCTTGTGTTGTAGCTTCACAAGATTGGCACCTCATTTTGAACACTGTTCCTAACATGCTTTCCTTCACTTTTATTTTTTAACCAGATTTGGGTTTCTGGCTTAAAGGTAACAGTGGACCATATTGAAATGCCAGATGCTGAGGGAACAGAAACTGCTTGTGATAGAACACAGAGTTTCTTCAGTTTCGTTTTGTAGTAAATATTTCTAATAGAGGCAGTTGTACTGCTGCACGACATAATGGGGCTTGGGGGGTAGTGGTGGGGGTGGGGGGGGATGTAGGGAGTGTCTTCAATTTGAAAACAAGTTTCAGTTAACTATATTGAAGGGAGATAGGTATGCCTGGAGTGGTAAGTGTGCAGACAAGGTCAAATAGGTTTGTTTTATTGTGTTGGTTCTCTCAATACCTCGTAATCTCCCAGTCTGAAGTCTGCCCTTCAGGACTCAGTCAGCTCAGTGCGTACAGGTGTTATCAAGCCAGTCTTGGAGACTGAAATTCCTGCCCAGAGTTAGTTTTGTGCCTTTTGTTATGCACAGTGTATTTTCTGCGAAGCCCAGCATGGAAGGATTAGCAGGGTAACAAGGAGGACTCTCCCTTGCCCATGTTTGACCTAATAAGCACAGTGCAGTAGAGGAATAGGCCCTTCGGCCGGCAATGTCTATTCTGAACATGATGCCAAAATAAACTAATCTCATCTGCTTACCATGGCGAAGTAGATCCAAAAATCAGCTACAAGGATTCACAGGCCAATTACCTCTTACTGAGAATGACTGAGAATCTTACTTATTCTCACCCCTGCACTGAGAATCCTCAGTACCATGATTACCATGGTAATATGTTGTTTATTAAATAGACTGATTGATGGATTAATTAAGGATTTTAGAAAGAAAACAAAAGGACATAAAAAACCTATGAAATGCAGGTCATATCCATTGCTAACAACTGAAATCAAAAGGAGAAAAACGGAAATACTCATCAGATCAAGTCTTGTATGTGGAGGGAGGGAAATAGAGTCAATATTACAGATAGACAATGGTTTAGTAGAACTGGTCAGATCAGCACCAAACAGAGAAAATAAGATGCTCGAAATGATTAAATTCAGTGTTGAGTCTGGAAAGTTGCAACATGGCCAAACAGGAGAGGAGATGCTATCGTGAAGCTTATATTGGTCTTCACTGGAACAGAGCAGAAGGTAACAAACAGACAGATCAGAGTAAAGTGAGGCGGTGAAATAATTAACAGGCAATTAGAAGCTCAGCATCACCTCTGCAGACTAAATGAAGATGTTTCTACTGATGTAGAGGAGACTACATTGCAAGTGTAATGAATTGCTGCTTTATCTGAAAGAACTATTTGAATCCCTGGATGGCGGGAAGGGACCTAATTAACATTGTACATCTTTTGTTGTCGCATGGAAAGTGCTGTGAGAAAGGAGTGATTGCAGAAGAGAAATAGTGGACCAGGAAGCCGCAGATCTGAACAGCCCCTTCAGAGAGTAGGGAAAGAGAAGATGTGTCTGGTGGTGAATTTGTGTTGAAGTTGGATGACTTTCCAAAGATGATCCATTGAATGAGGAAGCTGGTGAGATATAAAGTGAGGACCAGAGGAGTTCTGAAGAAGGGTCTTTAACCTGAAACATTATCTGTGTCTCTTTCCACAGATCTGCCTGGTCTATTAAGTATTTCCGCCATTTTAAGTTTTTATTTCAGATGTCCAGTGTCTGCTCTTTTGTTTCAATTTAAATTGAACATTTACTTATGACTTTCCAGTTAGGTCCATTCCATTTCCCTTATCCACTACCATGGAAACCTCTCTTTCAGCATTTATCAAACTATTTTTCGTTACTACAGAAGCTGGAGCAGTTGAGCGGGTCAGACAGCATCTCTCAAGAAAAGGAATAGGTGACGTTTCTGGTCGAGACTGGAAGAAGGATCTCGACCCAAATCATTACTTATTCCTTTTCTCCAAAGATGCCGCCTTACCCGCTCAGTTACTCCCATATTTTTTGTCTATCTTCTGTGTAAACCAGCATCTGCAGGTCTTTCCTACACATTCAAAATCTACCACTTTCACTGGCCCACAACATCTACCACCAAGCAGGACAAGGTCTTCAGACACAGCAGATCACCACTGTATGGAGTTTACCTCCAGGCTGCACACAATCCTGACTTAGAACTATATCACTGTTCTTCATCGTTGTTTGTTCAATACCAGCTCAACCCGGGCGGCACAGTGGTCTGCTGGTAGAACCGCTGCTTCACAGAGCCAGACACCCAGGTTTGATCCTGGCCTCTGTTGCTGTTCATATGGAGTATTAATGTTCTCCCTGTGACCACGTAGGTTTCCTTCGGGTGCTCCAGTTTCCTCCCACATCCCGACGACCTGTGGGTTTGAAGGTAAATTGGCCTCTGTAAATTCCCTCTGGTGCATACAGAGTGGATGTGAAAGTGGGATAACATAGAACTTGTGTGAATGGGTGATTGCCGACCATGGGTTCAAAGTGGGCATCTGAAATAACTGACTTTGAGCTAATGACAGCAGATCCCAATGTATTGTTTCCTCAGTTTACTGAGCAACAGCCAGAGACCACAGTTTACAGCGAATACCCTCTGCTGTCAAGAAGTGTCTTTACACTGCAGGCAATAAAATTCAATAAGTAACATCCACCAAGAATAGAGTTCAGTCCAAGATCATAGTCTTAAATGAAATAAGGAATTACAGTTCATTAAGGTAATAAACATACTGAACATCAAGCATGTACTTTGCAATTTTCCTTTCTTATAGTTTATTTTTGCATGAGCACCACTGCTTTGGATAAAATAAATTACATATAAATCATGTATTACTCCTACGATTGGACAGAGTACTACTTTTCATTTGTTTAATGTCTTGGTTATTTTGGTTAATATCTTGGTCAACTGAACCTATTAACACAAATTTTTTTTTTTTTCTTGTGCAATAATACATCAATCTGAATTGTTATTAGGATTTCAGCTATATTAAAACAAGATTAACACTAAGATTGGGGCAGTGAACAATTTCCCTTAATTATGTAACTGGTATTACACATAGATTTTAACTGAGATTAATGCAGCATTCTCAGTTATTTTTGAAACCATAAGTAACCTTAATAAAAAATACCATTTCACTATAAAGATAAATAAATAAATATCACAGATAAAGTAAAAATAAGGCATAAATCATAGACAGGCAGTTTTCTTCCCAGGGTAGTGAGTCCAAAGCTAGAGGCTTACATACAAGGTGTGAGAAAAAAGATTTAAAAGAGACCTGAGGGGCAGTTTTTCTTACAGAGGGTGGTGCATATATGGAACGAGCTACCAGATGAAACTGCAGACGTGGGACATTTGAAAAGGCATTTGGAAAGAGACATGGATAGCAAGGTTTTGGAGAGATATGGGCTAAATGCAGGCAAATGGAACTAGCTGAAGTATAAAATCTCGTCGGCATGGATGAGTTGCATCAAAGGGCCTGTGTCCATGCTGCATCACCATATGACACTAAATTTGAAACATTACCTTGAAGGATGACAATCAACACATCCACATTAGTTCTTTATTTTCAAAAAGGTTGTGCATCATTAACTATGGCTTAGATACCAGGAAATACATGATAGAGAAATATGAAATGTGTACTTTTATAACATGCTCATTACCTTTTCTAAAATTTAAATTTCTCCTCTCACCCATGACCAGAAAATGTGGGACATGGACCCAACCTGCAAGACAAAAGCAATCTGGAAGAGTATTAAGATTGGGAAGTTTTAACGTTTCGACAAAAGGTCCCAAACCTGAAATGTTGAAGGATTCTCTTTCCACACATGCTGCCGAATCTATCGAGTGTTCACAGCATTTTCTGTTTTTGTTTCAGATTTTTAGCATCTGCTGGATTTTCAGGAGAGAGGGGAAATTACTTTAATAAGATGAGAGGAAAAGCAACACAAAAATCACAAAATTATTAAAGATGGGAAGAGTGTTCTGGCATCAAACCAAAGTAAAATCAGTTGGGAAATGGAACTAAATGTTGAGAAAGTATTGGAGGACACTGTCCTTCAATCCTTCAAAGTAATATTTCAGTATAGTCAGAGAGGAACATTTTCAAACGTACTGTGCAAAGTAGTGCCTACAATAGGCTAGTTTTGATTGATTGAAAGACACAGCATGATTACAGGCCCTTTGGCACTACACACTAAGGGCAGATTTCCAAAGGCCAATTAACCGACAAACCAACAAGTCTTCAGGATGTGGGAGGAAACCCACATGGTCACAGGGAGAATTTGCAAACTCCACACAGAGAGCATCCAAGGTCAGGATCAAACCTGGTCCTCTGGTGCTGTGAGGCAGCAGCTCGAACAGCTGTGCTACTATGCTGACAGTTTCACAACATCGTGTTGTCAAGGAGCTGCCAATTTTGTAATGTTTCATTAAATGGCTTCAGCGTTCCTGAATGCTGATGCAAAAAGCTTTTAGCAACTTAGTGTGGAAATCATCCTGAACAGACAAGCTATTTTTCTCAGTTAATGGTTTAACCCTGAGTCTTTTGTTTTAATTAAATTTGAAATTATCAATTTCCCCATGTTCCATTCCAATGTGTAATGCAAAACTATTTTGACTCCAACATAATATTTCTATGGGGTAATTTATAGATTTTTGCAACAAGAAGATATTTTCAGTAAGCTAACTTTCATTGTTATAGTGTTAATTAATAGAAGTCCCTTAAATAGATAGGACTGCAATACAGAGACATCCTGGGCAAATTACCAGTCCATAGATTTGAACCTGAATTTATTGGGACACCAAATGCGGGAGTAACTCAGTGGGACAGGCAGCATCTCTGGAGAGAAGGAATAGGTGACGTTTCGGGTCGAGACCCTTCTTCAGAGCGGGACAAAGATATAACATAGTCGGAGACACTAAGTCTAGTGCAACAACTTGGAAGGGGGAGGGGATGGAGAGAGAGGGAAAGCAAGGGCTATTGAAGTTAGAGAAGTCAATGTTCATACCGCTGGGGTGTAAGCTACCCAAGCTAAATATGAGGCGCTGTTCCTCCAATTTGCACTGTCATTCACTCTGACAATGGAGGAGGCCCAGGACAGAAATATCAGATTGGGATTTGGAGGGGGAGTTAAAGTGCTGAGCAACTGGGAGATCAGGTAGGTAGGTTAAGGTGGACTGAGCGAAGGTGTTCAGTGAAATGATCGCCGAGCCTGCGCCTGGTCTCTCCGATGTACAGACGTTGAGACCAGGAACAGTGGATATAGTAGATGAGGTTGGAGGATGTGAACGTTAACCTCTGCCTCACCTGAAAAGACTGTCAGGGTCCTTGGATGGAGTCTGGGGGGGGAGGTAATTGGACAGGTGTTGCATCTCCTGCGGTTGCTGGGGAAAGTACCTGGGGAGGGGGCGGTTTGGGTGGGAAGGGATGAGTTGACTAGGGAGTTGCGGAGAGAACGGTCTCTGCGGAAAACAGAAACGGGTTTTCCATAATAGATCATCAATACCTTTTCTGGATCTCACCGTCTCCATCACAGGAGACAGACCATTGACCGACATCTACTACAAACCTACTGACTCCCATAGCTATCTAGACTACACTTCTTCCCACCCTGCTTCCTGTAAAGACTCTATCCCCTACTCCCAATTGCTCCGTCTACGCCGCATCTGAGCCAAGGATGAGGTTTTCCATACTAGATCATCAGGAGATGTCCTCTTTCTTTAGGAAACAGGAGTTCCCCTCTTCCATTATAGATGAGGCTCTCACGAGGGTCTCCTCCATATCCTGCAGCTCCATTCTTGCTCCCCCTCCCACATTCGCAACAAGGACAGTCCCCCTTGTCCTTACCTTCCATCCCATCAGATGTCGCATACCACATGTGCAGTGCATTCAAAAAGTATTCAGACCCCTTCACTTTTTCCACATTTTGCTACGTTACAGTCTTATTTTAAAATGGATAAAATTCTTTTTTGTATCATCCATCTACACACAATACCCCAGAATGAAGAAGTGAAAACAGGTGTTTAGAAATGTTTGCAAAGTAATTAAAAAGAAATATCACATTTACATAAGTATTCAGACCTTTGCTATGACACTCAAAATTGAGCATAGGTTCATCCTGTTTCCATTGATTATCCTTGAGATGTTTCTACAACTTCATTGGAGTGCACCAGTGGTAAATTAAATTGATTGGACATGATATGGAAAGGCACACACCTGTCTATATAAGGTACCACAGTACATGTCAGAATAAAAACCAAGCCATGAAGATGAAGGAATTGGCCATAGACCTCCGAGACAGGATTGTGTCGAGACACAGATCTGGGGAAGGGTATAAAACAATTTCTGCAGCATTGCAGGTCCCAAAGAGCAGAGTGGCCTCCATCATTCTTAAATGGAAGAACTTTGGAACCACCAGGACTCTTCATAGAGCTGGCCTTTGTCAGGGGGGTGACCAAGAACCCGATGATCACTCTGACAGAACTCCAGAGTTCCTCTGTGGAGATGGGAGAACCTTCCCGAAGGACAACTATATCTGCAGCACTCCACCAATCAGGCCTTTATGGGTAGAGTGGCCTGACGGAAGCCATTCCTCAGTAAAAGGCACATGACAGCCAGCTTGGTTTGCCAAAAGGCATGAGAAACAAGATTCTCTGATCTGATGAAACCAAGATTAAACTCTTTGGCCTGAATGCCAAGCGTGTGGAGGAAACCAGACACCGCTCATCACCTGGCCATTACCATACCTACAGTGAAGCAAGCTGGTGGCAGCATCATGCTGTGGGGATGTTTTTCCATGGCAGGAACTGGCAAGTCAGGAAAAATGAACGGAGCAAAATACAGAGAGTTCCTTGATGAAAGCCTGCTCCAGAGTGTTCTGTACCTCAGGCTTGGGCAGAGGTTTACCTTCCAACAGGACAATGACCCTTAGCACACAGCCATGACAATGCAGGAGTGGCTTTGTGACAAGTCTGTGAATGTCCTTGAGTGGCCCAGCCAGAGCCCAGTCTTGAACCCGATCGGACATCTCTGGAGGGACCTGAAACTCGCTGTGCATCAACGCTCCCCATCCAAACTGACAGAGCTTGAGAGGATCTGCAGAGAAGAATGGGAGAAATTATCCAACTACAAACTTGTAGCATCATACCCAAGAAGACTTGAGGTTGTAATTGCTGCCAAAGGTGCCTCAACAAAGTACTGAGTGAAGGTTCTCTCCAGAGATGCTGTGTGTCCTGCTGAGTCACTCCAGCATTTTGTGTCTACCTTCGATTTAAACCAGCATCTGCAGTTCTTTTCTACACAATTTATTGGGACACCATTGTTCAGAGATTTCCTGGTGAGCGGAAGACGAATCTTTGTTCTGTACCCCATGCCAAGAGGCTATACGTGGGGAAATACCTGGGCTATCCTGCTGACTCTGCCAAATTTAACTTCCCTCTTCATTTTTCAGATCTGAAAGACTGATTTTGTCCACCTGCTCCTGGCCATTTTGATTGAGAATTCAGCCTCTGCTATATAAATGCAGCTGGACCATAACATCATCTGTGTCTCCTGCCTTCGGAATTACTGGTAAGATTATTTTTTTCCCAATTAGCAGTACAAATTTCTACCACTACGGCTAATAACATTGTGTGCATGGTTTCGAAGACTATTTGTAATGGTGCTATTATCTGAAGGGTATTGATACTCCGTTTATTTTGTCAATGTAGTTCTTATTTTTGTTTTGCATGTGTTAGTTTCAAACCAGCTGGTAGTCCAATTCGTAACTAGTTTTCATTAATAAACCTGATATCTGACCACTTATTTAAATGTGGAGTACATTACGATTAACTATAATCCTCACTTCCTCGTGAATGCACGATAAAAAAGATATCGCCAGATCGCAAATTAAAACTAAGAACCGTTTATCTTTTTTTCACCCGTTCTGGCTTCGCAGATAAATTCAGTTAAGCTAAGAAAGTACAAACCATGAATTGGATGAGGGACATTCTGACAGTTTTTTTACTAACGGAATAAGGAGACGATGGTTGTTTTTCGGACAGTATCGGAATGGTCGCAAGGTAAACAGCAGGACGGGAGATTGAAGCAGAAGCGTTTACACCGGATTTAATCTACCATCTAGTGGCAAAATGGAAAATAGCAGCTACAAGTCACAATTGAAATGAACAGTGAAAGGCTAACAATTATTTATTCCACTGCACTAATCATACAAAATGTAAGTCTCACAAATAAAAAAACGTATTCAGGGATTGATGGGGGCATCACTTGGCAGAATCATTTGATAGACTTCAGGAAGCAAAGCAGTACACACCGAATTAGAGATGGTCAAAAACTTCAAGTTCCTTAGGAATAAATATCACCAGCAATTTGTCCTGGACCAACCACATCAAAACAATGGTCAATAAAGCACACCAATGCCACTACTTCCTTTGAAAACTTAAGAAATTAGGCATATCCCCAACAACCCTCATCAACTTCTACAGATGGGCTTAGAAAGCATCTTATTGGGGATATCACAACCTGGTTTGGGAGCAGCTCCATCCAAGACTGCAAGAAATTGCAGAGAGTTGTGGACGTATTCCAGACCATCACACAAACCAGCCTCCCTTCCTTCCATCAACACTTCACACTGCCTCAACAAGACGGCCAACATAATCAAGGACCAGTTTCATTCCTGCCGCACTCTTTTCACCCCTCTCCCATCAGGCAAGAGGTACAGATGTTTGAAAGCGCACACCTCCAGATTCAGAAATGGTTTCTTCCCAGATGTTATCAAGCAACTGAACGCTCCTCTTATCACTAGAGTGCAGTCCTGACCTCTCATCTGCCTCATTGGAAATCTCTGAATTATCTTTATTCGTACTTTATCAGACTCCAATGTTTTATGTTGCACTAAATGTTGTACCCTTTATCCTTTATGTGACCCCTGTGGATGGCTGGATTGTATTCATGCATAGTCTTTGATTTAAGTGGATAGCATACAAGCAAAAGCTTTTCATTGTACCTTAGCACACATGACAATAATAAACTAAACTAAACCAAACAAAACTATTCAGGTGTTTTGCGTTTACTGTTTTATTTATCTCTATCATTCATACTGGGTATTCTATGTGCTTCATGCACACAAGGATTTTCATGGCATCCTGGTGTATTTGACAATAAACAAATCTGAGGAAAATATGGCTAATCTCTGATCTAAACTGCAGATGCTGCTTCACAATGAAGGACACAATGTGCTATAGTAACCCAATGGAAGAAGACATTTTTTTTTTAACACTACAATCATTGCACTCTTTTAATTATATATGATTGTGCTCATGCACAAAATGATTTTACTGGATTGTATGCAAAACAAAGCATTTCACTGTATCCAGGTACCTGTGACAAAAAGTAACTATCGAACTATTGAACGTTATTAATTTATTGATTTTTAAAATATTATATATTATCTATGTGTATTGTTAAAGGCTTATTTTACTGTTACATAGAAACATAGAAACATAGAAAATAGGTGCAGGAGTAAGCCATTCGGCCCTTCGTGCCTGCACCGCCATTCAATATGATCACGGCTGATCATCCAACCCAACTCAGTATCCTGTACCTGCCTTCTCCCCAAACCCCCTGATCCCTTTAGTCACAAGGGCCACATCTAACTCCCTCTTAAATATAGCCAATGAACTGGCCTCAACTACCTTCTGTGGCAGAGAGTTCCAGAGATTCTCCACTCTCTGTGTGAAAAATGTTTTTCTCTGTTACAAGGGTGGTTGGTATCTAGAGTGAGCTGCCAGACGAGGTAGTTAAGGCAGATATTTTAACACCATTTAAAAGACGTTTGGAAATGTACGTGGATAGGAGAGATTTAAAGCGGTATAGGCCAAAGGCGGGCAGGTGGTGGTATTGTAGATGGGTTATCTTGGTCAGCATGGCAAGTTAGGCCAAAGGGCCTGTTTCTGTCCTGTATGAGTCTATGACTAAGTAATCATTTATTTTGTTCCATTGTCCATGCATATGACAATTAAATATTCTTAACTTGACTCTTCATGTAATGGAAGTGGATGGTATGGGAATCTGGGGACTTGATGGAAATGAGAGGAAATGGGTTACAGGTAAATAGTTGGGGAACTGGGACTTATGTAAATGCTGACATAGATTTGGAAGGTTAAATAATTTGTTCTATATTGTGAGAATGTGATAATGCACGAGAACACCATGTACATTTTTACAGAGATGCTGATAACGTCCAGATCTACCTCACTGCCACCTCCATTGTCACGCTGCTTAACTAATGTACAGTTCTGGATGAATAGCAATTTTCTCTCTCTTGCTCTCCCCCCTCTCTCTGGAAGAGTTAGGTATTTGTTTATTATTGTCACGTGCTGAGATACAGTGAATAACATTTTTTACGTGCTATCCAGGCAGATCATTTCATACACGAGTGCAATCATACCATGAATGCAAAAGAGAAAATAAATAGAGTGCAGAATATAGTGTTACAGCTACAGAGAACGTACAAATATTAGAAAAGTGCAAGGGATGCAAGAAGGTAATTTTGTGGATCAGGAATTTGCCTTTAACACAGAGAGGTCCGTTCAGGAATCTGATAAGGCAGGGAATATATTGACTTTGAGGCGACATTCTTATCATGTAATTATCCCATTGCTCAGTTTTAGATTCATTAAGGCCCATTGTCTGATGATGCTCTAGTTTATGCTTTTTATTACCCCTAAATTTGACCTTTTCAGACCACTCGTTGGGAGTGGGGGAGTGGCTAGTGCGGAGGGGCTCTAATGTTTTACTCTCTATTTAATTTAATATCATCAAAAATTCTGCTGCCCATTGTTTGGCTAGCAACATATCCAATTCACCCACTACTCCTGTTCTTGCTGAATTACATTGACCCTGACTTTGAAATGCCATTAATGTTCATCCAGCAGATTACATGAAGTGAGCAACAAAGAGAATATAAATCAGAACAAAGCTGATACCTTTTGCCATATCATAAGATTTTAGTTCACTCCATATTTTCGGAAACAAGTCAGCGCCTGATACCCAAGAAAAGCAGATGGTTCTAGAAGGAAAGGCCATCTAAATTAGACTCAAATCTACTAATATTTAGAAGAATAAGAGGGAACAGGAATGACACATGGAAGATTCTGAGACATATTGACAAGATGGATGTGGAAAGGTTGTTTCATCTTATGGAAGAATCCAGAATTAGGGTTTGCTGTTTCAACATAAAGGGCAATCTATTTAAGGCAGATGTGATGTGCATTTTTCTCCCTAAGGTTGTTGTTAGTCTTTGAAACTCTTCTTCGCAAGGCAATGAAAACAGAGTCATAGCATCATACAGCATGAAACAGAACCTTTATCTCAAGTCTATATTGACCATTAAGGACCCATTTACACTAATCCAGCACTAATCGCATTCCATCACTGAATATTTTATGGCAGAGTTAGATTCTTGATAAGAAAGGGATGAAAAGTACTTTGGCAGACATCAGCCATGATATTATTACATGGCGAAGCAGGTTTAAGAGATCAAATGGCCTACTTCTGCTCATAATATTTAAGTTCATATATTAAAATGGCAGCAGGAGTCTTCATAGAATGCTGTAGGGTTCACCATAGTCTACCTAATACTGCTTAGCATCCTAAAGAATTGGTCTATAGAAGGTTTCACGATACTGGCGCTGGACCTCTGCTCCTTTGCTACAGAGGAAACAAAGTTTCATTGATATGGAGGTCAGAAACATGAATGGGAATGGTGGGGAGGTGTTGTTTGGATAAGTATTGAATAAAACATGGTTGTGGCATCATAAGGTTTAGATTCACTATTTAAAAAAAAACATGGAGTAGTCTAGTCAAGTAACCTGAGAACTGAGAAGAGACACAATTTTACTAACTTAAAAAAGGATCTTGATCAAATAAGTTGGAATCTAAATGTTCATGGGTAAAACTGTAACTAAACAAATGGTGGCCTTTAAAAAGGAGTTGATTTATATATGGTCAGGAAACAGCATTCAAATAATTTTTAAGTAATAAAAATAAAAGAAAATAAACTTTAAAATTATTGAAATCAATATATGATTTATTGATTTACATGATTTTAAACAGACATTATTTTATTACTTATTAAAAATTATTTGATTTTGGCAGCACAACGCCAAGATGATGATTTATCTATTCAGACTTGTGGGAAACCCACAACAATGAAGTTAGCAGGAATTGTAGCTAAAACTGCTGATGCTGGAAGAGGAGAGAATGCTGGAAGCACTCATCAAGTCGATGCACTAACTGTAGGAAGAGAAACAGAGGAGGGATCAAATGGAATGTCCATGATGAAGTGCAGGCCAAAGTTGTCAATAAAAGTAAGTACTTTAAAAATCCGTAGTTAGAAACAAAATTAAAAAAGAAGCAAATTGGAACAGAAAGGTACAGCAACAACTCTAGACAGAAAAACACATGTCCAAAATTGCTAAATCCAATATAAAGTCCTGGAGGCAAAAGGTGAGGTGCTTTTGCTTTAGCCTATATTGGGCATTGTTGGGGTAATATAAGAAGCTACATAAAGATATGTCATACTGATAATGGAATGACAAATTAGTGTGTAAGCTGAATAGAAGCTTAAATTTGCTCTGGCTCTACAAGGTTATTAACAACCCACATTTGGCTTCTCCAATGTAGAAGAGAGCACATTTTGCAAATGAAGTTGGTAGGTGATAGGAAATACAAGACCATAAAGGATAAGTGTGACCATTGTCATTCTTAAAAGGTAGATATAAGATTGGCTAACTCCATCACAATCAGCCCAATCCCAGCAATATGGAAAATTAACAATTATTACCAATACAAAAACAATGTATTGGAGATGCTGGAAACTGAAAGAGAAATAATGGAATTTTATTTTATTTATTGTTGGGATTTGGGTGTAACTAGCAAAGTCAGCATTTTCCATCTATTCCCCAAATATCTGTCACTTTCTTGAACTGCAGGTCTTCTAGTGAAGTTGTTTTTTTACAAATGGGGAGAGAGTTCTAGGTTTTAGACAGCATGAATGAAGGATCAATTATGTTTTCCATGTCAAGATGGCATGTGACTTGAAGGAAACCTGCATGTGGTGGTGTTCTCATGAAACTGAGGCCCTTACTTTTCCTGGTGGTAGTGGCCTTTGGTTTGGGAGGAGCTGGGCAGGTAATTACAGTGTATTTTGTAAATGGCGCACATCTCATCCAACTTTTCAGGATCTGGTGATGATACTTCACTCAAAATGCAGCTCAGTCGCATCAAGAAATCAATCAAGCTATATTTCATAAGTGGGGTGTCAGGTACTGTATATTTTGATATGGCAGTGTTCTGATCCTAAATGAGTCATAGCCCATCCCTATGTAGGCATTTATGAAGTGAGCGTTTGCCTTCCACTGCTGGCATGCAAAGTGATATGAGGAAACTGTAAGGTTAAAGTGGTGGTTGTCAGGAACACAATGTAAATATTCTGGTAATTTTAACCATCTGTCCAACCCCTTCCTGCTGGACATGTTAAAAATTGGCTCCAGATATGTGGGCAGAAACAGTATTCAAAACATGACTAATATGCTTCTCTCTCATGTTATCTTTCCTTATCCTAGACTTTCTCATTCCTCTTTTGATTTCTGTTTCTCGTAACTAGGCCTGATTTTATAACCATATAACCATATAACAATTACAGCACGGAAACAGGCCATCTCGACCCTTCTAGTCCGTGCCGAACACGTATTCTCCCCTAGTCCCATATACCTGCGCTCAGACCATAACCCTCCATTCCTTTCTCGTCCATATAACTATCCAATTTATTTTTAAATGATAAAAACGAACCTGCCTCCACCACCTTCCCTGGAAGCTCATTCCACACAGCCACCACTCTCTGAGTAAAGAAGTTCCCCCTCATGTTACCCCTAAACTTCTGTCCCTTAATTCTCAAGTCATGTCCCCTTGTTTGAATCTTCCCTACTCTCAGTGGGAAAAGCTTATCCACGTCAACTCTGTCTATCCCTCTCATCATTTTAAAGACCTCTATCAAGTCCCCCCTTAACCTTCTGCGCTCCAAAGAATAAAGCCCTAACTTGTTCAACCTTTCCTTGTAACTTAGTTGCTGAAACCCAGGCAACATTCTAGTAAATCTCCTCTGTACTCTCTCTATTCTGTTGACATCCTTCCTATAATTAGGCAACCAAAATTGTACCCCATACTCCAGAATTGGCCTCACCAATGCCTTGTACAATTTTAACATTACATCCCAACTTCTATACTCAATGCTCTGATTTATAAAGGCCAGCACACCAAAAGCTTTCTTTACCACCCTATCTACATGAGATTCCACTTTCAGGGAACTGTGCACAGTTATTCCCAGATCCCTCTGTTCACCTGCATTCTTCAATTCCCTACCATTTACCATGTACGTCCTATTTTGATTTGTCCTGCCAAGATGTAGCACCTCACACTTATCAGCATTAAACTCCATCTGCCATCTTTCAGTCCACTCTTCCAACTGGCATAAATCTCTCTGTAGACTTTGAAAATCTACTTCATTATCCACAACCCCACCTATCTTAGTATCATCTGCATACTTACTAATCCAATTTACCACACCATCATCCAGATCATTGATGTACATGACAAACAACAGTGGACCCAACACAGATCCCTGTGGCACCCCACTAGTCACTGGCCTCCAACCTGACAAACAACCATCCACCATTACTCTCTGGCATCTCCCATTCAGCCACTGTTGAATCCATCTTGCTACTCCACCATTAATACCCAACCATTGAACCTTCTTAACCAACCTTCCATGAGGAACCTTGTCAAAGGCCTTACTGAAGTCCATATATACAACATCCACTGCTTTACCCTCATCAATTTCCCGAGTAACCTCTTCAAAAAATTCAAGAAGATTAGTCAAACATGACCTTCCAGGCACAAATCCATGTTGACTGTTCCTAATCAGACCCTGTTTATCCAGATGTTTATATATATTATCTCTAAGTATCCTTTCCATTAATTTGCTCACCACTGACGTCAAACTAACAGGTCTATAATTGCTAGGTTTACTCTTAGACCTCTTTTTAAACAATGGAACAACATGCGCAGTACGCCAATCCTCCGGCACTATTCCCGTTTCTAATGACATTTGAAATATTTCTGTCATAGCCCCTGCTATTTCTACACTAACTTCCCGCAATGTCCTAGGGAATATCCTGTCCGGACCTGGAGACTTATCTACTTTTATATTTCTCAAAAGTGTCAGTACTTCCTCTTCTTTGAATCTCATAGTTTCCATAGCTACTCTACTTGTTTCCCTTACCTCACATAATTCAATATCCTTCTCCTTGGTGAATACCGAAGAAAAGAAATTGTTCAATATCTCCCCCATCTCTTTTGGCTCTGCAGATAGCTGTCCACTCTGACTCTCTAATGGACCAATTGTATCCCTCGTTATCCTTTTGCTATTAATATAGCTGTAGAAACCCTTTGGGTTTACTTTCACCTTACTTGCCAAAGCAACCTCATATCTTCTTTTAGCTTTTCTAATTTCTTTCTTATAATTCTTTTTACATTCTTTATACTCCTCAAGCACCTCATTTACTCCATGCTGCCTATAATTATTGTAGATCTCCCTCTTTTTCCGAACCAAGTGTCCAATTTCCCTTGAAAACCATGGCTCTTTCCGATTTTTACTATTTCCTTTCAACCGAACATGTGAATGTTTTATGTTGCCAAGACATTAAAGAAACTGAGAAACAGTTGTGGAGTTTGGGCTAGCTGAGGTACAGACCGAAGGATTGCAGATTCTAGTAAGAAGAATAGCAGGAATTTATGGCATAGCTTAAACATATTTTACTTTTGGATGATTCACTGAATATGAAATACGTGAAATAAAGATGTTAGGCAATGGTTCCTTGTTCTCTGTGACCTTCTCACTGAGATAAATGTGAGTAACTCTGCCTTGTAAAACAGGTATCGGTATCTCACAGCTAGAATTGCCCTTTGACATTGAACTTTGTTTAGCTTTTTCCCTAGTTATTCAAGTCATATATAGCACTTTAATTTAACAACCATAATTATATTTCATCCGATAGAGGCTTTTGGTAATCAAAGGAATGACACTTTATCTGGTCACAATACAGCCTTAAAATGCCACAAAAATAATAAATCTTTGAAACCAGCTCCCTTCCTTTTCAAGGTCTAACCACATTCAATTAAATAATATTTTTGAAACAGTTAAACAAAACATGATCCATTAAAAACAACCAGATTGGACACTGTTGTATTATTTTCAGCTCGGCTATATACAGTATCACTGAAGTTGAGTAGCCTAATTATATTTATTGACCAACTTCACAGGTGAAGAATGATTATTTTGACAAAGCATCAGAGGCCACTGTTCTAAAGATAAGACAGGAGAGTTGGGGTGGTGAGAGGTAAAGAGGTTAGGCAGGGATTTAAAATATAGAGAACAATAAAACTAAATCACATCAAGTTGTCATTGATTTTAATTTAAAAAAATAGAAGAATGCCTTTATACCTGTAATTGAACATGAGTTATATGTGCGATGGCTGAGATTGTGATTACAATCCAGTCATTAATTAACACAAAAAGCCTACCTTGAAAGAAGAATACTGCCTACTGCTGGAAGCTTATCAATTCCAACTTGGTGTAATGATTTTTGCACCAAATGAAGTTCTTAAGGAACCCTTGAGGCTGTGCCATCAATGTCAGTAACATTTTTGAAAGTCATTCTACGAAAACACAAGAGTCTGCGGATGTTGGAACATTGAACAAAAAAACAAAATCAATGGGTCAGGATGTATCTATGGAGGGACATGGGGAAATTATGTTGGGACCCTTCTTCAGGCTGATGGAGTAAAGGAGAGAAAGCTGGCAAGAGAGGCAAAGGGAGGAGATAGGGCAAGAGCTGACAAGTGAAAGGTGGACAGAGGTGAGGAGTTGACACATGGGCTAGTGATGAAATGGAGACAAAAGTGTGCCAGATAAAGAAGGGAGTGAAATGTAAAGTTGGGCAGAGCGATAGGGTTTGGATGGAGATAAGGGGGCTAGGGTAAAGATGGAATTATAAGTAAAATGAGTAGGGGATTACTGTTAGGGCAAGTGCATGATATCCAGCCACGAACCCCCCCCCCCCAAGAAATATGCAAACATCCACTGGTGGGGGGGGGGGGGGGGGGGTTGTGCATCTGCCATTTCCTTCCACCCATGAACACCTGTTCCACCTTTAGTAGTGTAAGTAATAGGCTCTAAAATTCCTTTCAATATCTGTCCCATCTCTCCATCCTTTTCTCTTCTTGGTTTTCTTCAGGGATTGGTTGCTTCTCTATCTTGGTGTCTGTTCTTAGTTTGTTAACACCTTTGGACCCTAAAGGTGTCATATAATGCAAGTTGTTTTTGTTGTTAATTGTCTCTTCTCAAGTGTGACTTCTCAAAAGTTAGGACTTCAGAACCGCTTTATTCAAAGGCTTTTTCAAAGAAGGACATCACCGTAAAGAATAAATTCTCAGTTTCAATATTGGTTAAAGTAAAGACAATGGCTTTCCTAACTTTCTAAATATCTTCGGGTTTACGCTTCTTATTATTGTGAAATATCTTTATTCTGGTAATCTGAAAATTAACTGAACCATTGATGCATAATCTTATTATAACCAAAACCCACAAACCTAATGTATCCCATCAAACATTTGTAATATGTTTACTGATGACGTTTATTTGGCCGCGCGATTCACCCGTTGCAGTGGCCCCTACAGCCTGTCTGTCTTTTTTTATTTTTTGTCTAGTTAAATGTAGTGTCGGTGTTTTTTTAATACTGGTTTTAAATGTGTATATGTGGGGGGCGGGGGCGGGGGGGGGAGGGGGAAACTGTTTAAAATCTCTTCCCTGTCCGGGAGACCTGACCTTTTCCCTGTCCGGGAGACCTGACCTTTTCCCTGTCGGGTCTCCGTTGTCGTTGGGGCCTAGCACCGTGGAGTGGCCTCCAACCTGAACGACCCGGGGGCTCGGGAGACTGCGCAGCTGCGGACTACTCACCATCGTGGGGCTGGCCGGCCTCGGAGCGTGGGGAGCGGTGGTGACTCGATGCTAACTCATTCGACTCCTGGGTCTCGGAGGCTCCAGCAACGCAGCCGCAGGTCCAGTGGACTGGGACATTGGGAGCTCGTGGGTCCGGGGGGAGAGACCGCTTCCCAGAGCTCCCGTAACGCGACTTCTCCAGCCCGTGTCGCGGGGTTGGAACGACCCGGAGCGGGGCCGTACATGGAGAACAGGGGAGAGAAAAGACTTTGCCTTCCATCACAGTGGGTTCACTGTGATGGATGTTTGTGTGAATTAAATTGTGTGTATGTCTGTAGGAAATTGTCTTTGTTTGTATGGCTGTGGAAACGGAATTTTGTTTGTGCCTCACTGTGGCTCAAATGACAATAAATGGTATTGTATTGATGAAAGGTCACCTGCAAGGTTTCATGATAGCTTTGGAATCTGGAATTAAGACTTGGACAGATACCAATCTGTAGTCAACCTCAAGCAGCTGCCTGATGTAAAGCCCATCAGACATGAGGGGACCATTCTGGCTGAACGAACCCCTGATTTTTTAATTTTGAAAAGATTTGCTCTAATCCATATTAATAATGGATGGAGCCATTTATTTTGGAAGTGCCTTGGTTACTCCATTTACTTGAGCTTATGTGTCATTTGTTTTTATGAAGATCTGAGAACCGAGATTATAATTATAGATGGAATTCAAACTCCAGTTGGTTGACTTTCCTTACAGTCAGTAGAAAACAGTTGAAAACTGAAAGAAAGCCAGTGAGAGGATGGGGCATTTTCTCCTCACAGCATTTGGAGTTCATGTCAGAGCAGAGCTTGGGCCAGGAAGCCCCTAGACTTCTTTTGAGTAGAGCAGAATACTTAGCATTCCTGCCTTCTTTCATTGGTTTTCAGTTTTATTGGCAGCCGACCATTTCAGTTGGGATGGAAAGCAAGGAAATGAGCTGCACTGTTAAAAGTGTAATAACAGGGAAGGGAGAAGACTTGGATTGTCTAAAAAGAAGGATTGTTAAAGTCAGTGTTGAGGGCCAGAACAAAATGTCCTTTATTAGGTGGATAATCTGGTGGGCTTGGAATGTGTTCAGCTCATTTCATCCTGTGAAGGATAGATTTGCTTCAGTTGAAAATGCTAGTCTGATCTGTTGAAATCTTCCACCCAATTTCCATTATCCACCAAGATAAAATTATAAAAAAGGCAGCACTGGTTTCTGGGTCTCTGAATAATTGTCAGCACAATGCTGCCTACGAAGTGTGGCATTGCAACAGCCCAATTTCCAGTGTTGTATTCAAAAGCAGTTAGAAACTTGCCAACAGAGGGCTTTGTGCTTTTCCCTCTGCATTGTTGGAAGAGGTAGAGACATGTTCTATGAGCTGGGGCAGCAGAATGTAATGATAGATAGATAGCCATGGATGATCAGCCATGATCATATTGAATGGCGGTGCAGGCTCGAAGGGCCGAATGGCCTACTCCTGCACCTAATTTCTATGTTTCTATAGATATAATTTAATTGCCACACAACCAAGGTCGGTGGAATTTGGGTTGCCAGCAGCGGTACAGTAATAAAGAACACAACCACAATAAAAATTTTACACAAACATCCACCACAGCATTCATCACTGTGGTGGAAGGCACAGAGCTTGGCCAGTCCTCCTCCATTTTCCCCCGTGGTCGGGACCTCCACCCTCCACAGCCGATGCTGTGGGCGTCCAGATGGTAAGGGACAAAGTCAAAGTCAAGGTGAGTCCAGGATCGGCTCTTCCCAACCAGAGACCGCGGCTTCAGGCTGGTGTAGGCCGCAGGCTGGCGGTCAAAGTTTTAAAGTACCTGCCGTGCCGCAGCCGGAAGCACCGCAGTCTGCAGGGCCGGCGGTCGAAGCTCCCCTCCAGGGGTGATGGTAAGTCCATGCCGCACCCGCGGTAGAAGATGGCCGCGGGCCGGCAGTGAAAGCTTCTTCTTCCACCCGGGTCCTCCACGAGGGATCCCGGGTTGTAGACGCCGCACCAGCTGGAGTTCTGCAGACTGCGGCTTCAGGCTGCCGGCTGCCGGCTGCCGCGGGCCAGCGTAACGGAGCGCTCCCCTCCAGCGAGGGCTCACCCGCTCCACGCCGAGAGTCCACGCTGCGCCCGCCGCTGAAGCCCCGGGCGCGTCTCCGGGAAAGTCCGCGCCGATCCTTGCTGTTAGGCCACGGGGGAGGCGACCTGGAAAAAGTCGCCTCTCCATGGAGGAGGCGGCCGAAACGGTTTCCCCCTTACCCCCCCACACCACCCCCCACACATAACACACAAAGAAACATTAAAAACAGACTTTTAAACATACTAAAAAAATAAAAAAAGTTGAAAACAACCCGACACGCTGCCGACAGGCTGCTGCAGTGCAGTGCCCCCTATCTGTAATCTTCATCATCAAGGAAATGACAGTCTTCTCCTTCTGCTGTGTCAGTGAAAGCTACTGGAAGTACTGAGGATAAGGCCATTATGGTCTATGTATTTTTTGTTCTTATGAAAAATTTATGTCACCTGAATGTTAAGCTGAAGCCGATTTGCAAGGTTCACTGTTTTGAGGTGGGGCCCATATTATGATGATGATGATACCTATAGTACCTTGTACCCAGGAGAATGCTGCCATATAATAGCAGTTTGAAATCCCCTTATATTTTTGCTGAACTGACATTCCAAAGGTTATAAACCTAGATACCCTGCTGAAAGGAGTTTTATTGTCAGGAACACACTGTACTGCAAATTGAGAACTGAGTGATGATGCAGAAGACAGCACAAGCAGTTTTGGTGTCATTAAAAATGTGACCTGTTATTATTTTTACATGGAGGGTGGGTCAAATGGTTGAGATGTGTGACTGCAACAAGCAAATAAATATCTCTATCCCTCTAGAATGAACCATGCTTCGGTCGTGATTTTTATTGAATGGTAAATCAGTCAAGAAGGACTGAGAGGCCTACTCAATAGAATTTAGAAGGATGAGACGGGAACCAGACTTTGCTTCAGCACAACAGAATATAGTAGGCATGAATACTGAACAGATCAGTGTGTCAATATACCGTTATATAAATATATATTCACATGAATAAATAAGCAGATAAAGTGCAAATAAACAGATAATGGTCTCATAATGTTCAGAGTTTTGTTTCAGTTGAGTTTAATAGCCTGATGGCTGTGGGGTAGTAACTATTCCTGAACCTGGACGTTGCAGTCCTCAGGCTCATGTCCCTTCTACCTGATAGTAACAGGGAGATGAGTGTGTGGCCAGGATGGTCCTTGATGATGCTGCCAGCCTTTTTCAGGCAGCGACTGCGATAGATCCCCTCGATGGGAGGGAGCCGATGATGGCCTGGGCAGTGTTTACTACTTTTTGTAGTCTTTTCTGCTCCTGGGCGCTCAAGTTTCCAAAGCAAGCCACGATGCAACCGGTCAACGTGCTCTCTACTGTGCACCTGTAGAAGTTAGAGTCCTCCTTGACATACCAACTCTCCGTAAGCTTCTCAGGAAGTAGAGGCGCTGATGTGATTTCTTGATAATTGCATCAGTGTTCACGGACCAGGAGAGATCTTCAGATATTTGCCCAGGAACTTGAAGCTCTTGACCCTCTCCACCATTGACCCGTTGATATAAACGGGACTGTGGGTCCCCATCCTACACCCCTTCCAAAGTCCACAATCAGTTCCTTGGTATTGTTGGTGTTGAGGGCCAGGTTATTGTGCTGGCACCATTTGGTCAGTCGGATGATCTCTCTTCTATACTCTGACTCGTCCCCATCAATGATACGTCCCACAACAGTGGTGTCGTCAGCGAACTTGATGATGGAGTTCGCACTATGACCGGCTACGCAGTCATGAGTATAGAATGAGTACAGCAGGGGGCTGGGCACGCAGCCTTGAGGTGCTCCCGTGCTGATTGTTATTGAGGCTGACACATTTCCACCAATACGAACAGTCTGTGGTCTGTGGATGAGGAAGTCGAGGATCCAATTGCAAAGGGATGTGCAGAGAACCAGATCTGAGAGCTTGGGAACCAGCTTGGAGGGGATGATTGTATTAAATGCCGCATATTTTAACAACCAATATTGTCAAACACAATGAATAGAGATGTAAACATAGAAACTAAGTTGAGGGAAGGGGTTAGGAAATTAGTGATTGGTATATATTTTCTCTGGCCTATCTTAATAGGTTAAGCTATTATCTATAAAAGTATTTTATATAAAATTATAAAAATATATTATTTGCAGCAGAGTATTCATATTGATGGTATATTGTCATACACAATATTACACAATCTTTACAATATAAGCCTGAAAGAAGTCTTGTCACCATAAGAATATCTATCCATCTATCCCATTTTTCTTGCCCTTTGATTCGTTACTCCGCCAAAACCACACGCAAAAACGCCGAGATTTTTACCATTTCGCTAGCGATTTCACTTTTACATTCGCTCATCCACTCCTCATCAAATTTCGCCATTTGTCTGTACACATTTTTAATAAAAACCTCCCCCCCACTCACTCATTTTTTCACCTCCTGCTGGCCAGCGACCATAACGGCTGCTGCCGCCCGGCTCTCCTCCAAAAACGCCGAAATCTTTCCCATTTCGCTAGCGATTTAACTTCCTCCACTTCAAAAAATCAATTTAAATCAAATTCAACTTTAATTGTCATTGTCAGTGTACAGTACAGAGACAACGAAATGCAGTTAGCATCTCCCTGGAAGAGCGACATAGAATATGATTTTCAATAAATAACTTCCCCCCGGCCCTGCTCTATCACGCTGGCCGAAACCAAGATCGCCTGCTCCCCCGCTGCTTTTCGCCGTCCTTGCTGGCTTGCACTCTCCTAGCGCATGGCGTTGCGCCATAACGTCAGGCCCCCCCCCCCCCCCCCTTGCAACCGCGCGTTGTGGGAACAGACCCAACGGGTCTGCACTTGGTCTAGTCTCTTTTAAAAATATGGTATGTAGGAGAGCTATTGCTTCTCCACAAATGGTGCTTTAATGATTTTAAAACCCCTTGCAAATGGTTTGTCCGATGTTAAATTTCTGCTAAATCTTTTTTGCCACCTTACATCTATTTTCTCTTTAAAATAAAGTGTTTTTTTTGTGTTTAAGAAGGAACTGCAGATGCTGGAAATCAAAGGTAGACAAAAATGCTGGAGAAACTCAGCGGGTGAGGCATTCTTCAGGGTCTCGACCCGAAATGTTTTATGTTCTTTTGACCACTATTTCCTGTCCTAATATCATTGTGTCTATCAGTATCAAAATATATTTGACTGCTCTGCTGCGACACACCCTTGGATATTTTACCACACAGCAAGTTGTAAAAGAAAGGTGTAGTTGCCATGCACCAACAGCTGATAAGCAGATACTTCATTTCATACAGTCTCCAATATTTAACTAGATGAATAGCTGCCAAGTACTTTCCTTCGGGTGGTGAATGCCTGTTTAAATGGAGAATGAATGTAATTTTTCCAAATAAAAGTATGCTTCACGTGATGCTTTGCAACATGGTTCTATGTATATCATGTACAAACCCAAGCACCACAAAAGTTATAACCTCATCTTTTGGTGATATTTTATAGTTTATGAGATTCATAAACTGTTTAACATTGAGACATAGTTGGTTACTCATCTACAGATTTTAGAAAGTTGAGATAATGTCACTCTAATTGAAATTTCACACCAACATAAACCATATAATGCATTATTGAAAGATTAACTACAAAAAGTAATGCAAGCATTTATTCCAATCATTTCTAAATGCTATTTATTACAATGTTAGTGGAAAATAGTTTTGTAAGTGGAATCATTAATGAATTGAACTGTGATTAGTGTCTCTCTGTGTTAAGTGGTAAATGTTCCTGGAATCCAACAGTCATCTTCAGATGTAATGAAATACTGCAGCACCTTTTTCTGTTATACCACACATTTCCCTTCTTCCCTTTAATGGCACATTGATTTGAATTAAGAGGGAGAAGGCCACTGAGTCCTTTGAATTGCACTACCATTTTACCAGCAGTTCTAACCTCCACTGTATCCCATTTGCACTGATTCATTTTGGTTCCTGAAAATACACATCTATACAAATAGAAACATAGAAACATAGAAATTAGGTGCAGGAGTAGGCCATTCGGCCCTTCGAGCCTGCACCGCCATTCAATTTGATCATGGCTGATCATCCAACTCAGTATCCCGTACCTGCCTTCTCTCCATACCCTCTGATCCCCTTAGCCACAAGGGCCACATCTAACTCCCTCTTAAATATAGCCAATGAACTGGCCTCGACTACCCTCTGTGGCAGGGAGTTCCAGAGATTCACCACTCTCTGTGTGAAAAAAGTTCTTCTCATCTCGGTTTTAAAGGATTTCCCCCTTATCCTTAAGCTGTGACCCCTTGTCCTGGACTTCCCCAACATCGGGAGCAATCTTCCTGCATCTAGCCTGTCCAACCCCTTAAGAATTTTGTAAGTTTCTATAAGATCCCCTCTCAATCTCCTAAATTCTAGAGAGTATAAACCAAGTCTATCCAGTCTTTCTTCATAAGACAGTCCTGACATCCCAGGAATCAGTCTGGTGAACCTTCTCTGCACTCCCTCTATGGCAATAATGTCCTTCCTCAGATTTGGAGACCAAAACTGTACGCAATACTCCAGGTGTGGTCTCACCAAGACCCTGTACAACTGCAGTAGAACCTCCCTGCTCCTATACTCAAATCCTTTTGCTATGAAAGCTAACATACCATTCGCTTTCTTCACTGCCTGCTGCACCTGCATGCCCACTTTCAATGACTGGTGTACCATGACACCCAGGTCTCGCTGCATCTCCCCTTTTCCTAGTCGGCCACCATTTAGATAATAGTCTGCTTTCCTGTTTTTGCCACCAAAATGGATAACCTCATATTTATCCACATTATACTGCATCTGCCAAACATTTGCCCACTCACCCAGCCTATCCAAGTCACCTTGCAGTCTCCTAGCATCCTCCTCACAGCTAACACTGCCCCCCAGCTTCGTGTCATCCGCAAATGCAGGTAAAAAAATTAAAATAGAGCATTCACAGTTCCCTGGATGTAAAGAATTTCAAATATGTCCACACTCTTAGGGAAGTAATATCTAGACAGGGCAGCACAGTGGTGCAGTGGTAGAGTTGCTGCCTTACAGCGCCAGAACCAAGGGGTGCTGTTTGTATGGAGTTTCTATGTTCTCTGGTCAGTGGTGATCCACGGGAGTTTGGTGGTATTGTTCTTGAATATCAAGGAAAAGTGGTTAGACCCTTTCTGTTGGTGATGGCCATTACCCGGCACAAATGTTACTTGTCAGAATATTTTCACCAGAGAGGAATTGCCAAAGACTAGGGGGCTTAGCATTAAGGTGATAAAGGAAATGTTTAACGGTGATGTGTGGGTCATGCTTTTTACACAGAGAGCTGTGGGTACCTGGAATGTGTTGCAAAGGACTGTGGTAATGGTAGATATCATAGTGGCATTTATGAGACCTTTGGCCAGGCCAGCCACATGTGGCGGCAGGCAGTAGATAGAACTGTTTAAACTTAACTTTTATAACTTTGTTGGTGCTAAAACATGCCGACAATTGTGTACTGCCTAGGTGAGGTCTGCTGCATGATTTTACCGGGTTGTATGCAAAACAAAGCATTTCACTGTACCTAGGTACATGTGACAATAAAGTATCATTGAATCATTGAGAAGTTTAAGACTTTGCAGTTGCAATCTCTGTATTGCAATATCAGTGTAGCCAAAGGAATACACCAAGGTTGATCAAACATGGCATTATAATCTCTGGGTTAGTCAATGGCGTTGAATGCATAGGATTAAGTATTAAAAATATTTTCTGCCATTGAATGTTTACTTCAGATTATAGATCATAGAACATGAAACAGTACAGGTACATGTGACAATAATAAACTAAACTAAAACTGAAAAACTAAAACAGAGGACCAGGCACTTCTGCCCACAATGTCTATGTCGATCATAATGCAATTTAAACTAATCTCTCCAAACTACTTGTGATCCATCTCTGCATATTCCCAGCATATCTATGTGCCCATCAAAAATCCCCCCAAATCCTACTATCATATCTGCTTCCACACCACCCCGAGCACAGCATTCCAGACACCCACTACTCTCTGAGTAACATCTCTTCATACAGTATCTACTTTAAACCATCCCCCTCTGAGCTTAAAGCTATGCCCTGTAGACTTTGACATTTCCACCATGAGTTCTGACTGTCACATTATTTTATAGACTGACTGCCGTGAAAGGGGGCGGGGAGGGGGGGGGGAGGGAAGAACAATGGGGACCAGGCGTGGGCTTACTGCCGTGAGGGAGGGGAGAAGTTTAATGGTCTATGGAGGACCTGCCATGGGGGGGCTGCCATGAGGGAGGGGGGCGGGGGGAGAAGAACAAAGGGGGACCTGGTACTGGGGGGGGGGGGGGGAGGGTAATTTGTACCTTTGTAACTTAAGCGCCCTTTATGGACGACCATTTGCATACCTTAGGTATTCAAGCAAAGAATTTCACTGCGATTTGTCACTTATGACAATAAAGTAGTCAATTCAATTCAATTCAACTTCTATCAGATCTCTCTCAACCTCCATACTTCAGAGCAAAACAATCCAAGTTAGTCCTACATTTCTTCAACTAATACCTTCTAATCCACATTCTTCCTGTAATTGGGGAACCTGAACAGCACTGCTAATGTGAGTAAACCAAACTTCTTTGACGCTAAGTTGTCACTTTCTGATTCTTATATGCAATGACTTAACCAATTAAAGCAAGTACACCATATGCCTTCTTTCTACTCTATCTACCACGTTGCCACCGTCAAAGAGCAACTTTGACTTGGTCACCAAGATCCCTCTGTACACCAATGCTATTGATGATCTTGCCATTAACTGTATACATTTCCCTTACCTTCGACTTCCCAAGTGCAGCACCGTACAGTTGTTCGGATCAAGCTCTATCTGTCATAATTGTAATGGATCTAAATACCACTGTATTCTTTGAGATCCTTCTTCACTGTCCCCAACTCCACCAATTTTGGTGTTGTCTGCAAACTTACTAACCAACCCATCTACATTTATGTCCAAGTCATTAATCATAAGCAACAGAGGTCGCAGCACAGATTCCAGTAGAACACCACTGGTCCAAGACCTCCGGTGAGAATAACATCCTTCTCTTCTCACCCTCTGGTGAGAAAAACACCCTACACTTTTTTTTAATGAGTAAGCCAGTTCTGAATTCAAACTATCAAGTCACTGAGAATACCATGCATCTTAATATTTTAGATCAGTACACATCTGGGAACTCCAAGTAGACAACATCCACCGCCCGGCCATCATCAATCATCTTTGTCACTTACTCAAACTCAATCATTAGTTAGTCACAACCCGCTGTGGATAAAGCCATGCTGACTCCCTAATAATTCCAATCTTTTCCAGATGTAAGTAAATTTTAGCCCAAAGATTTCTCTCCAACTGACGTGAGGCTCAAATTGATGATTATGATCCAAATCATCCTCATTGTACCTTTAACCTCTTTAAATTCACAAAGGTGTGGTCACTGACTAAACCAGTTGTGTTACTGAGGGAGAAATAGAAGTTGGTGTGGAAGAAATTTATTTTTCAATTAAGCTCATAAGAACAAGGAGGAGTTTCCCATCTAGTATGTTCAGATTGATCAAATCACCCTTGGCCCCATGCAGAAAATGCACAAAAAAAGTAACACTCTTTCCTTGTTTTGGAATGACAGTTGTTTAAAAATCAATATCAATGAATTTCAGAAAGAGAGTACAACACACAGTATCTGAAGAAGGCTCTCAACATAAAATGTCACCCATTCCTTCTATCCAGAGATGTTGCCAGTCCCTGCCTGAGTTACTCCAGCATTTTGTGTCTATCTTCGTTGTAAACCAGCATCAGCTGTTCCTTCCACACAACACACAGTTGCTTCTATATTATGTTCCCCTTTATAACCACGAATGAATGGTGCCTACATAGATAAATACAGGTAGCAATAAATTAGGCCTCTACTATGCTTTTTGGACAAAATATTTGAAAATGTGTGCTTTTGTGTAAATCTCAAACACACCGGCATTATATGGGAATTATTTGTTTGAAAAATTCAATTTAGGGGACATAATCTGTGGTGCCAAACACTTCTTGAGTGCTGCAGCTCAATATGGGTCATGAAATTCAGCACTGGAAAATTCATTGGCCACCCACATATTTTCATAGTACTCCATTTAATTGGCCACTCATACTTGGCACTTAGTCCTGCAGTCTGGAAACTGGCTGAGGAATCAAGAGGCAATTCCAACTTTGTGTGCGGTCCATTGGCATTTGTACAGTTATTGCCATGGCAGGTTCAATATATTAGGACAGGAAAGTAAGCACGAATGTGACAGCTATGCATAGGTTGAATGTGTGCAGTGATTGTATATTCTCCCTGTGTGGTGAGGGTGAAATTTAGCTGTGCCTTGAGCATAATCTCATCTCCCAGATGAGATCCATTGTCATCTCCCAGAAAACTTGCATCAACTTCCTCCTTCCCTAACATACTAAAAGATAATGTCAAAATAACAGAGGAAATCCTGGAGATAGTGGACGTCCTTTGCCTTGAATTTGAAGTCTTCCAGTAGGACCTTTCTCACAAAGTAGCCCAATGGTTTATGAGGTTTCCATCACTCAGGTTCTTCATTGTCCTTCAGCCACATTTGTCGAAAATATGAGAAACGGGGAGATGCTCCCTCCCTGAGCTATTGCTTTTGTGGTCTTGTCCACAAACATATACAAACAAACATATACAAACAAACATATAGGGGGCAGTTTGGGAGAGGGTAATAGGAGCAATCAAAAACAAAGGAGGGAATTTATGTTTAGAGTCAGAAACATGTACTAAATATGTCCTTTGGATCATTATTAATGAATTTGGATTTGGAAGATCGTGAGATCAGTGTGGGTATGCTAATATTCTAGGACATGTTGAGATCAGAAGGAGGTGGTGTTGGGTATATGAAGAAAGCTTAAGGTGGACAAGTCCTCTGGGTCTGATGGGATCTCTCCCAAATTATTGAGAGATAAGAGAGAAGATTGCTGGGGCCTTGATGGAGAGTTTTGCATCCTCTCTAGCCACAGGCAAGGTCCCAGAGTGCTGGGGAGTAGCCAATGTTGTTCCTCTGTTTAAAAAGAACAATAGGGATAATCCAGGAAATTATACGCCACTGAATTTTACATCAATTGTAGGGAATCTATTGGAAAGGATTCTTAGGGATATGGATTTTCTTGTATTTGCAAAAGCATAGGTATATTAGAGATAATCAGCATGGGTTTGTGCGGGACAGGTCTTCATGTCTTACAAGCTTGATTTGAGTATTTTGAGGGTAGGGCAGTGGATATTGTCCACATATACTTCTATAATATATTTGCCTTCATGGTAAACTGATCCAGAAGTTTAAGATGCATGGGATCTATGGTGTTTTTATGGATTTAATTCAAAATTGGCTTGGTCATAAAAGACAGAAGGAAATGGTGGAAGGGTGCTTTACTGAGTGAAGATCTGAGACCAGTGGTGTTCCATAGGGATCTGTACTTGGACCTTTGTTTGTGATACATATAAATGACTTGGACAAACATGTAGATGGGCGAATTAATGAAATTGTTGATAAGCTAAAAATTGTAAAATTGTGGCTAGTGAAGAAGTTTGTCAATGGATACAATGGGATATGGATCAGTTGCAGATATCGGTGGAGAAATAGCAGATGGAGTTTAATCTGGACAAAATGTGAGATGTTGCATTTTGGGGGGTCAAATGTGAAGGGAAATTTTGCAGTTAATGGCAGGACTTTTGCTATACAGAAGGATTTTATGGAATAAGTCCCTAGTTCCCTGAAAGCATTGTATCTAAGAATCAGGAAATCATACTGCAGTTCTATAATTGATTAAGCCTCATTCAGATTATTGTGTGCAGTTCTGGTCAGCCCATTACAGGAAGGATGTGGAGGGTTTGAAGAGGTCGCAGAAGAGGGTCACCAGCATACTGTCTGGATTAGAGAATATTAGCTATATGGAGAGATTGGACAAACTTGATTTGTTTATTTCTGAAATGTTAAAGGTTGGGGCTAGACCTTATAGAAATGTATGAAATTATGAGAGACATAGATAGTGTAGATAATCAGTCTTTTGCTGGGGGGGGGGGGGGGGGGGGGGGGGAGGGGTGGAATTAAATACACGAGGCATCGCTTTAAGGTGAGAAGGGGAAATTTTAAATGAAATATTTGAGGCAAGCATTTTTTTAACATAGAAAGTGGAACAGGCAGATTGAGGAGGTGGTAGCAGCAGACTGAACTGTGACATCTGAGGCATTTAGATCAACCTGTGAATATACAGGGAATGGTGGGTTCTAGATCATATGAAGGCAGATAGGATTAAGGGGCTGTCACACTGCAGCGACCTAATGAGCTGTCACACTGCAGCGACCTAATTAGAAAAGTTTGCCCTCGACTCGTACTCGCAGCATGGTCGAGGTCCTAGGAGGTCTTTGTAACTCTCCTTCATGCTCGAGGGTAGTCCCCGCATACTCGAGGCCTCAGCTAGGTCACGGCGTATTTTTCAACATGCTGAAAAATGCCCGCGAGTAAAAAAGGTCGCCATGGAAAAAAATCGATATTTTTTTTACTCGTAGGTTTAGTCGAAGTAGGTCGTAGTAGGTCGACATGTTATTCCTAGGTAATCGAGGGTAGTCAAAGCAAGTCAAAGGTAGTCATAGATAGTCTTCAACATAGTCGAAGGGAGATCGAAGGAAGACGTCTTCACTCTCCACCATTCGGTGTCCAATTTTCCTGAAGCTAGACGAAGCTAGTCTTCAACATAGTCGAAGGAGGTCAAAGGAGGTCTTCTACATAGTCAAAGGAGGTCTTCAACATGACACTTTTTCAAACTCTCCTAAATTCGCCAATAAGGTCGCCGCAGTGGGACAGCCCCTTTAGTTTAATTTGACATAATGGTTGGCACGGACACAGTGGCTAAAAGGTCTGTTCCTGCACTGCTCTGTGTCCTAATCTCAGAAGTGCTGTGCAGACCATGCATTAAGGGCTGGAGCATGGGACTGGAATAAGTGCAAGGAATTGAAGTAGCATTTATTGGTGTCTGCATAATTTAACCTGAAGAACAACAATGCATAAAGACTGTAGCATTCAAGCCAAAATGGCATATTTGGACTAAGATTAAACACTCAATTACAGTTTTGTGGTTCTATTTAGGAAAGCCCAATTTCCTAGGCAAGTGGCCTTCTGATTCTGATCGAAATCATTTTACATGACTTGTGAATATCGAGTGCATAATGTAAACATATATGTAAGTTACTTCAAAGGGGAACAAATATTGTAAAGGCTTTTGTTGCAGTCAGAACATAGCTAGTTACTAATCTGTACACACCAACAGCCAACGTAACTGCTTTCAGATGATACAACGGCAAAAAAACTCAATTACTAGCTGTACTTACAGTATATACAGGGACACTCATGTACTGTGATTAAATAAGTAAAATTCCTTTTTTATCAAATGGTATTCCAGGATTGTTACTGATGTTTCAGCAAATGCATTATTTTGTCCTTTTTTACTGGTAGAGAGGGACTTTGCTCGTTCATTATATTCTATAATAGAATGATGGAAATAACATTGTCTCAATACAATATTTCTTTAGCTGCATTTTCTGTTCTGCAGTCCTTTGTTTAATTAAGGCATTCTGACAGATCAACAATCTTATCTCACACTAGATATACAATTTAATGTAAGTGTATCATCTAGTGAATATGTCAAAGTGGGATGAAAGCATTCGGTTGGATAATTACACTCATTAGCCGTGTAAGCCTACCTAAAAGATCAACACTTCACCATAGTGTTTATTTCTGAACACTGTATGACCTCTCTGCTGCACACAGATTGTTGACCCTCTAATTTTCCATCTGTATTTATGAAATGAAATTTAATATCACGTTTCAAAGCAAGGACCTGAAATCTTGTCCCACTTCCCTACCTGCATTTTATCACAGTGTTTTAAGCTTGTGCTGGATAGAATTTGGTCAGAATTCTTTTGTGTTTAATAAATGTTGATTTACCGAAGACAACTTTTGTAATTGCTCATATCGCTTGGCAATGTTTGCATTCGAGGTAAGGTATGATATACGTCAACGACAACAGGGCTACCTCTTCTGCAACTTTAACCATAACCTCAGCTCAAACAAAGCAAAATGGCTGTTTCATCGTCTGTCTTTTAGCTTCAAAGCAGAAACTGCTTTAGAACTAAGATAGTTCCTTGTTACCGATTTGCATTTGCCATTTTCAAATTGTTATAATAATGTTAAAGGTGCCATTTAGAGAAAATTTGCAACTAGTTATATTTGTGTCAAGATGTCCATGCTTGGATATTTCAAGTGTACCACATTTTCTCAGTATAAGATGCAGCATTTCTGTGAAACATGTTACGCTTGTTGACTCGTGAAGCGCAGACTTGAAGCCATTGAATTTAAAGCATTCTCTGATTATTATATCTCTCTCCTCTGAACAAGGAGTAATTTGGCATACTCAAAACTTTGAATTGTTCCATTGAGTTACATTTATAATTCTAAAGTAGCCTTGATGAATCCTTTTGTAGTAGCCCGGGGTCTAAATTAACTGTTTTAACACAGTCAAAACTAATTAGACTTCTTTATAGTTTGGAAATTAAACATAGCAACAGCCTTCTGGAATACAGATACAGTCTTGAAGCACCACTTGGTAATTAGAGTAAAGTATCATTCATCCAGAAGTGCCACCTACATCTCCCATCTCCTCGGTAATGGCAAGATTTTTTGCCATCATCTGACTCACGAATGATAGGAAAATATCTTTAGTCTCATAATGATCAGTACAGAATAATTAGATAGACAATTAACATTTTGCAGAAGAAACAAGTGTGCAATCAAGATATGTGTTGTCTCTAGTGGTGCAATCGTAAAGTTTCAATTTTGAGGCCAATGTCGTGGAAAAACAATGCCAAGAGAATTGAAAAATATATTAAACCATGCCGATACAACTCAGCAATAAACTTATTTACATTTCCTTTTTTATATGTTAAATAATGGAGCAAAGAACTCTGGCCTACTTTTGACTGCTCTCATTGATTTTAATATGAGAGTTGCATGTTAAGGGCCTGTCCCACTTGGGTGACCTAATCCGTGAGTTCTGGCGCGTTTGCCCTCGACTCATACTCACAGCATGATCAACACGAAGTCGTAGGTGGTCTTCATAACTCTCTTTCATGCTCGAGAGTGGTCTCCGCGTACTTGAGGCCTCAGCTAGGCATATGTTAAAAAATGCCCGCGAGTAAAAAAAAGGTCGCCATGGAAATTTAAAAAACTTTTTTACTCGTAGGTTTAGTTGTAGTAGATCGGCATGTTAGGCATAGGTAATCGAGGGTAGTTGAAGGTAGTCTAGGGTAGTCATAGATAGTCTTCATCATAGTCGAAGGGAGGTCAAAGGAGATCGAAGGAGGTCGTCTTCACTCTCCACTATTCGGGGTCCAATTTTCCCGATGTTAGTCGTAGCAAGTCGAAGCTAGTCTTTAACGAGGTCGAAGGAGGTCTTCTACATAGTCGAAGGAGGTCTTCAAAATGTCATTTTTTCAAACTCTTCTAAACTCGCCAATTAGGTCGCCCAAGTGGGACAGCCCCTTTATCCTCATGGAGATTGCGATTGTAGCATTTTGTGTTGATTTCTCAATTCCTTTGGCTGCCTCTGTTTCCATCTATTTGTGAAATAAATTTCTGCACTGATCATTCCCTTTTGAATGATAGAGCATACAAATTGCAAATTTTAATTTTTGCTCCTCTGCTTGCATTAGTTATTTAGATTCATTTAAAAAAAAATGTCTGCATGGAGCTTCTTTATCATTGTGGCAGTCTCAATGTACTCTCCCTAAAGGTAGATTGCTTTGCTCTGCTTGACAACGGCACAGTGCAGCCAATTTTAGATACATTTATATTGCAGATACTGGTCTCGGAGTGATTGCTGCAGTGTGATGTAGGCCCTGTTTAAGTTGTCTGGCTCGTGGCTAGATATGTTTGGTCGAGCTGTTGTCCCACATTCAGAAACTTAAATATTTAAAGTATCAGGGAGGGAACCCTTGTTGTTTAAAGATTTAAATTAAGGTCAATTATGCGGCAAATGGTTTTGACCTTGCATTAGATAGAGACTTCATCCAGAGCTTAGCATAGTATAAATGAAGTGCACACATGATGCTGTGTAACTGTTTGAAGAATTATACTGCATAACTGTGAAACTGATAGGCATTTTTAAACTTCCATTTACCCTAGGCTGAATGTAGCTTTATGAAGTTATTACTAGGTATTAATCTGAAATGTTCCAAGCGATGGAAGTAATACATTTGAAAAATGGCAGTTATGCTGAGCTCGAGGAACCATACAGGGAACCTATTGAAAATTCTATCTAAAGTCGGCGATTCCAATGGAATAGGTAATAGAATCCCTTGGAGGATATCACTTTTCACTTAAAATGAAATGTAATTTATCAGATTAACAGGGGTAACCAAAATGAATCCTGTTTAAGGCAACAGGTTTCTTACTAGAAAAATACTATTTTTGTATAAGCAAGTATATGTTTTATGCAGTTTGAGGATCAGGTTACTGCATGACCAGTTTATAGTTTATCAGCTTCATAGTTCATTTATTCAAATTAATTTATTCAAACTAACTAATAACACCATGAGATTTCAGCGCATTTAGTTTGAAGTTAACAATGGTTAGGGACATAGATGAGGTCTGAATAAGTACATAATTTCTCAACTATTGATTGTTTTGCAAAGCATTCATCAGTTCTGTATTCAACTTCATCTTTTCAAGAATTGTTTTGCTCTTAAAAGTGCATCATTGTTTAATTATTGTTTAAAGTGGCCCTTTGGTGCTTGGGTTGTGGTTTTAACTTCCTGAGAGCAATTCCTGGCAGGTCAGCCAGAGGCCTATTTAACTCAGGAATGCGCGTCTTAAGCAAGATTGCATTCCCAACTGCAAGCGTGCACTTTGGTGTGGTGGAGGACAGAGCTGATTCAGGATGAGTCATAGACAAGTCCTCAGTTTCCAGAGGCCTTGCCAGGGTTGCTGGTATATGAGGTCAGGGGCAGGAGGGAAGTTTATTCCATCCGGTGACACCATGACCACAAAACAGTACATCTACCAGCAAGGCGATGGTCAATGAGATTATCATTCCCAGGATGTATCTCTCTGGGAACTGAAATTAAGGTAACAAATATTTCTGTAACCTGGACACAATAGCAAATTTGAGTTTTTCCATCTTGCCTAACAACAACTGGCAACAGTTCTTTTTCCACTCTCCTGATTTTAAGCAACACTCTCCTTTTCTTCCCATCCTCCACAACAGCATATCACAATGCCTCTAAATATCTTTGCAAAGATGTACTAACCTCATCCTTTCTCCCTTTAGAATGGTCAGAGTCTACTTTCACTCAGCTCCGTTCTCACTCCACAGACTTACCATCCTTTTAACCATGGGCTGAAATCCAGGGGGGGGGGGAGGGGGAACATAGGGGGGGGGGGGGGGGGGGGGGGGACATGGGGCCGCGTCCCCCATGTTTTGAGAGGTGGTGGACAATCTTTTGTAATCCAGATGTAATCCATTGTAATTCATGTTTTGTAATCCAGATTTTGAAATTTGGTGAAAAAAAATCTATTAAATATCTCCCGTTTCCGCGGGACAGTGGGGGTGGGATTGATGATCGAGGGCACTGATTGGACGAGAGAGACATCGGTCAGCTGGGGAGAGGGGGGGGGGGAACGACATGATGATTCAGCACGATGATTGGAGGAGGGAGGTGTCGGTCAGAAGTGGAAGTAGGGGGGTAGGACTGAGGATAGAACGCGGTGATTGGAGGAGGGAGACGTCCAGGTGGAGTAAAGAACATAGAACGGAGCTTGAATTGGCTTGTTCGCAGGGTCTTTCATCACCCGGCACAGCTTAAAATTGGCCGCGGGATCTTCCATCGCCCTGCGGTCAAATTGCTGCGTCGAGGCGATCGAGGCCCCGATGATGAAGCCCACACCGGTTTTAAACTGCGCCGGGCGATGAAAGGCACCACGAACAGGCCGATTCAAGCCCCACGATTCGGGGTAGACGAAGCTGCTATTGCTGGAGTTTGTAGTCGGACACCAATCCTCCGAAGTCTCACGTGTGTGCGCATGCACGCGGCCATCAAGGAATTGTGTTCCCACCACCCCCTCCCCCCCCCCATGTTTTGATAGCGATTTCCGTCCCTGCTTTTAACTCAGTTTTCTCACTCGGTGTCTGTACAGGCCAAGCTTCACACATCTGCAGAAATTGCACTGAATTTTATGCCTGTGATTTTGTGACTCATTGCAGTTTAAACATTTTAAAATCCAACTGCATTGAAGTCCCAGCATTGGAGAAATCAAAGGTTATGGCTCCTTAACTTTCGAAAAAAGAGTAATTACACATTTTAAAGAAGAACATTTACGTAAACAAATCAATCAGATGTGTTTAAAAAAAAAAATTGTTGGGATTCCATCTGGAAGGTCATTAGGGATAGGAAATTGTTAAAAGCACCAGAATGTAGTCAATCCACAGGGAGTAATATAGAAGACAAATTCAGTGTGAATTAAGACCATGGGTAACATTATACAAGAGTCTATGTAATCAGCAATGAATGAATGCAAAGATTATGGCGACATAGAAAAAGAGGCCAGAGGAAGGTCTCTGAAGCAAACGGAAGCAATGTCTCCTACCAGGATTATGAGTAGGAAATGTGCACTCAAGATGACTGAATATTGAAACACAAAAAAAAAATCACATTTTCAAATCTGATCAAATCAACTAATCAGAACATAACACCATGAACTCACTGAGCGTGAATGAGATTAGACATAAGAAACCGACTGGAAAAATGATGTGATTATGAATAAGTAACAAATGATTTTCTTTATAAACAAAAGACATGCATATAAAGAAAAGATTTTCTAGCATACAAACCTCAATATCATTATTTCCCAAAATTTAGACTGCTGAGAATTCAAAAATACAGCCAAATCTACTATCAGGTTTGACCACATCATTTTGATTTACACCTTTTGCCTCCCTGATGCTACTTGATCCACTGAGTCCTTTCCGAATTTTGTTTTTGTTCAATGGATCTCTTGATCTCTTGACTAGTGCAAAAGTTTTGTCTAAGATTGAGAGCTGTATATTAGGCTGAAAGTGATGCATGATGTGGAGCATGGAAAGCAGGAGAATTCACAGAGGAAGGAGAAACCTAAGTGAAAAGTCGAGCATAGAAGATTTGATTCAAAGAATTGAGAAGAATCTATACATAACTAAAACTCTGATCTTGTGCTCTTCCGGTTTACGGGGTTTTTCTATTTGCGCAAAAATGGTACGCGATAGCGCTACGATTTTTCGGCAGGTTACTCACCGTTCTCCTCTGCTGCGAGTGCAATAATCTTTCCGATCAGTGGTATGTTGTAAAAGTTATCGAGGTTTACAAATCTTAAAAACTGTGCGAGAGCAGATTCCTTCAGTCAGCGCCACGCAGATTGGTCTCTTCGGTCAGTCAATGCCACGGCCGGGATGGCGACGACCCTTCCTGCCCCACCGGCAGTGGCCTGTCCCACTTCACTCACAAACTCCTCTCTCCCCTCCTCACAGTAACTTGTCTATCGTCTCCCCCACCACCGGCAGCGGAGGGGTTTCAGTGGAAGCCCGGTGGCGGCCCAGTGGAGGCCCAGTGAAGGTCCTGGTACCATCTCCCTCTCCCTCATCACTCACCCCTCTCCCCCGCACACCCTCTGCGGCAATGGCCGTCCTGTCTACCCATGGGGAATAGCTCGATTGTAATCATGTATTGTCTTTCCGCTGATTGGTTAGCATGCAACAAAAGCTTATCACTGTACCTCGGTACACATGACAATAAACTATCCTAAACTAATTCAAAATAACACCACGGAAATGGTCATGTTTAGGCCATACCTTAGCTTGACCTTTTATTAGCAATGTTACAAAATTTTGAGATTTAAAAAAAATCAAGTCTGCAATTTATCCCATCAGATAAAGCATAAAAATGAGTTTAATTTGACACCTAATTCACTTTCATATCTTCAGTATTAAAAAAGTTACGGCCATTTTCATACTCGGAAATTAGCATCTTGTTCCCTATTGCTTTTCCATTGACAACACAAAAGCTGTGATCGCGGACAGTCAAAAGCCCATACCTTTCTTAAAAATTAAGAGAACTGATTGAAATGTTCAGTTATTATAGAGTGAAGCATTCTGAAACAAATATAAGACATCTTACTTGGATGCCCTGAAATTAAAGCATAAAATTAGTTAATTACCTAATTGTAGCTAATTACAAAATTGACCATTGTAACGGAAATAGTAATAAACTATTACTGCCTTGACAATTCCACCCAGACTGCCTTGAAAATTCGACCCAGACTGCCTTGAAAATTCAAAAATATGATATTCTCAAGATCAGAACTTTAATATTATTGTATAATATGCTGTAAGTCCGTAACAGATAAGTAAATAAATTACAATTTCTAGCAATAGACCAAGTCTTTATGGAGAAGATCAGTTGCTAGTTGGTACATTGGCATATCATAATCAGTAGCATCATCATACTCCTCAGATTGTAACCAATAAGCAACTCTGTACACCTTGTTTTTCCTCAACTTTTCAATTTTGGCATTGTAGACTACAAGTTTTTGTTCTTCAAACCACACATGACATGCCTTTCTGCCCACTACTTTGCCATTAAGAATGCCCTGTAGATTCCATTTCTTAAGAAAAGGATAATTTTTTTAAATAGCCTAAGTAACCAAATAACAAACTAATCCCATTGACACAAGAAAGCACAATATAACATGATTTTTAAATCTCACTGTCATGAATTTATATGCCAGATGGAAGGAATTTAATGTTTAATTCCCATAAATTAATCCAGAAACATCCACTCAAAATATCATCAAAATTATTGTTTTTTGCACAGTACATGTGACACAAACTGTTGTGAATATTTAGTTTAAAAATAATGATCATGGAGAGAGAATAACACAAAATTTAGACGGCTTATGACATGATTGTCCAAAAAAAAGACGATTTAAATCATCTTGCGAGCGGGTGTTTCTGGAACGCGATCGATTGGAACATTGCATTTGCGGTGAATTTGAATGGAAAGACACTGGCGGTTCGTTTGGGGCCCAAATAACATTTTCGCAACGTAAAATTAGATTAAAGCCATCCCAAGAAGCTAGATTATATGTAAAATATACGACTTACCCTTTGTTTTGTCCCGTTTTTGCGATCCGTCATGTTTTAGGCGTTGAGGGCGTTAGAAGTCGCATTTTATTTTAATCCAATTATTAAATTGGCCAGTGAATTAAAAAAATTCATCAACATGCAGCCCGAGAAAATCAGCCTCCGACAGGCAGTACAAAACTGGATTTAATCCCGCCCCCCCACCCTCAAAGGCACCAAAGTCGTGCACATGACCAGTGGCAAAACTGCAGCGCCACTGAAGGTGGGTATTGTAACATCGCTACTTTTATATAAAAGGCTGCATGTTCACGGTCAGGGTGGATTATGGGCCTAGTGCTGTGAAATAACAGCTAACTCAACATGAGAATCAGTTATTGTTAGGTAATGGTTGACACATGACACATTGGTAAGGTATGTATAGGAAGGAACTGCAGATGCTGGTTTAAATTGAAGATAGACACAAAATGCTGGAGTAACTCAGCGGGACAGGCAGCATCTCTGGAGAGAAGGAAAGGGTGACATTTCGGGTCGAGACCCTTCTTCAGACATTGAAAAGGAAGTTGCTTTTATGTTAACATCAGTGTGAGGAAATGCAAGATTTGGCAGGAGTATTCAACAGATATACTGATACATGTGTGTTGAAATATTGTTTCTGTACAGATTGTTTTTGAGTGTTGTGAACTTCGGAGAAAGCTGAGTTTTGACAGCTGGATTTCTTCTCGTATTTCCATGGCCTGTCCTGAGAAATGAGCTCAAAGATTTGCCATATTTTCCTCATATTCAGTTTAGTTTATTGTCAAATACACTAGGATGAGATGAATATCCTTATTTGCATGAAGCACAACAAATCCACAGTATAAATGATATAGATACAACAATAAATACAACAACAAATCCAAAACACCGGAATGGTGCAAAGACTGTTAGTAATATTAAATCATGCAAAGCAATACTAAAGTGTAATAAGGCAGAGTTATGAGTGAAAGTACGTGACAGCACCTCTTGCAAGGGGTGAGAAAGAGGTGCTTGATTCAGGAATCGGATGTAATAACAATAATAATAATAATAATAATATATCTTTATTGTCATTGTACAAGAAAAACAAGATTAAGATTGCAATCTCCGTATCGATGCTATAAAATAAATAAATAAGGTAAAAGAACAAATAGGTCCATGTACACCGAGGTTAAAAATTACAGCAGCGGTCACTGTGTTGAGAGAGATTATATCAATGTGGAGGAAGCTTTTCTTAAATTTGGACAGACTTTTAAGTTTCAATTATCTCTTCTACCTTCTGGGTGTCTTTTCCCAGAAGGTAGAAGAGAGAAAAGAGAATGGGCAGAGCAGCAGGCATCAGTTATGAAATTTCCAGTCTTACTAATTAATACACTTATGAAGATAGGCTGGATGGAAGGATGTGACAAGGCTGTGATGTTCTGGACTATATTCACCACTCTCACTGGGTCAGGCAGTCGGGAGCAGAGCGGTTGCCATACCAGACTGATGCGACCCGTCACAATACATTTATAGCACATCTGGTGAAGTTTGAGGGAATCCTTGTGGACATGCTGAATATTCTCAGACATGAATACATTGGTGTGCTTTCTTGATCCACATAGCGGTGGGAAGGAAGCGGGATAGGTTGCTTGTGATCTGGATTTGTGGGAACGTGAAACTGTCGTTCATCTCTACAGCAGCTCGGTTGATGAGGACAGGGTTGTGCTAACCGACCTCCCCACACCTCTTTCTCTGGTCAACAACCAAACCAACTCTTTTATCTTGCTGACATTAAGGGGTAGGACTAGTTTGTTGTTCTGACACCATGACACAAGGTTCCCGAACACTTTCCTGCATTCATCACATTGTTGTTGTTCTGGCTGACAACAATTATATCATCAGTGAAATTAAAGATCAAGTGGCCGCATAGTTATAGATACACAAGGAGTAGAGCAGGGAACTGAGCACACAATGTTGAGGAGCACCAGTGTTCATGGTCAGTATGGAGCAAATTATATGACCATTTCTAACCGAAGTCCAGAAGCCAGTTACAAATGAAGGCCTCAACACTTAGGTCCAGGAGTTTAGAGATTATCTTATTCAGTATTAGGTTGTTGAAGACTGAACTGTAGTCAGTGAATAGCATGTTGATATCAATGTTCTTATTGTCAAATGTGATCCAGCACTGGATATTTAGTTTAGTTTTGTTTAGAGATACAGCGCCCTTCAGCCAACTGAGTCTGCGCTGACCAGCGATCGCCCGTACACCAGGGACAATATACAGAAGCCAATTAACCTGTAAACCTGCATGTCTTTGGAATGTGGGAGGAGACTGGAGCACCCGGAGAAAACACATGTGGTCACAGGAAGAACATACAAACTCCACAATGACAGCACTCGTAGTTAGGATCAAACCCAGGTCTCTGGTGCTGTCAGGCAGCAGCTCTATCGCTGCACCACTGGGCCCCCCTGTACCCCAAAATAGTGCAAGGAAGATGGGGAACATAATAGTCCTATTCTTCCTGTACACAAATTGCAAGGGATCTAGATTGTCCGTGTACCTGGTGCAGATGTGGGTCATTATCAGTTTTCCAAGGCACTTGAAGTTAGAGTCACTGCACGGTGAGACAGGTCACCTTCTCTTGGGGACTGAAATGATGGAGAATTCCTTGAAGCAGGTGAGGACAGTTGACTGTTGAAATGAGAGATTGAAGATGTTGTTGAAAACTGCGACCGGTTGATTGGCACACAATTCCATCTCATGTTCTAGATCTGGGCCGGCTGCTTTCTGAGAAATCACCCTTGTACTAGCACCTGCTCAATACCTTTCCTATGGTGATTTCTTGAAAATTTTATAGAGTTAAGGGCCTGTCCCACTTACGCGTCCTTGGCTCGCAAATTACTCGACCTCGTTTGAGGCGTACGGGCACCGTATGGCCGCGCGGTACCGGTCCCACTTAGAAGCGCGGAGGGGTATGGAGTTGTGTGGGGCCAGTCCTGACATCGTGCGGGGCTCCGAAACAGTGAACAAAATCTTTGCGCGCCAACGTCCTGTTGCCGAATTGATGGCCAACGTGGGACAGGCCCAAGACCCTGGCGCGACGCAACGTCTCACCTTCAGCAGAAGCAGGCAAACGATCGCCGCTCAGCCTGGGGCTCACGGCCGTTGCAGTCTGGATCCGCCCCCACTTCTACTCCTAGAGCGGGGCCAAGAAAATTGAAGATAGACACAAAATGCTGGAGTAACTCAGCAGGACCGGCAGCATCTCTGGAGAGAATCAATGGGTGACGTTTCGGTCAAGGCCCTTCTTTTCAGACTGAAAGAGTCTTGATACGAAACGTCACCCATTCCTTCTCTCCAGAGATGCTGTCGGTTCCGCTGAGTTACTCCAGCTTTGTGTCCATCTTCAAATGACGTCACACGCTCCAGACGGCTGTGCTTACGCATGTAATCGCGCCCGACCTTCGCTCGACCGTCTCGGCTGAACGCGACCACGAGGTCGCGTAATTTGCGTGGGACAGGCCCTTTAAGTGCAAAAAGTTCCACACTACCAGAACTCCTTAATCTCTTTTCTATCTCTTTCCTATCTCAAAGGCTTGAGAACTCATTGCACAAAAATGGACTGCCAGAACTGCTTACATAATAATGATTATATTGGTAAAGAGTTCATGGGAATTTTGGCCTGTTAAAAGAGTCTTAGTTCTGTCTTGGTTATGTCAAGTGAATGCAGGAATACAAGTTCCTGAAGAATGTGTTGCATTTTGAAACTCATGCACAATTCAGAATGAGAGATAGAATGTTAGGCAGACTTCAGAGCGGAGGCAAATATCTGGAATCCCAGCGGATGAGATAACATCTCAGATGACCTATAGGATGACCTGACCTGGGGCCAGCACATAGATGGAATCATGAAGAAGGCGCACAACACAACTCCTTTCTTAAACTTTTAAAGAGATTCAGCCTCTTATTGAATACTCAAACAAACTTCTGTATGTGTCCTGTAGAATGTATCCTGACTAGTTGTGTCATAGCCTTATACGGCATTTCCGATGCACAGGAATGAATCAGCAGAGAGAGATGGGTTCAACACAGCACAGTCCTCCGCACCATTGAAAGCAGCTAAGTAAGGTGCTGCCTCAAGGGGACAACATCTATCTTCAAGGTTCTCCAGCAATCAGGCCATGCCCTCTTTTCACTACTAATGTTGGGCAGGAGATACAGAAACCAAACGATCCACATCAGCCGCTTCAAGAACAGCTATGATCCTACAACTATCAGGTTCTTGAACCATCCTGCAGAATCGGCAATGGGACACCTCAAATTACCTCATATACTATACTGGAGTTGTATTTTTGTCTAATTGTGTTTTCAATAATTCGATTCTTGTTTTATTTATTTTTACTGTCTAGCAGAATTTATAGAATATCACAGCACAGCACAGGAAAAGGTCCTCTGGTCCACAACATCCAACGTACTGCCAATTAAATTAATTCTCTCTGCCTGCACTTGGTCTATATCCCTCCAATACCTACATATCCATGTGCCTATCATAAAGCCTCTTAAGCACCATCATTGTATTTGCTTCCACCACCACCCCTGTCAGTGTGTTCTGGACACTCACCACTCTCTGAGTAAAAAAACTGTTGTTATATATCCTTTAAACTTTCTCACACAAAGGGGACCCGGCATGGGGGAGGGGAAAGAAGAATGAAGGACCTGCCGGTTGGGACGGGAGAACAAAGGAGGAGCCGGAGCTTTGTAACTTTGTCAGCGCTGTATGTGGCGACTATTTGCATACCTTAGCAAGCAAAGAATTTCACTATTCCTTGTCACATGTGGAAATAAAGTATTCTATTCCATTCCATTCATTCCTATGCTGTACTGTTCTATGTTCTATGTAAGTAACTCACTTCAAACGGATGGGAAATATCAGAACTATTGAAAGCTTTGGTTTTCATCAAAATGAGATACTTGGGTGGAGATAGGTTTCCCTTGGAAAAATTATGTTAGGCTAGTTGATGGTAAAAGGACCATGAATGGTTCATGAATAACTAATGGGGCTGGATCACCTTGAATGTTATGTGTAACAAATTGATAAACCCATTTTTAAAAGCAGCACACTGATTGTTCCATAAAGCACACAGAACAAATCTTTCCACAGGATATTTTTCTACAATGCTGAACTCTTATTAATTCTCATTTATATTAGTTGTGAGTACTTGAGTCAAAAGAGTTCTGCTGTTTTTAAAAGTGTTTTTAAATCCAGATCTTAAGTGGTTTTAAAGTGTGCTTGCCACTTTCATGGAATTACTGCACGTGGAATTTTGTAATTGAAAATAGAAGGTTAATATTGCAAGATTTCTGTCATGAAATACAACAAATTAATGCAGAGGGTTTTGACACTTCAATATATTACAGTCCTTTTATTGAAGTATGTTTAGCTTTGAATCCAGCCAAAACCAACGAGTTTCTTTAACTCTATCGGTGTATATGAAAGAAATTTAAATATAGAGCAAAAAAAAAAACAATTTTGGGACTGATGCAACGTCTTGGTCCAAAACGTTGACTTTCCCTTTGCTTCCACAGATAGCACCTGACCTGCGGAGTTCTTCCAGCCATTTGCTTAGTTGCTCCAGATTACAGCATCTCCAGTCTTTTGTGTCTCTAGATTTAAACAGACTTTCCCCAAATAATCACAGATCCAAGAATACAAAAGCTTCCTATGTGTAGCATGGAAATAAAAATTGCTCTCAGATAAGCCACAACTGGAGGAAATTGAAGAACTTTCTTTTCAGTCACATTATTGGGTCAAAAACAAAGATTTACTTTCCCTTTGGCCAGTGAATTACTTACAATTGCCAGCGTGTGATGCTGAGTGCCAAGGGCACAATTTCTTTCTTTTATGTTTGTAACTGTGGATTTCCTTTCAAGATGATGAAATTTTAAGCTAACATGTTTTTGTTGTAGAGCCATTGATTATTGTAACTTAGAGAGTCTTTGTGAAATCAACAAAATGTAAAGCGGAGGAAAACCAGCCACGTTTCACCCATGTTGTTATTACTGCCTTCCGTCTCAAGATGGCAGCAAATGCACCATTTTATGACACTTGCTCACAGTTATTTGAGAACCTTGGGAGATAGTTATGAAATTATAACAATTTATTGACTCTTTATATTATTTTTTTTCCAAAAATTCACAATTTTGTGATGTGTAGTCACGTAAAAATTGTAAACAAAGTATTCTTGTTCCGGTTTGGTACACTTCTACATTCATTTGATTAATGCAAACTATGGCCTTATTTACATGAGTGTGTTAATTTCTATCTTTCATTCTGCACAGAATGACTTGGTCTGCCTAAAACCCAGATATTTTTTCCACTGAATACAACCAGTAATGTAATTTCCAAACTCTACAGAGTTAGAATGTCAACATCAAATTTCTCCACCCAGTTTATGGATTCATAAAAACAAAATGAAAAGTAGTTCCATGGGTAGAAATTTTAATGTTGTTTGGGGTATGATTTTTTATATATCAACATTTTAAAAATATATCTGTCATATTGTGTTGCATTTTACAAGCCCAATTACATTTTAAACATTTGAATCATAGCCCATTGATGGACCTATCGTTAAACTGGTAGACTTATGGCAACTGCACACTGAGGAAACCCAATGTTTCTCTGAGCTACACCTCCATGTAAGTAGGGCCATCAATAGATAGCTAAAATGAATAAAATACTGAATGAGTTTCTCTTCTGATTTTCTAAAAGGATACAAAATGTTTAAATCAGTTATAATAATTATTTATAAACATATTGAATCAAATTCATAAGATCCTGTCTTTAACACCTCACTATGGAGTCAGTGCATTTCCTTTCACCATCTTGACTTGTTCTGAAAAACAATTTGACTTAGTTGTTGCAATTATTCCAATACTTATTCTGACTTAATACAATACACCATTACATAACACTAAAAAAATAATATTCTGGAAAAATAACATTAATAGAATCTTTTACAACAGTGTGCTGAGAAAAACAACAAGATACCGTATGTTACAAGAATGCCAAAACAGATGAAAAAATAGACATTTAGTTTCTGTAAAAACTTAATGTGTGCCAATTAAGTCATAGCAGTCTTTCTGATGAAAGCTCAGATCAGTTCTTTACCGATATATTTCAAATATCAGTAATGGTCGTGTAAGTATTTAAAGAATAACAACTGATGAAAAAGTGCAATGACTTATCTCTACGGAGGTCGTCAGAATCAAAGCAAATAACCACCCCTGCTGGTTAATATCTCAGCATTCCTTATTGAACCCTTGTCCAGGAGATGTTTTGGAAGCTGAATTGGCACAGGCAAATATATGGAAAGCTCCCACATTTTTTCACCATTAGCTTTCTCCTAATAATCATTTAGCATTAAATAGTACCAATGTCATCAAAGGATACCTTTAGAGGTTTGTTAGGAACTATATTGTTACACCTCGGGTGCACCTGTACCCACGGTTACCATTGCAGACGTCAGCTCAGCCTTCTTGAGAGTGAACCCCCAGAAAGCGACTGGCCAGATGGAGTGTCTGGCCTTGTCCTCAAAACCAGCGTGGACCACTGGCAGGAGTATTCCCAGATATTCTTAATCGCTCCCTCCTACAATCTGAGATTCTCAGCTAATTTAGAAAACAATAATCATCTCAGTGTTAAAGAAGAGCAAGGAAGCATGCCTTAATGTTTATCGTCCATTGGTTCTGATGTCCACCATCATGAGGTGATTGGAGAAGCTGGTCATGGCACAAATCAGCTCCAGCCTCCCAAACAACCTTGATCCTAGTAATTCCCCTAACACCACAATAAGCACGTAGCAGACATCATTCCCCTGGCCCTACACTCTTTCCTGGAACACCTGTATTAACAAGGATACTCTTGTTAGTCTCCGATTTAGATCTGGCTTCAACAACATTTTTCCAACCAAATTAATCCGCCCACCCCTGGACCCAGGACTCAGCACCTCACTCAGCATCTGGACCCTTCAGGAAGAAGGTACAAGAGCCTGAAAACCATAACCTCCAGATTCAAGAACAGCTTCATCCCAGATTCTTGAATACAACATAATACTGATCACAGATCTACCATGGAAATTGTTTTGGTTGCACCACTTTCTTTGGTTTTGGGCTATTATGGTCTGGCTACCAGGTATTGCTAATTATTAATTTATTATATTATTGATTATTATACATTTATTTGTGTGGTATAGCACTAACGGGCCTGTAAAGCAGCAGTAAGCAAGAATTACATTGTTTAATTGCCGGTACATATGACAATCAAACTCTCTTGTTTCTCGCTTGACTTCCTGACCCATAGACCACAATCAGTGATGATAGGCAACTTTACATCTTCCATGATAATTTTTAACACCAGTGCCCTGTAAGGTTGCATTCTCAGCCCTTTACTATACTCCCAATACACTCACGAATGTGTAACCAAACTCTGCTCTAACTCCTTTTATAAGTTTACAGATGATGAGACCCAGTACAGGAAGAAGATAGAGAGATTAGCAAGTGTCAAAACAACCTCTCCCTCAAAGTAAGACACAATGTACTGGAATAACTCAGCGGGCCAGGCAGCAGTTCTGGAGGACATGGGTATGCAATGTTTTGGGTCTCAATAGTCTGCACACTGAAGAATCTGAAGAAGTGTCCCGAGCTGAAAAGTCATCTATCCATGTCCTCCAGAGATGCTCTGGATCACTGAGTTCCCCAAGACCTTTCTGTCTTTTTTTTGCAAAACAGTTTCTGCAATTCAAACACCCTCAATTTCAACAAGCCAAAGGAGCTGGTCATCAACTTCAGAAACCTAGGTGGAGTCCATACCCCAGTCTGTCTCAGTGAAGCTGATGCGGAGTTGGTCGAGAGCTTCCAATCTCAAGGTGTAAATATCACCACCAATTTGTCCTGGTTCAACCACATCGATGCAGCAGTCAAGAAAGTATACTGATGCCTCTACTTCCGTGGCATCTCTCCAATGACTTTTCCCAGTTTCTAAAGATTCACCATAGAAACATCCTATCCAGATGTATCGCAGTTTGGAATGGCAACTGCTCTGCCTAAGACTGTAGGACATTTCAGAGTTGTGAACGCAGCCTAACACAAACCAGTATCCCCTCACAACATCATCAACTCTATACTATGCTGCCTCTGGAAAGTAGCTAATATAATAAGGACCACTCATAATCCCTGTATTCTCTTTTCCCTTTTCCTGTCGGACAGAAGAATAGGTATAGATTTACTATTGTCACGTGTACCAAGATACAATCAAAAGCTTTTATTTTGCATGCTATCCAGCCAAATCATATCAAACACGAGTACATCAGGTAGTGCAAAATGGAAAATAAACAGACTCTAAAATAAAGTGTTACAGCTAGACATAGTATGGATTAAAAAAAGTGCAAGGGCCATAAAGAGGTAGATTGGAATGTCAGGAATTCATCCATAGCAAAAAGAGAGATTCCTTCAAGAGTCTGATAACCACAGGGAAGAAGTTATTCTTGAAAGAGATGGTACAATGTCAGCAAGATTAAGGAGCTGGTTATTAATTTCAGGAAACATGGTGGCTTGATGTTCCGAGGCATAAATATCACCAACAATTTGTCCTGGACCAACCACACTAAAGCTGCAGCCAAGAAACCTCACTGGCACCTCAGCTTTCTCAGAAGACTAAGGAGGTTCTTACCAATTTCTTACAACTCTTGCCAATTTCTACAGATGCACCATCGAAAGCATCTTGTTAGGATTCATTGCAACTTGGTTTGGCAACAGCCCTACACATTGAACAGAAGAAATTACAAAGTGTTGTGGATGGATGTAGCCCAGTCCATCATCCAAACTAGCCTCCACCTCAACGACTCCATCTACATTTCTTGCTGCCTCAGGAAAACACCCAAAATAATCAAGGGCCACCTGCACCCTGATCATTCTCTCTTTTCCTCTCTTCCATCGGGCAGAAGATACAAATGCTTGAAAGCATGTACCACCAGTTTCAGACAAATGAACATTCCTCTCATAAGCCACGGCTGTAGTCTCGCTCTCCCGTCTACCTCATTGCAGCCCTTGCACTTTTCTTTCTGCACTTTCTCTGTAACTCTAACAATATAATGCTGTAACATTATATTCTGCACACTGGTATTTTTCTCTTTGAACAACATGTTATACTTGTGCACGACTTCATTGCACATGTATAGTATGATTTGACTGGATAGCATGGAAACAAAGCTTTTCACTCTATCTTAGTACTCTTGCCATTAAATCAATACCAATAAATGCTTTTAAGTTTTTATATTTTCTGCCTTACAGAGGCAGAGAGAAGAGAGAATGATCAGAGTGTGACTCATGGTACTCTGCTCTATGCGCAAAACTTGAAAGCATGTACCACCAAATTGGCAGTGATGTTAACACCTTGCAAGTTGAAGCTCTCGATTCTCAACACTTCAGCACCATTTTATACTGGGGCATGCACTTCACCCCTCACCTTGATAACCAGTTTCTTCATGGTCATTGAGGGTGAGGTTGTTGGCTTGACACCATGCTATTCTATACAAAGTTTGAAAGCACATACCACCAGATTCAAGAAAAGCTTCTTCCCCACTGTTATTCAACAGTTCATGTGCTACGGGTGAATTCCAGGTCTTCCAATCTATCATGTTGCAGCCCTTGGAAATTTGTTTTAACTGCACTTTCTCTATAGTTGTAACACTATATTCTGTGCTCTATTTATTTTCTCGTTTGCACTACCTGATGTACTCATGCATTGTACTGTTTGCCTGGAGAGCAAGAAAAACAATGTTTCACTGTATCTTGGTACACACAACAAAGCCAACACAACTCACACATCGAATGCTTATTTGGTCACAATGATGATGATTACAGCCTATCTTTATTGGAGAAAATAAGGCACATGTGGTGTGCAGCTGTATTTTTAGTGGCAAAATGTTCTTGTCATTCCAAAAATGTCAGGCTGTATTTGAAAGCAGATCCACAGGGTGCAGAAACACTCTGGCACTATACAAGTAGCCATTCTTCAAGACTAAGGCACAAAATGCAGGTGCAACATGTTGTTAAAAATGTAAGTGGAATGCTATCTTTACTGGGAGGAATAACTGAATACAAAAACAGGGAGCTTCAGTTATATAGCCACTAGATAGATCACATCTGGAGTACTGTGCACATTAGTGATCTCATCGAAGGAAGGATATCAAATATTTTGGAAGTAGTTCAGCCAAGGTTGCTGGATAGTTGTGCAGAAGACGTTGTTTGTGAGGAAAATCCAGAATTAGCGGGTCCCCCACTTAAGGCACAGTGGAACTTTCTAAGACTCAGTGCGAACAGAGCCTTTGAATACTTTTGAGGCAAGTCCAGGCTCTGGGCTGAGTATAAGGAATCGGTGTGAAGCTGCATCTGTTAAAATGGGCATCCTAGATGTGGTGCTTTGACAATAATGAGCCTACTTTACGCCCCAAGGCTTCTCCCTATATATCAAAATCCCTGGTAACAGCACACTGTTGCCAGGGCAGCTCACCCACCCACTTACAGATTGGTATGTTTGGAGAAAGTACAAAAAGAAAACTTCTTAAACTCTTTCAAGGATTTGAAAACAAAATAGCAATTTTGAAAGATGAGGGAATCAGTAAGCAGAACATGAGGAAAGAACAAAATATGAAATGGGAGAGAATGGATGGTTTCCAAATGGGTGCTGCCATGATACCAATGCACTTGTTGAGTTACGTAAACATGTAAAAATGAGAATGTAATTGAGAAAGTAAAAATATAACCTCCAGGTTTGCGGATGATATAAAGCAAGGTGGCAGTGTAAGCTGTGATGAGGATGCTATGAGGCTGCAGGGTGACTTGGATAAGTTGGGGGAGTTGCAGGTGCATGGCAGATGCAGTATAATGTGGATAAATGTGAGGTTATCCACTTTGGTGGCAAGAACAGAAAGGCAAATTATTATCTGATTGGTATCAGATTAGGAAAAGGGGAGGTACAATGTGACCTGGGTGTGTTTGTACATCAGTCACTGAAAGTAAGCATGCAGGTACAGCAGGCAGTGAAGAAAGGTAATGGCATGTTGGCCTTCATTGCGAGAGGATTTGAGTTTAGGAGCAAGGAGGTCCTACTGCAGTTGTTCAGGGCCCTGGTGAGACCATACCTGGAGTATTGTGTGCAATTTTGGTTACCTAATTTGTGGAAGGACATTATTGCTATTGAGGGAGTGCAACGTAGGTTCACCAGATAATTCCCGGGATGGTGGGACTGTCATATGAGGAAAGATTGGAATGACTGGGCTTCTATTCACTGGAATTTAGGATGAGAGGGGATCTCATGAATGTGGTTAAATAATGATGGACTGGAGTGTCATCGCTGGACTTGGAAGTGCCAATTATCAGGTGCATTCATCTTATGGAAGAAATGATAACATAAAAGAAAGGACTTGGGAGATGTGAAATGATACAGGCTCGAGGAATATGCTGTAGGAACAGATGTTTACTGGGATTGCGAAGGATATATTTTCTGATCAAACTGAGGGTTGCAGGTAGTGTTATTAATATGGCCTGGCATATGGCCTTGACTAAAGAAGGCCCACATTTTCTGGAGATTTTCTGACTTCTGCTGGAGTCACAACATTTTTGCTGAGATTGGCTATTCTACTTAAATTATTCAAAGAGTGGGTATTCCATCAGTGTCCATTATCAAGGAATTGCACTGGGAGAATTCCAGGCTAGCTCGGTTAACGCACTTGAGGTCTCTAAAACCATTCTATGGTTTTGCATGGACTGGACATTAACACAGCAATGCTAATTGAGGAAGAGATTACATTACCTATACTGAAGGCAGAATGGCTTACTTTGGAGCAGTAATTCCTTTCCTATCTGTCCGTTCTCTTACTACACAGGCAAAATAAATGGAACCATCTCCCTGGCATGTGAGCTAGACTGGTATGCCAAGCAGCCTAACGCTGCTGGTTCTTTTCTGCAGGAACAGGTCGCTAATGATCCCAGCAATGGTGTTTCTAGACTTGGTGGATCGAATTTCTCATCTGCACACTTGTGGTAATAAAGCACAATAGTCTAGGCAGACCGTACCTCCTAAAGATGCTGCATGGGGTCAGGTTGGATAATGTTTTCACAAGAACCAACTTCTCTCTGAGACCTCCCTCCTATTGAATCTTTTTCATCTGTGAATTCAAATACTTCCCAACTCCATAACCCTGTAATAGACTGCAACCGCTCTCCAGCAAGAAACACTGAATGCCACCAGAAGGCTTGACCAATCTTTTCATTGTTGGTGTCTCTTCTGAGATCGCTTCTGAGATCAGTTCAGATGAAATCTAGACTTTACAGCTACCTGTATCGCAACTGTCAAATGCATTTATCCACAAAACATGTCAGAATCTACAGAAGGTAATCCGAGAGACAGCCATTTCAAGATTCCAAACTTTAAACAGCCTAAAGTCCAGAATATAGGCAGATATTTTATTGCTACACTGAGGAGGTTCTGCATTGCTAATGGTGCCCCCTTTCAAATGGGACATTAAACCAAAGCCCCATTTCCCTATTTATAAGGGGTCTGGGGCAAAATTTCAAGTCGTGGTTTTCCATGTTTCGCTCGTGGCATTGATCATTCAACCATCAGATTTACCAGTTGTTTTTCTTAGTGTCCGTTATGGGTCCAGTCCTGCACACAAATTATTTGCTGCAGTTCTCAGTTCAGCTATAACAATTATATTTTAAACATAGCTCATTGGCTGAACAGCATGTTAGAAAATCCTGAACAGATTAAAGGTGCTAAATAAAATGGAAGTTCAGAACCATAGGAAATATGGAAATCCAATCATTCTTTCATATATAGTGTGGATTCAAGTCAGTAAATGAAATAGTTTTACAAGTTGTCTGACACAAGCATTGGTGCTTTGGATGATAAACCAGAAATATTGATGTATCTTATTGCCTGTAAATTGTGATCTCATCTTTGTGATGCAACTAATCTAGTTGAGTATGACCACAGAGCACCAGTTGGGATTAGTTCAGCTATGAATTGACTATCTGAGCTTCTGTAATGAAACATCCAATAGTTCTTTCTCAATTCCTGCATTAAAAGAATTTTCAGTTCCAAGCCCAGTTCAAATTTCTTCAGAGGTGGGTATAATGAATAATCAATGGAATCTTTAAAACAAAATTAAGGTCAATCAGGGCTGGTGAGGAGGCACTTTTTAATACATCTCTCATCTAATAGGTGACCTTTGGTAGAAAATTAATCTTGTCTGGTTAGACTGTAGTAAAACATTGAACTTCTCATAGATTATGGAGTTATATACACAACAAAACTTAACATTGAAGGGGAATAAATATACATCATTCATATGAACATATACATTTTCAAAAGTAAATTTACAATGCCCCATATCACCATGGGAAAAAACCCTTCTACAAAAAGAAGATGCTGTCACGTTGTGGCTATTTAAGCTTCAGAATCTCATAATATTCTCTTCTGACATCACAGAGAACCTGATGGACCCGGTGCAATTAGGTCTCGAAGGTCTACTGAGCATAGGGCAAAGGCACTTCCTGTGTGTAACTGCGAGAAGCTTCATCAGCTAATGCCAGAAATATTTTTTAACGTTTTTCTCCTCTTAAATTAAAAGAACTGGGTGCGGGTCAAGATCGTATGTGCAGGGGGTCAGGAGGGCCACAATAGACTCCAGAACAAGCTGGCCATCCCAGAGAGAAGTAGAGTTGCTGATGGGACTGTGACCACTGCAGTTGAGTTGAGGATGGGATGCTGCCTATGTTGCTGTGATGGTTCATGTGCAGGCTCCACCGTGATGTAGCCGTTGATAATCCTGATATTGGATGGCACGACCGTTGTGCTGAAGGGAAACGAAACACAATCATTGGAAGGCCATGGGATAGGAATCACAGACAAAATAATATGACAACACAAAATTGCTCTGAATTTATATTTTCTTTAGTTCAATAAACCTGCTCTGTGTAGAGTAAAGAGTGTGGTACCAATTGGATATGAAATTCCATGTCATCATGAAATTAGCCAAAACCTTTACGGAAACCATAGGTGAAGTGGAAACCGTAGGTAAAATCTAGGTAAAAATGATTTATTACCTTGTGCTACACAGTTTTTATATAATTTACTGGAGTAATTCAGCAGGTCAGCAGCACTTCTGGAGAACATGGATTGGCAACGTTCCGGGTCGAGATTCTTCTTAATCGTGAAGAAGGGTCTCCACCTGAAATGTAAAGGGCCTATCCCACTTTCCCGACTTATTCACAAATTCTCCCGAGTTATTCACAAATTCTCCTGAGTTTTCCCCTCAATTCAAACTCGCAGAATGTTCGTAACGAGTCCGTAGGAGTCCGTGGATATATTGTAGCGGCTCGTTATCCCAGCTGTAGGTACTCGGTAGGTACGACTATTAGCTTCCAAGGGGGTTTCTCAGCTATTTCTTGGGGAACTCTGTTGGTGTTGCACACACCTGTCTCTGCTCTGCTGGGAGACGAGGCTGCTGGTGTACTGGGACTTTCCCCCTTTTAATGCCTTCCTCACCCTCCTACTCTCGCTCTTTCTGTTCTTCAGCTTTTGTTTCATGTTCCTCATGTTCTGGGTCAGTATGCTTTTGGCAAATCCCAGTGTCCAAGGTGAGACACGTTTCTCACTGAAAATAAAGGATCTATAATCACCTTAGACATATGCAGTACCAAGTGATCTTTCTGCTGTAGCGAGCAGCAGATTGGGCCATATGAGTGACTTGTAACGACCCTGTACCGAGGAAGCTGATGGTGTCACAAAGTGACCTTGACCTCTGTGGATAAAGCCATCTCAATACAGGAGTGTGACTATGGTTTTCCCATTGTTTCTCTTGCATCTCTCTGAACATGTCTTGGGGAAATCTGAGTCTGCAAAACTACATCAGATAAGTCCAAGTTGGATATGGAATCTATGAAGGCTCTCCAGTGGTAGACCATTTAGTGATGGACATGCCTTTGCTACCTGCCCCAAGGTCTCTGACCAAGCTTGCTCAGCAATTAACTGTCATATGATGCCAGCAGCAATGGATGATTGCTGGCCTTATCACCATTGGTGCACCGTTTGAACTAGATCAGTAGGCGGTGAATGTTGAGTGGGAGAAGGTGGGCAACATAATATTTCCTAACCATTCTCATCATCTGTGATTCTTATCTCAACCATGAGGGATATTGAGTTAGGTAATACCCGACTTCCCACCAGCAATAGAATATACCAGAGTCATAAAGGTATTCAATTCAATTCAATCAGTTTTCCACTTACTGCTCCAGTATTTCTCATGGTTGAATTACGCACAGTACCATTCTTGGTCATTGGAAGCATGCAGTGCAGGGAAGCCACAAAGTAAGGAATAATTGTACCTTGAAACAAAATGCATCTCAAGTGGCCAAATAAATAATCCAGGCATTCATAGGCTGATATAGATTAAAAAATTAAGCATTAGACATGAGTGAAACATTATGGCAGAAAAATCCAGAACATGGCATTAATCTAGCTCAGTAATGTTTTCCAGTAAATGTAATCTTTAATCTTTTAAGCATAATTGACACAGTGAATACAATACTGTACTGCAATCAAACCACAAACTTGATGGCTATAATGGTTGTGGAAATTGAGTTTCACTAGCCAATTATTAAGGTCTTTATGGTAACCATTTCTTGCAAATTCCTGGATATATATTAAAGCTTTTGAAGACAGCATATTAAAATTACAATATCTTATTTGTTGCTTCAGAAACAAAAAGTGATTTCCTGTGAAGATTGAATCGGTTGCATTGCATATCAATTATGTTTGTTTATATATTTTTTCTGAAACGTAATAAGTAAAAATGTTCTGATCACATTCACACACTTACAGAATGGAGTTAACACCAAATTCAGTGTAAACAATTGAGACCAGAGAAATGAATTAAACTTGCACAGTTTATGAGTGAAAACTAGTCATAGGGGACGAGGAAAAATAAATTGCTCAAGTGAATTGCAATTAAACACTAGGAATATAATGGTCTGCACCTGCACCTAAAATTCTGGACTTAATTTTGCTTTGAGCCAAATTTTGCTTTGAGCTTTGGAGGAGATTGGTCTGTAAAACATCAGCCTTGGATCAGGTTATTTATAATCAGCCAAAATGCCTCCAAGAACTGTTGGGAGAACTAGACTGGTTTCTCTTCCAGAGATGCCATTAGACTGTCTAAGTTCTTCCAGCATTTCTGCTTTTGTTTCAGATTCTGGTTCTACAATTTTATTAATTTTCTAACGTCTTCAAGCATAGGGATTGACTGAAACTCAAAATAAGGGAATATAATCTTAGGAAATGTGCATGCTTGTGTCCAAGTTTTCTTGAGCTATTAAACAAGACCTGTGCTTCATGCCAAAATACATTTCTTTCTGTCACCTAATCCATGCTTCTTTTGATTACATGTTGGTCTGATGGAGGTCCTTAAGGTATTAAAATGGAAATGTTTTAAAGATTGTTGAATTACATAATGTTACTTGCTATTACTTTCAACATTCAGATAAAAGACCTGTTTTACTCCCAGTGCAGCGCACACTGTTACCACGCCAAAGATGTTTAAATACAGGTGAGATGGAAGCCCCAACTTCCATTATTGTTTAAACCACCTTTTTTCTTGTATATGACCTTTGCAATCCCAGAAAACCAATCATATCATAATATTTCCGAAACACAAAGTCACATAATCTGCAGAGACACTAGATACAATAGATGCTGGAGGAATTCAGCAGGTCAAGAGACATTTATGGGGATAGAGTGTGCGGTGATATTGGAAGGGGTGGTTGATATTTCAATTTGACACCCTGCATCAGAACCTGATGTAGGGTTTGTACCTGAAACATCAATAATTCCTAACCCATTTCCCCAGATGCTGTTTGGCCAACTGATTTCCTCCAGGGGTTTATTTTTCTTCTCCACAACTGTGTATGTGTGAAGAAATGCTAGATGAACACAAATTCTGCCAGCTATTTTTTTAATTCTGGATTCATGTTACAGTTGTACAAGACATTGGTGAGGCCACTTGTGTTCAACTTTGGTCACCCTGTTATTGGAAAGATGTTGTTAAGCTGGAAAGAGTGCATAAAAGATTTACGAGGATGTTGCCAGGACTCGAGGGCTTGGGCTATGGGGAGAGGTTAAGCAGACTACGACTTTACTCCTTAGAGCACAGGAGGATGAGGTGTAGAAGATCATAAGAGGAATAATATGGTGAATGCACAGTCTTTTTCCAAAGTAGGAGAATCGAGAACCAGAGGTCATAGGTTTAAGGTGAGGGGGGAAAAGATTTAATAGGAACCTGAGGAGTAACTTTTTTTTCACACAAAGGGTGATGGGTGCATTAAATGAGCTGCGGAGGAGGTAGTTGAGGCAGTTATGATCACGTTTAAGAACCATTTAGACAGGTGCATGGATAGGATAGGTTTAGAGGGATATGGGCTAAATGCAGGCATGTGAGCCTAGTGTAGAAGGGACATGTTGGTTGGCATGGGCAAGTTGGGCCGAAGTGCCCGTTTCCACATTATATGACCCTATGACCCTATTTCAGATTTATTTAGTAGTGATTTGCGAATTTCATAAGGATGAATTTCCATTACCTGAACTGCTGTAATGTGGGGGTCACCCGTATTTAAAATAACTGATATGTTGTCTGGCTAGTGGATAGAAATATACGGTAAATTGTGATATTTCAAGATCTGCATAAATATCATCTTTAGTGCCAATAGTCAGCAGTTTCTAGTTGAATCAAATCTAAATTGCCAAAATTGACTGAAAATGATTGACTGACAGTTTAGTTTTGAGATACAGCGCAGAAACAGGCCCTTCGCCCTTTGCCCCACCGAGTCTGTGCCACCCAGGAATCCCCGCACATTTACACTATCCTAGCCACACCAGGGATAATTTACAATTTTACCAAGCCAATTATCCTACAAACCTGGATGTCTTTGTAGTGTGGGAAGAAACCGGAGATCCCAGAGAAATTCCACATAGGTCACAAGGAGAACATACAAACTCTGTACAGACAAGTACCCATAATCAGGATTGAACCCGGTTCTCTGGTGCTGTTAGGCAGCAACTCTACTGCTGCACCACCATGCCGCCCCTAGTATTCCAGACTGGGTCCATCACACATCAACTATTTGTAAATAAGACATATTAATTATGCAAAAATACAACAGGCCTTGCCTATCATAACATTTCCAGTTCCTTTTTCAACATGCAAGACTGCTCCTCAACTTCCCAATTATAGCATTATCCTTCTGGCCTTCCACTGCACTTCCTCATGCATTTTGACTGGCCGGGCAGTGTGCAATGCGTGGAATAGAAACTGAGCTAAGCATTGAAAGTGGAAAATGAAAATCTTCATGACCACACATCAGGTAAGACCTTTATAACACCAATAAGACCTGCCCTTTCTTGTGTATGACATTATTTGTATCCGTGGCAGTTTGAAAGTTTAACATTTTTACTTCAAGAGTAAATTTGACTCGTGGATATCTTTCTTCATGTTGAAAGATTTTCATGAGTTAACAAGTTTCCCGAGTACCTGCCGTATGATGTTTTACAAATATGATATTAAATTACTCGATTCCGCATTTCTATTCATTCCTTCATCTAATAGATCTGCGTCTAGAGTTTGATATTCTTGTGTGTGTTTTTTCAGGTAATCTCGGATTTGAAGGTATTTGAAATATTGATTACTTTTCAGGTTATATTTTAATTAAGATATGAAAAGGAAGATTTGACAGGATTATGGGTAAAATGCAGGCAGGTGGGAATAACATTGGTCGACAGACAAGTTGGGCTGAAGAGCCTGTTTCTGTGCTCTATGACTGTAAGAGCGCAATATTTTATGTTTGTATATGCAGAAAGGCAACGGTCTTTTGGCTTCCAAAGTAAAACTTCATTATGATAGACAATGAAGGCCAGCCTTCGTGGCTGGAGACAAAGATCACCTTCTATTTATCCCTGCTCGAGATCAGACGTCAGGAATGTTGGAGCTAGGAGCATATTAAGGTTCCACTTGTTCGAACTGTTATCAGATCAATGAGCTGATCCATTCTTCAGGTCAGTAAAACTTTCCCTAACACCCCACACAAGAAAGGGTGCACTACCAAAAAAATGTCATTGTATGCAGCTTAGTTCAAGCCAAAGTTGACTCACAGGACCTGTGTGCATCCAGCACTATGGCCAGCCCTGGGTGTCAGAGGTGACTGACATGGTTTCAATTTACTGACCTTATTGTTTTAGGGGCTTTAGGGTTTGCATTACGTTTGTTTTCAGATGATACACTTCAGGTCAAAGGGATATAAAGCTGTCATTGTGACAGATTTCTTTTTGAGAAATCTTAGCTCTCTGCAGAAAAATAGCTATCGATTGGTGTTATAAAGAGAGGTCTCCTGCTTTGAGCACACTGCAAAGAACTTGTGAAATATTTCTAACTTCACTTCTTCATTTTCAAATAGGAAATGTAAATTTCCTCCAGCACAATAAATGTTGAAAATATTTTTGAGATCCTATAATTCTGGGCTCTTGATTATTCCCAAATTTAATCACTCCATGCCTTTAACTGCCAAGACCTTAAGCTCTGGAATTTATACCATAAACCTTTCCAACGTTCCATCTCGTACCTTCTTTAACTCTATATATATATATATATATATATATACACACACACACACATACATGGACACACACACATTTTGATCATTCAGTTACAACATCCTCTATAATTAATGTAAAATAATTAGACATTCATTCTATAGATGCTTAGCATTTAAACCCTGAGAGCATTCACTGGACTACTGCATACAAGAAAATGGACTTTCAAATATTGGTGAACAATTCTTAGATTATGTATTTGATTAAGGTTGAAGTACTTCTTATCTCTACAATCTTAAAATTACTTTTATAAATAAAAGTCTATTATAAATTTTGTTTTTCTTGGCTAGTTTTTAATTTTCTATGGCTCTTCTCTCTCCCTTGCTGAAGAAATTGATCTTACAAGCATTCTCATGCATAGTAACATTGTTCTAAATGTTCAAGCAATGGATTGTTGTTTAGGTGTGAATTTGGCAATAGTGTAAAGCAGACAGGTTTTAAAACTGGGGTGAAATTTTTTACAGGAACCATTTTGAAATGGGGAATAATATCATGTTTGTTATTACGGTTTATTCCATGGAGAAATTATACTGGATTCTCTGAATCTCTGAGATATTTATTGAGTGTGGGTTTGAAAGTCCTTATCTGAGCCAGATAAGTTTATTGGTATGGCATTAATAGTCAGACAGGCAAAGGAAAAGATTTGAGGGTGCACTCAAACTCTCCATTTAAGATGTGCAACATCACCACTAACTCTTGAGAACCTCTGGCCCATTACTGCTCGATGTACAGAAAGGAGAACATGAATGATATTGAGAACCACAAATCCATGCATTGGGAACACGCACAAGGCCCATATAAGATTTGGACGGGTCAGACTTCCTCGCAAACAACTCACCCACCTGCCCTGTCAGCCACCACCTGCCCCATCTGTGGAAGAGTCTGCAGTTTTGCATTGGCTCATCAGGTGCTTCAGAACTCACAAACCCAAAGTCAAAGTAAGTCATCCTTGATCCAAAGGAACTGCTTAAGAAGAATGGGGAATTTCCCCAACACTTCTGTTTGTGATATTGGGATACAGGCAAGATATGGAGAAATTCCCTTATAGTATATCTATATAAATCACTGCAATACAATGTCAGAATGTCATCAGATGGTGAACATTCCAACTGGCAAAGATGACAGTTCTCAGTCAAGTTGACATTTGCTGGAAATACAAATAATATTAATAAATATGTGAGACCATTGGGCATTCATGTTACCCCTGCGATTTAGACATTAAATCCTCCAGGGGTCTAGCACATAGATCAGAATTTATAAAAAAAATAAAATAAACAAGAGTTTAAATAAATCAGAAAAGAAGGAAGAAAAGCAAAGACAGAAAAAAATAAAAGAGTGAGAACAAGGAGAAGAATAGTAATTCAACTGAACTATGGTATGACAATGAAATTCTGTCCAAAAATCTGTCCAGGGTTTTAAATGATGACTGACGATTGGCCAGCTAGGTAAGATGTTGGAAGGATGATAAAAAATAAAAGCCTTCAGTAGTGGTTTGAAAAAATAAAACACAAACATATTTTGGTAACATTGATGCTGTCTTCTATCGTACCTCTGTTGAAAAACAATTTAACAGTTATGTCAAATCTTGGTTCTTACAAAATATTGTGGAATTGACCCAAAGAGCTGAAACAACAGCTTTGAAGTGGTTTATATCCCAAAATATGTAAAAACAATTCTTGCTTGATGCTCCATCCTGAGAGATGTGATCAGTTCCTATAGGCACACCAGTTGTGGCAGACACACACCAGCAACACACTTTATCGTTGCTGTGAAGGAGGGAGGCTACAGACGAGGGGAATTCAACTCCCACATTTATTCCGAAGTTGTGCAAGTCCTGGCCAATGTCACAAAAGATTTTCTGTGAAAAAAGAAGACATCTCGGATATTCTGGAGTGGAAAGCCTCAACTTGGGAGCAGATGCAGCCTAGACAGAAAAGTGAAATTAAGGATGGTGTCCATGCAAGAGGCAAGATGAGACGAGGTGTAACCCATTCAAAATGGAAAGTGTAGATAAATGTGGACATTGAACAAGAACTGAATTCACAACTGATAACTGAACAGTTGTAAACATTTATCCACCAGGATTATATAGGCCATGAATTACCTGAACCATGGACCCTTGTTGCATATTGAAGTAGACTTAATATACTAACATAGTGAGAATGTAAAAATGAATTTATAAAAGCATGTTTCAAATCAACCGATCTTTTGTAAAAAATTGCAAGTCCACGCCAAGTCAGTGCTGGAGTATAGTTCCATATCTGTCACTCTTCTGCCCAATCATGAATTAAATTAAATGACATTCTTGACAGATAAGGGTGCCTGAGGATACAGGGAGAAACCAGGGGAATGGGGCTGAGAGGAAAAATAGATCAGCCATGATTGAATGGCGGAACAGAATCAATGGGCCGAATGACCTAATTCAGCTCCTATATATTATTATCCTATGTCAGCTGACTGAAAATATGCCATTGGTTTTCCCCCTCCTTGATCCTTGATTACCCTGACTTACGATTATTCTGCTTGAGATGATCTCACTTATTGCAGGACCAGTACTGACCTATGTGGTTCAATATTTGTTCAGTGGTACACTTACTCACTGACCATACACATTGTTGTCGATAGCAGAACCAACAAGAATGCAGCATTTGGCCATTTTAACAGTTAAATCCATGTTAATTTGTATTAAACTAAAACAGAAAAACAAACTAAAAGAATTTGAAAAAATATACATCAAGCTACAAAACAAATTATACAATATTAAGCTGTCATGTAATGTTATTATTAGGGCACTTGAAAGCTGAAACAATAAAAATCCAGCAATAATGTATGGAGCAAATCCAAAAAAAATCATAGTTTTATAATAATAGTGAAGTGAGTAAAAGTATAATCCAATGAACTATTTAGTTAAGTTATTTAATTTCAGTTAAACTTTTCGCTCCCCAATTGAATTGTTTTCTGACCCTCATTGGCATTATCTTAGGGTTGACTTTGCAGCTTACTAGCACAGTTCAGCAAATACCAAATCTCACGGGTAACAATTAATTTCAATTGTGTTTCTTCTTTGCATATTTGAGTGGTTATCACATCACAAAATAAGCAGGACTCTGAGGTAGAACTAAGCCAGAGCATGCAGTTTAAAGAATATTCTTGTTTAAGAAAAAAGTGGACAATGCAATGAGAACAAATGGATTAAATCATCAATGTTAGCAAAATTACCAGAATGACATGTTCCTTTCATTCTCAGTGATGCTGCCACCTTTTTCTTACACACCATGACATCATCTCTTGAGAGGCATTTTAAACATAATTAACCAAACCCACCTCTCTTCTATGCGAACCCACAGATCACTGAACTGCCGTTGCCTCTGCTGTTTGGGCAGCTTCTTCTGCGGCTTCTTCTGGCGACCAAATTCTTCCAGTTGACTAAGACTGTCGGGCATCAAGAGGTGCGTCGAAATTATGTCGTCGTCAAAGTCGTCTGTTGGAGAAGAAAGGGAAGGAGCTGGCAGGGAATCTTCAGATGATTCACCAATGGATGTAAAAGAGGTTGATGGAAGTGAAGAACCGCCTGAAGAGCCAGTCTTCTGTGTCCTTATCCTTTATAAATAAAAGAATCAATTAAGTCAATGTTCCTCCATCAACACAATTAATAGTTAGTGACTATCATCAATGACTTTATACTATTTTATTTAACTTATCTCATACAGCAAGGAGTCAAGCATACAAGATGATTTTGATCCGGGACTTCAATTTTAACCCATTCTGCTCAGTGGTAAGATACCAAGAGAGTGATTAATATCACAGAAAGTAAGATCTTTTGTGTGTTTTACATTTGAAATTTGAAAACTATTATTTTTGCAGTTGAGCTAACTATAATTACAAAGGCAACTGGTGGAAAAAGGAAAATGTTTTATATGTAAAATCAATAACAGTCAGATGATATCTCTTGGACAATGGAATCATTTTAACAGGATGGGCTAGAAGGAAGATCCAATATGTTAAATGAGGAGGTGGGTTCACACTTTGCTGCATGTAAAGCAACATCTTTTCACATTGCAGGAATCGTAATTCCACAAGAGAATTTCTAGTTTTCCATTTTGGGTTTTTTTCTGATGATTTTTCCTCTACTTTCCAGCACTTCAGCAGCGAGGGTTTAAAGCTATTCTCCAATTGAAGGATGAGGTTGCAGTACATGCCTGAAGGAATAGATAGTGTGTGTGGCCTTCTGGAAGATAAAATCTTCAGGATAGCGGAGTTATTCATGGAAGGAAGGCTTTGTACAGCCAATTGACAGGTCAATAGTTACTCTTTGGGATGCCCGTGAAGTACAGTGTGGGAGTGGAATACACACCAGAAGGCGGGTCGCCACTGATTTATTCAATCACAATCTGCTAAAACCGTCTACCGTAATATGGCATCAATATCTTCCTTGCCACAGCAAACTAATCCATTGCCTTTGTGAAACGTATCCACAAACAAAATGAGGGATTTGGAGAGGCAGCCAGCTTTTGTCCTGTCAGACAGTACTTAGCTCATAGAAATGGTAAAGCCTGGCAGATGATCAACATGTGATTGATGAGTGCTCACCAATGAAGAATAATATAACTATTTATTGATGGTAGAGGTTCTACCTCAAAGCATCAGAAACCCAGATTCGATCCTGACCTCGGGTGCTGTCTGTAGGGAGTTTGCATGTGGTCCCTGTGACCGTGTGAATCCCGGTGACTGTGCCTGAAGAATGCTCCGGTTTTCTTCAGGCACAAACGAAACAACATTAATAACATTATTGTCACATATACTGAGGTACAAGGAGAAGCTCGGTTTTGCATGCTTTTCAATTGACTAAAAGATTCAGCATAGAAGTGGGCTCTTCAGCCTTCAGATTCCATGCTAACCATTGATCGCCTGTTCACACTAGATCTATGTTATCCCACTTACACACCCACTCCCTACACACAAAGGGCAATTTACTAGATCTATTAACCAAAACACTGCATGTCTTTGGGATGTGGGAGGAAACCAGAGTACCTGGAAGAAACCCATGCAGACACAGGGAGAAAGTGCAAACTCCTCATAGACAGTCTCTGGCACTGTGAGGCAGCAGTTCTACCAGCTGTGCCACTGTGCTATCATGTCAAGTAATGCTATACATCAACATGACTTAATTCAAGTTAATTGCCAATTTGTAGCTTCAAAATAATTGTACATGTACAGCCATGTAGGTGACCTCAGCTCAGGCACAGCCTTCCACTCCATCAAAAACATCCATATCATAATCATAATCGTAATCATACTTTATTAGCCAAGTATGTTTTGCAACATGCGTGGAATTTGGTTTGCCATACAGTCGACCAATAAAAAGTGACAAGACACACAAAGCACTTTTTACATAAACATCCACCAGTGACTCCTCCACATTCCTCCTGTGATGAAAGTCAGAAAAAAAGTTCAACCCCTTCCCTTCTTTGGTCTCCCGTGGTCGGGGGCCTCGAGCCTTCTGTTGACGGGACGATCTTGGCTCCTGTAGCCGGTGATTGGGCCCTCCGCAACGGGGCGATCAAGCTTCGGCATCGGGGGATCTCAGCTCCACTGCGCCAGCGATCGGACCCCAGGTCAGGACTAGTCGAACCTCTTGCTACTTTGGAGTTGCCCGACATCAGTCTCCACCCGAGACTGTGAGCTCCTCGATGTAGAAATCCGCTGGCCGCAGTTGGAGCGTTGATCCCAGGCAAGGGATCGCAGGCTTTGATGGTAAGACCACGGCCCCACGGTGGGGCTCAATGTCAGTCCCGAGCAAGGCCGGCAGCACCATGATGTTAGGCCACAGAGCGACCGGAGATATGATCCAGATAACAATTGCATCTCCAGCAAAGTAAGAGATTGAATAAATGTTTCCCCGACCTCTTCCCTCACCTCCCACATAAAACAAACCAGAGAACATTAACACAAACTTTTAAAAAATAACTAAAAATAACAAAAAAGACAAAAATACAGCAGACCATTGGCGAGGCTGCCATCGCTGATGGCGCCTCCTGGTGGCCTCAAGGCGGCAACATGTATCATCAAGGATCCACACCATGGCTCTTCTCGCTGCTACCATTGGGCAGGAGGTACAACACCACCAGGTTGAGGAACAAATACTTTGTTACAACTATCAGATTCTTGAACCACCTTACACAACCCTAACCCTACTTCAACTATGGATCATTACAGCCCACCTCTTGCATTACCATGGACTTGTATTTATATTTATTTTTAAATTATGTTTTTGTATTATTGTTTTGTTGCTTAGTCTTCTTTTCTTTAGAATTGTATGTGTAATTTGTGTATAAATTATGTGTATTTGTTTCTCTGCGTGTTGTCTATGTGCCTGTGATGTATGCAAGCAAGACTGTATCTGTGCATCACTGTATTTGTACATATGGCGATAATCTTAAACTTGAGGTTTTATTTGTGTCACCCTACCTGTATGCATGCAATTCTTCCTATCATGTTAGTTGTACAAATTGTTGCATAGGCCACTGTTGGGGTATTATGTACAGTCTTCATTGCCATGTTATAGGAAGGATATGGTTAAGCAAGAGAGGGTGCAGAAAAGATTCACAGGAACATTGCCTGGACTGGAGAGGATGTTATAAGATTGAATAGGCTAGGGTTGTTTATCCTGGAGCAAAGGAGGCTGAAAAAGTGGCCATCAGAGAGGTTTATAAAAGGGGCATAGGTAGCATAGAGAATCATGGTATTTTTCCCAGGATGAGAAATTCTCTAAAACAAGGACATAGGTTTGAGATGATGGGGATAAGATTTAAAAGGGATCTGAGGGGGCAGGCTTTTTACAGAGAGAGATTGGTATATGTGTAATGAGTTGAGTCATGCACACGTCAAGGTACAACACATATTTATTAAAGTACTCGTACAGCATTCGTCTGCAAGATGTTATAGTAACTAGCAGCTACTCAGACTAAATTACGTAAGCAAACTCCTGATAATATAAACTGCGTAGTAGGTGGAGCTTCTACTAACAAGCACTACAATTGGTTAGTAAGAAGTAACCAATCTACAATATGGAACAAGCAGCCAGAGAAGATGGTAGAAGCAGGTGCAAATGCAGTGATTAAAAGAGTTTGTCAGGTACGTGGATAGGAAAGGTTGAGGGAAATGTGCCAAATGCAAGTAATTGAGATTACCGTAGAAAGGCATCTTGGTCGGCATGGGTGAATTAGACGGAAGGGCCTGTATATTTGCTATTTTGTTCTGCAAATCTAAAAAAACTGCCCTGTTGGCTGATCTCCCAGAAAATATGCTGTGAAATTAACTGAATTTTCCTTCAACTCACCAAATTAAATGGAAAAAACTCAACATTGCAATTATAATAAAAGCAGTAGTAAACATCCGCCACATGTTTTCTTGGCTGAGGCCGGGTGAGTTTTATTCTGGCACCAGCACCCACACAGAAAACGACAAATTCAATTCCAGTCACTGTTTGTAGTACTGGTCACAAAAAGGGCAAATTTTAAATGTGATCAAATTAAGAATTCAGAATATTTTCCAAAAGTTTTACAAAACTTGTTTTTTGGGTAATTACACAATAAACACCTTTAAAATCAAACATGACATTTTGTAAAATAACTTTGTAAAACAAACAAAATAGAAAGAAATAACTGATCAGCCATAAATGGTATGCATTTAAATGGATGCATTTTGCTCCTCAAATATTATGTGGGATTATTTATTTTAATATATACTTTTTCCAGAAACAGCACTCCTATGAATTGGTCATATCATTCCATAAAAATAAATTGTAAATTAAAGAATCTGAGAACAACATGATGATTTATATTGCTCAACTTATCTGATTCCAATCCAAGACTATGGTTATTTACACAGACAGGCACGATTATTAAAAATCTTTGGAAGAAACTTAAGAATATCCGTGCAAGACTGACTGGTTTTGGAGATAACAGGGCATATCTGTTGCCACTGCGAATTAATAGATCAGAGACTTTCATCTCGTGGCAAGAGCTGAACATTCTACATTTGGTTTTAATTCAAGTGACAGTATCTTTTGTTTTCTTAAAATGTAGTTTTGGTGGAGAAATTGGATGGCAGTAGAAAACATCTGCTAGAATCATCATCATCTGCGAGTTGCTCATGCCTAGGTTTACGCAGTGTAGTAGCCACACAGAATGTGTGCCTCCATCAAATACAATACAATACAATACAATACAATTCAATTTATTGTCATTTGGACCCCTTGAGGTCCAAACGAAATGCCGTTTCTGCAGCCATACATTACAAACAAATAGACCCAAGACACAACATATTTTACATAAACATCCATCACATTGCTGTGATGGAAGGCCAAAAAAACTTTTCTCTCCACTGCACCCCCCCCCCCCCCCCCCCGATGTCAGAGTCAAAGTCAAAGCCCCCGGCGGGCGATGGCGATTGTCCCGTGGCCATTTAAGCCACGCCGGGTGATGCAAGGCCGCACACCGGGTTCTTGATGTTAGAGCCCCCGGCGTGCGCTCGCAAACTCCCGCGGCCATTCCAAGCCGCGCGGGGCGGTGATGTAGGCCCCGCTCCAGGAGCTCTTCAACCCCGCAACTCGGGCGGGAGAAGTCGCCGTTGCGGGAGCCCTGAAAAGCGGTCTCCCTCCAGGGACCCGCGGGCTCCCGGTGCCGCCCGCCAAACCCGCAGTTGCAGCCACCGAAACTCCGGGGGTCGGGCCGCAGCAGCGTCCACCACAGCTCCACCCGCTCTGGACTCGGCCAGCTCCGCGTGAGGTGAGTAGTCGGCACCAGAGCCCCCGGTCTTCCTGTTGGAGGCCGCTCCTCGTTGCAGCCCCAACGACAACGGAGACCCGACAAAGAAAAGGTCGGGTCTCCCGTGCAGGGAGAGATTTAAAAGTTACCCCCAACCCCCCCACACCACCCCCACCTCCCCACACACACATACCCCAACAAAAATAACAAAAACTACATTAAAACATAGACATAAAATAATAAAAACGCAGACGGACTGCAGAGGCCGCTGCAGACGAGAGTCGCGCCGCCTACCGGAATGACTGTAAGATCCAGCTAACACCAACTCTATAGGTTATTGTGTTAGTGCATATCCATACAGTGTAACTTTAAGAGTGGCTAACCTAAGCTGAAGCTACCCAGTGCTGATTGAAGTGTGTAGGAAAGAACTGCAGATGCTGGTTTGAACCGAAGATAGACACAAAAAGCTGGAGTAACTCAGCGGGACAGGCAGCATCTCTGGAGGGAAGGAATGGATGACGTTTCGGGAAGGGTCTTGACATAGAAACATTGACCCGAAACGTCACCCTTTTTCAGACTGAAGAAGGGTCTCGACCCGAAACATCACCCATTCCTTCTCTCCAGAGATGCTGCCTGTCCCACTGAGTTACTCTAGCTTTTTGTGTCTATCTTCAGTGCTGATTGAAAGAGAAGGCTTATTGCCTCCATCCATAGGTAGAAGACATCCCAAAGATTTAATTTTACTGTAATTTATATTGGAGCATGGAAGAACATAAGCATTCTGATTTTCCTGGCTTGTTTTGCTTGTACTTTGATTGAGCAGCAGAGAAGAAGCCTTGCAAGTACATAGGTCATCTGTTGCATGTTGAGGTTAAGTGAATACCAGGAGAGAAGTACTTAGAACATGAATGCATAGCTATAAAAATTTCAAAAGAGAGCTGGGATAAACACTTACTATATGTGCATAAATGCTCGATCAATGTACGACATACTCTAATTCAATTCAAAACATTACATAGACTATATTATTCAAAAAACAAAATAAATACACTTTTCCCCAATGTCTCACCCACTTGTGATAAATGTCAGTCTCAAGAAGCTACCATAGCGCACTCTTTTGTTTTTTGTATAAAAATCCAAAAATTCTGGAACGAAATATTTGAAATCTTCACAAAATTAATTAAAGTAAAACTGGTACCAAAAGCAGAATGGGTCATTTTTGGAATATCAGAAGGTAACCCCGAACTAAACGTGTTTCAAAAGAACTTACTTAATTACGGGCTAATAATGGGAAAAAAGCTTATACTCAAATTCTGGAAAAACGCTCCAATACCAACAATAAAAATGTGGATTTCAAACATGTTCGAAGCATTACACCTGGAAGAGATGAGACTCCTCCTAGCAGGCAAAGCAGACCACTTCCAAAAGACGTGGTCTGCATTTATGGAACTATTACAAGCATAAGGTGCAATAGTAATTTTAAAAATAAATGGTACCAGGATCTGGTAACGGGGGGCAAAAAAACACGGTTGGTATATCCTTTTTTGCGGAGTTTTGTGTTATAATAGAGCGATTGTTTCTCCTTTTTTTTCTTTCTTGGGTCTATTTCCTTTCTTTACTTCCTTCTCTGACTACTTTTCTAAGGGGCTTTCTTTTCCCAACACTTTCCTGCACCTTCACGACTCTTGCTCACTTTCCTTACTTCTTTTATTTCTACCTTTTTTAAAGCTCGAAAAATGAAGTGGTACAACAAATGTAATAAGATATATGTGATGTGTATTACTGTAATTTACTGTACTTCTAATAAAAAAAAAAAGAAAAAAAAAAGAACATGAATGCAGCATTGAAAAATGTTCCTCAGATGGAAATGTCAAAGACTAGAGGGCATAGATGAAGGTAAAGAGGGAAATATTTTTTCATACAGCAGGTGGTGGTTGCCTGAAACAGAGTGCCAGGGCTGGTGATGGAGGCAGATATGATAGAAATGATAAGAAGCTTTTAGGTCAGCAAATGGATATACAAAGTATAGAGGGATATGGACCTTGTGTAGGCAGATGAGATGAGTTTACCTGGGCATCATGTTTGGCACAGCCATTATAAGCCAGCATGGCTGTTCCTCTGCTGTACTATTATATCTTCAATGTTTTATGAGATCTGCCTCATGGTCAATGTGAGTGAGTACTTTATCTAGTCCATTTCTCAATAATTGTACCAGAAGCCTCACACTCTGCTGCCAGCTACACACCTTCACCACTACCTAATATCAATATCTATATGACATTCATATGCCAATCATTGGCTGCTTCACAGCTTTCTCACTCCCAGCTATTCAACCAAGGCAAACAGATCACCAGATTATCCATATTTCAGATGAGAGCAAGGAGCTAAGCCGAGTGGACATTGTTTGCCTCCAAACAATAAACCATTGGTCTGATATGACAGAAATAAAATACAAAAGTTGCTTGCTTGAATTCACAGCTGTCTTTACTGTGAAGTAATCAGAAACGGGAAATTATCCATTGGTATAATTGCTGCCTCAATTAATAAAACCATTTAAAAAACTGCTAAAATTCATTGTTATATAATTATGGTAAATGATTAATACGGTGCAACGATAAAGATGCAAAAACAAGACAATAATGTTATACGTTTTAGACCATTCATTAAAGAAAGAAAATTAAACAAAGAATATACAATCTCAAATCTGTAGGATGTCGGGGATACAGAATTACACACAACATACAGCAGAGAAAGAGTCCTAACAAGTCTTTATGGTGCTTAATTCAGCCGGAGTCAGGATTATTTTATTTGACCCTCTTCGCATTTTTTTCTATTCACGTATCTCTCATCTCCTTGTCTGATTTTGAAATTTAAACTGGTTATTTCAGTAAGTTTGAGTGGTTAGAAACAACATATTTTAAGTATGCCTGAGTTAAATCAAAATTATCTTGATTTCCCCACTGAATTTATTAGTATTTAGCTAGTATTCATGAGTGTCGGCTTTATAATCTACCACAAGAGAAATTCTCTCCACCTGCATCCTGTTCAATCCGTTCCTCAAGTCACCTCCAAAATCTTCACAACACTAAAAGATAAACAATTAATTACAATAATATCTCACTTCCGATACCACTCTTGTGGTAATTTTAATTTGTGGTAATTTTAGCACTCTTTCTCCTTGAACTTACACATCTTGTTTATATTTAGGAGGCCCAAACAGTGTGCAGTGTTCTGCATGGAGCCTAAAGGGCCTGTCCCACTTTCACAACCTAATTCACGACTTCTGCCGACTCTTACTCGCAGCATGGTTGTCACAAGATCATAGGAGGTCGTAGGTAGGTCTTAGCAGGCCGTGATGCTAGTCGTAGGTACTCGTGGCATCAAGTAGGTCGGAGCGTTTTTCTAGCACGATGAAAAATGTCCATGAGTAAAAAAAGTTGTGAATTAGGTCGTGAAAGTGGGACAGGCCCTTAACTGCATTCATATAGTCTGAACACAACATCAGTACCGTTGAGTGAACAGCACAAGAAAGGAGCTTTGTTTATTAAGAGTGCCGTGGTAGTCTGGCGTGCAACTGAGGCCAGTCGACAACTCTCAGACACCTCCCCATACTTATTCTTGGACCATGACCCCACAGACATGCACCAGGCCTTAATGTCACACACCATTACTGACTTCATCACTTCCGGCTCTCTGCCCCCTAAAGCCCCCAACCTTATCATTCCCCAGCAAGGCCCGATTTTATCTTCTCCCCAAAATTCACAAACAGAACTGTCCTGGCAGACCCATTGTTTCTGCTTGTTCATGCCCTACCGAATTAATTTCCACATACCTCGACTCCATCCTTTCCCCCTGGTCCAATATTCTCTACTTATGTACAAGACACCTCACACGCTCTTCGTCTCTTCAATGACTTCCGTTTTCCAGGTCCCCACTCCCTCATCTTTACTATGGATGTCCAGTCACTCTACACCTCCATCCCCCATAGTCAATAGTCAATTTTATTCATCACATACACCCGAAGGTGCAGTGAAATGAATTTGCCAACAGCGGTACAATTAAAAAAGAACACACAATACACAATAAGATTCAACACAAACATCCAACACAGTATTCTTCACTGTGATGGAAGGTACAAAGTTCAGCCAGTCCTCCTCCTTGTTCAACGTGGTCAAGGCCATAAAACCCTCCGCAGTTGCCGCTACGGACGGCCGAATGTACAGGCCCTCTCGTCGGGATGGTCGAGCGCACTCCGCGGCTTGAAGGTCCTGAATCATCACTTTCTTACCGTAGACTGTGGCTTCAGGATGTTGTAGGCCACAGGCCGGAGGTCGGAGCTGTTCTCTGGCTATCCCCGGCGAGGGATCCCAGGCTCCGGATGGTAAGTCCACGCCACGCCCCCGGCTAGAAGGTCCACAGACCGCGGCTTCAGGATGTTATAGACCGCGGGTCGGCGGTTGGAGCACTCCCTTCTGGTGACACCCGGCAAGGGCTCGCCCGCACCGCGATAAAAAGTCCACGCTGCGCCCGCTGCTGAAACTCCGGGCCCGACTGTGGGAAAGGCCGCTTCAATCCATGCTGTTAGGCCGCGAGAGAGGCGACATGGAAAGAGTCGCCTCTCTGTCGAGGAGGCGACCGAAAGCGGTTCTCCCCTCCCCCCCCTTCACCACCCCCCACACAAGGCACACCGAGAGACACTGAAACAAACATTTGGGCACACTGAAAAAACCCAAAAAAGGCATAATAACGAACACGCTATTGGCAAGGCAGCCATCTCGCAGCGCCCCCACCTGAAAAGGCATTTTGTTTCTTCCTCGAGCGCAGAACCAAACAATTTCCGTCCACCAATACTCCCCTCCATCTAGCAGAGCTGGTCCTTAACCTCAACAACTTCTTCTTCGACTCCTCCCACTTTCTCCAGATCCAAGGCATAGCTATGGGCACTCGCATGGGCCTCTTTGTAGGGTACATTGAACAATCCCTGTTCCAGGCATACACTGGCCCTATCCCTGAACTCTACCTCTGCTACATTGATGACTGCATTAGTGCTACCTCCTGCACCCATGCAGAACTCACTGACTTCATCAACTTCACCACTAATTTCCATCCTGCACTCAAATTCACGTAGGCTATCTCTGACATCTCCCTACCATTTCTTGATCTCACCGTCTCCATCACAGGAAACAGTCTATTGACCGACATCTACTACAAACCCACTGACTCCCATTGCTCTCTTGGCTACACTTCTTCTCTCCCTTCTTCTTGTAAAGGCTCTACCCCCTACGCCCAATTCCTCCGTCTACGCCGCATCTGTGCCCAGGACAAGGTTTTTCATTACAGGGCATTGGAGATGTTCTCATTCTTTAGGGAACGGGGTTTCTCCTCTTCCATTATAGATGAGGCTCTCACTAGGGTCTCCTCGATATTCCACCACTCCGCTCTCACTCCCTCTCTCGTAACAAGGACAGAGTCCACCTTGTCCGTTGTACACAGTATATAATCCTCCAACATTTTCGCTACCTCCAAAGGGATCCCACTACTGGCCATGTATTCTGCGCTTGGTGTCGACCCTTTCTGCTTTCCACAGAGACCGTTATCTCCGTAACTCCCTGGTCAACTCGTCCCTTCCCACCAAAACCACCCCCTCCCCAGGTACTTTCCCCCGCAACCGCAGAAGATGCAACACCTGTCTCTTTACCTCCCCCTGGACTCCATCCAAGGACCCAAGATCTTTCCAGGTGAGGCAGTGGTACCTCCTCCAACCTCATCTACTGCATTCGCTGTTCCAGGTGTCAACTTCTCTACATCGGCGAGACCAAGTGCAGGCTCGGCAATCGTTTAGCTGAACACCTCCACTCAGTCCGCCTTAACCAAGCTGATCTCCCGGTGGCCCAGCACTTCAATTCCCCCTCCCATTCCCAATCTGACCTTTCTGTCCTGGGCCTCCTCCATTGCCAGAGTGAGGCCCAGCACAAATTGTAGGATCAGCACCTCATATTTCACGTGGGTAGTTTACACCACAGTGGTATGAACGTTGACTTATCTAACTTCAGGTAGCCCTTGCTCTCTCTCTCTTCATCCACCCTCTCCTTCCCAGTTCTCCTACAAGTCCCACTGTCTCCGCCTACATTCTTCCTTTGTCCTACCCCCTCCCCTGACATCAGTCTGAAGAAGGGTCTTGACCCGAAACGTCGCCAATTCCTTCTCTCCATAGATGCTGCCTCACCCGCTGAGTTTCTCCAGCATTTTCTGTCTACCTTTGTTTATTATTTAATTGTTACTGACCTCCTGCACACTTGGGACAATTTTACAACTCTACTGAAGCCAATGAACCTACAACGCCACACATCTTTGGAGTGTGAGAGGAAATCAGAACGCCCGGAGAAAACCACATGGTCATAGGGAGTATGCAGACAGCACTAATAGTCAGGATCAAACTGGTGCTGTAAGACTGCAACTCTACCGCTGTGCCACAGTGCCACCCCAACTTTGGTTATTTTGGTTAGATTACTCATAATTTCCCATTTTTCTCTTGGCGTGGCCTGTTATACTCATGTATAATATAATTTGCCTGGATAGCACACAAAGCTGTTTTTTTACTGTATATTAGTACATTTGATAATAATAAATCAATACCAATGTTGATCAAACAAATAAGATCAGACTATATTACAATGCAAATCTGGATGGAATTGGCTGCAGATGGAACATGGAACAGTATAACACTGAAACAGACACTTTGGTCCACAATGTCTGAGCTGAACATGATTCCAAGATAAACTGATGTCATCTGCGTGCACATGATCCACATCCCTTAATTCCCAGCATACCCATGTGCCAAAGAAAATAACCCAAGCCTGTCCAATCTCTCTTTATTGCTAATACCCTCTAAATACAGGCATTATTCTGGTAAACCTCCTCTGTACCCTTTCCAAAGCCTCCACATCCTTCCTGTATTGGTGCCAACCAAACTGCATGCAATACTCCAAATGCAACCTAACCAAAGGCCTATAAAGCTGCATCCTGACTTTCTAATTCTTATATTCAATGTGGGATAAAAACCCACATTTCCCCATTGTAATGATGGTGAAACTCTGAATGTCAAATAATAACTGTCACTTTATCGTGAAATAGGCAGCAAGCGTGACCATCATCGTCAGGCACAATTAAATGTGGAAATCTGGGCATTACTCCTCGCGATTCGCTGCTTTTTCACACGGTGAGGTGTTTAGCTCCCTTCTTCAGCACGGCTGTGGTCTGAAAAAAGCATCAGGTATTCTCCTAGCAAAAATAAGCCTCAAAATGTTACATGAGGTATAAGTGAGCTTTCCAAACAGTACTAAGCCACGTTTGCTTCACAGTAACCTCAAAGGCATGTTTTATATTTAAATTGTAAAATAGTAACATTTCAAAAATTTAATGGCAAATATCAGCAGATTTAGGGTGTGTCTGGGAGTGTACTGTGGGATTTTGTTGGGAAGGGATGACAAAGAGATGTGGGGTTAGAAGAAGATCATGGTGCAGCAGACACCCTGGGGGTATAAGATGAGAGAGGAAGTGGGGAAGTGGGGAAGACATTTGCATTGCAGAAGAGATACTGATAATATACTATTATCATGGGATATTTCTAAAGATTGGCCTGTAACACTGAGGCAGGTCATATCTGGAGGGTTGAGGTCTCCTTCGGCATGAAGGGCTTTGGTGGATATTGAGAACCAGTAACTGGGAAGACATGGTCAGGGGAATGATTGGAAGGAAGGTGGTTGGGAGGAAGAAAATGAAGCTGGGTGAGGAAACAGGTTTGATGGGACAATGAAGCACACCTATGGGTACCCACCAGGGTGACGATGAGGATTAGCAAAAACAAGGAATACTTAAAGGAGGAACCTATATAGAGGAAGCTAGATACCCTGGAGTCCCAGCAGCAGCACAGTTGTGGTGGAGCCTTTCATTCCTAAGGAGGCCTAAACTCTCCAGCTGTGACCAGCCTCAGTGTTGCAGGCCCATGCTGCTCCCAGGCCTTGTATCCGAGTTAGAATTGTCATGTGATGCCAAAATGTAATTTGCTGTCAGTTACAATTCATTGACAATGATGTTGCTAAATCATCAGATGGGTTTCTTTGAGGTCAGAGCTGACAGCAATTGCATCCCTATTGACTGCAAACTCCAGGTCAACTGAAACCCAATGTATGGTAACACAGCTGTGGTATCAGATGTCCCAATGAAATCAACTCTCTAACATTGGTGATCCTTGCACTCCAGCACAGGAAGGGAAAATGATAGTGAATATAGGGATGTTTAAGACTTGTTTCTGGATTTCCACCACTCCTCGTAATGCTGTGAACAAGCCCCAGGTGTGCAATTGTGTCGCCAGTATCATTAAAATATCATTTGTCTGGGAAGGAATCGGAAACAAATAAATCACTCATGAAAGAAGAAAGCAAGCAATTTGTCCAAGGAAGTAGAAAATAGCAGCAGTACAAAAGTCCACTTGGTTATAATGAAAAAAGAAATCTGTGCCAAGAAGCAGGCCTGAAATACCCAAACAAATTCACTGTATTAACATTCAATCTTTATGGACGTTGACAGACTGAACAGACCATTCTCCATAATTTAATTTACTTTCTCCAGTTTTGTGATATTTTACCACTATGTTAAAGGGATGTTGATAACGCTGCCCTGGCTGGCTGAAACTGAGCAGATGAACTTGGATGGACAGCCAAAGGTTTTACCTGCTGCTGTCCCGATCCCTTCCACAGCCTTCAATTTTAAACTTGTGCTGGAGTGCAGAAAGGTCCTTTATTAAATGCTTAAGTTAGCCACGTGACAATATTGGGCCTGACTAAAGTTTCGCATTTAAGCAGGACCTTCTACCAACTCAAGCAAGTACCATTATCTACCAGTATCTACCATGTATCTACCATGAACACTTTTTTTCATTCTGCATGGAACTGGGCTTCAGCTGAAGTGCTTACAGCTCTCTGAGCTGGGCTTCTTCCCTGCTGGGACCCATTCTAATCCCTTCTCTGTGGCTTTCCTGAATGCCGAATATTTATCCGTAAGCATGATACAGTTAGACGAGTGAGCCTAACATCAGTCGTAGGGGAAATAATGGAAAAAATTCCGAGTGAGGTGATTAATGATCACTCAAAAAGCAGAAATTGATCTGAGATGGCCAATATAGCTTTCTTAAGCGCAGATCCAGATCCTATTCCCCCCCCCCCGCAATGATTTTAACAATGCAATTTGTTACCTCTTTATTAAATGCAGTCTGCTATTTCTGATTGATCCCTGCCTTTCCATGTAATCATTAATTGTGTCGCTCAGAATTGTTTCCAATAACTTCCCTGCTACTGAAATTAGACTCATAGGTCTGTAAATACCAGGCTTTACTCTGCTGCCCTTGTTGAAAAGGGGAACCACTTTTGCTATCCTCCAGTCATCTGGTACCTCAATTGTGGTTGGCAAAGATTTAAAAATCTCAAGTCAGAATCATTGCAATCCCTTCCCTTGTTTCACATAAAAGCCTTGTATAATTTTATCCAGCCCTGTGGGATTTGTCCACCTTTAAACTAACCAAGTTATTGAGATCCACTTTATTTGTGGAGATTTTTAACTAAAATTTCACCCTTCCTTTCACTGAATCCACCAACTAAATGCCAGTGCTGGAGGAACTCAATGCGTCAGAAGCATTTGGGCAAGGAATGGACAGGCAACCTTTCAGTTCAGGACCCTTCTTCAAACTGATCAGTCTGAGCCACTGAGGTCCTCTAGAAAAGTGTTTTGTTCAAGAATCTATTAACTGCAGTTTCTTGTGTCTCAGCTAAAAAGTTTGTTTCCTTTGTGAATACTGATGAAAGTATTCATTTAGGACTTTGCCTGTACCTTCTCTCTCTGCTCTTCCTAATGGGCCCCTCGTTTTCCTTGATTATTCTTTTGCCCTTAAGGTGGCTGTGAAATGATGATATTTTGTGACCCCTCTCCCCTCCAAGTTTTTTTGCAAGTATTCATGTATTGACAAGATTGGTTGAGCATGGTTGCGAAAAACAAATACCTAATTGGTGGAAATGCTTGCTGGTGCTCATCTTCCAGGCTTTCACATGAAAAAATGGCATTAAGTAAGACAATTGATCATTATTAGTACTAGAGCAGAATGCCTCAGGATCAGTGGAATCTATGACTTCAGAGTGGAAACAGGTCCTTCGGCCCAACTTGCCCACACCAGCCAATATGTCCCAGCTACACTAGTCCCACCTGCCCACATTTGGCCCATATCCCTCCTAACCTGTCCTATCCAGTATGTGGAGGAAACTGCAAGGAACAACTTTGGAACATGTTAAATAAAAATCATATATTACCTCACATCAATAAAGAGCTGAATAGGTTTTAGCCAGCAATGAACTTACACAGGAATTTATAATTTACTCATAGATTTGCCATATATGTAAAATGATTTCAAGTATGAATGACATTGGGTGTGATTTTCTTCCAGACAATCAAAATTATATTGCATACCCAGTACTCAATGCAACAGTTCCTCTGCCAATGAATCAACACACACCTCACAAAACAAACCCACTCTGCTTCTGTGTTATTAAACCTTCCCCATATAATGGAAGAACGAGCCATGCCAAATATTCTGATATGAGTCCCACCTGTCATTCTGGATAGGCTACAGGCAGTGGAAAAGCTTACTCAGAGATCTTGCTCTGCATGCAGTCACATAGATATTTTCGATATAGCCGCAAGTCTAATAACTTTGCTGATATCTGAAAGAAGGTGAGGATTACCTGAACTCCACTGTTTGATTTTGCTCATATTTCTTATAGGGAGTCATCAATCAAGATTATCCCTTTAATAGGAATGCCTGGACCGCTAGGAATGGTGCAACCTAATGTGCAAAATGTACAACATTTTCTTTCAAAGGAATGCCATCTTTGAGGACCCTGAGCAGACTAAATTATCAGAGTTGGCATGCAAACGTGGCCCTGTTACCGTAATGTGCACTTCAGCCTGCATGATCTGCTGCTTGGAGTGCAGTGCCTGATGTTCCAAACCTCTACCCTGGCCCATATATAGTCATAAGGCTCCGGTGGCCTTTATGTTAAAAAACCCCACGATGCTCAATCTTTTTGATCTAGAGCTAGAGATTTAAGATTAAGATACAAGGTGTCTGTTATCCCAATGCACGAGGATTCTTTTAACAAAAGAATATTAGTCAGAGACCGTGTAATGATTCTATTTGTAAATATGCTACGTAAAATGGAACTGAGCTGTTTACAGTACAAAATCCCCAAATTAAAAGTTCCTAGCTAGAAGCAATGGAGAAAAGTTATGACTGAACTTACCCAGGGCTGCCAACAATGGGTGAGAGTTGGGAGTGAGAAATTGCGAGAGACCATGCCCAAGGGAGCGTAATGACCGGGGGATGGGGGGGGGGGGGGGGGGGAGGGTGTGGGAGGGGGAGGAGGGTGTGGGAGGGGTACATTGGTACAGAGCTTTTGCATTTTTTAGCTTGAAATTATGCAATCTGTAGCGAGTCTTTTAACTTATACTTGAATGCAATATTTATGCTTTAAATTTGATTAGCTAGGAATAAGGTTAGGCTAAATTACATTCCTGATTACATTCCACAGTAGAGCCATGCTCTGATCAACAGGTGCAGAACATGAATGATCTTAGTTTATTCATGTATGGAAATCAGATTATAATCAAACACTTGGCCCATGTTGACCAACCTGGGTCTCACTGCACACCTGGTACTACTCCTGACCTGACTCCAGTTGCATACCTTCTCCCATTCCTGACCCTGAGCCCAGCCTTACACCTGGCCCCCTATTCAACCCTGATCATAGCTGCTTACCTGCTTAGGTTCCTAGTGCTGAACACTCCCATTGTCCCAGCTTTGACTGCAATGTCTAAAAACTACTTCGGCCAGAAAAAGAAAAAGAAAAAGAAAAAAAAAAAAAGCACCCCTATGCACCACCAGTCGGCCAAGGCAAACTGGTGAAAGCTCAAAGGCCAGGAACACTCAACATCGGTCTTTTTAGGCCATGGCCCAGACCGGCCTTCCTGGGGAATGCGCTAACCCTCAACACCGACCCAACTACAGATCCAGACACCGGTGCCTCAACGTCCACAGAGGATGCCGAAAAAGTAACAAACCTACCAATAGTAACCATGGAGGTAGGTGGGTCTGGTTCCTTACGAGGTTGGTGGGAGATTACAATTCTATCTGGATGCATGGAATAAATTAACTACCGACACTTATATTTTCAAAAGTATAGGGTTATACCATAGAATTTATACAAAAACATAATCCTCCAGATCAGCATGTACCGAACCGAATGTTCATGCTTACAGGCAAAGAAAAATCAAAAGCGCATGCTGAACTACAGTGGCCATATAAAAAAAAAAAAGGAATAATGGAGGAAACCCAACACGAATCACAGGAATTCGAGTCCAAAATCTTTATCATAAACAAGATGGTGGTTGCCGCATCATCATAGATTTGACTAATTTGAATACTTTCGTACTATATATTCATTACTAGATGGAAACCTTTGTTACTGCTAAGCAATTGATTTCCTAGGTTACTACATGGCAAGCATTGTTTTAAAAGATGCTTACTATACAGTACCCATTAGAGGTGACCACAGATGTTATTTAACACAATGGATCATCTGGGGTTCACCCTTAACTCAGTTCACATGTCAGTGACTTTGCCGAAAGAAAAGGTTACAGCCTTCATGGAGGCTTGCAGCAAAATCATTGACATCACAAAACCATCCATCAGACTGGTAGCAAGAATAATTGGCATTATAGTGGCTGCGTTTCCAGCCACACAAATCGGACCTTTACATTATCAAAAATTACAGAGGGCTAAAATACGAGCACTCAAAAATTATGGTGGTCATTTTGACAGACCAATGAAGCTACCAACAGAGGCCATAATGGAACTAAAATGGTGGAAAGATAACATTAGGCATTGTTCCAATCCAAACATTATCAGCTACCCGTCTATGGAACTACAAACTGATGCCAGTGCACTTGGATGGGGTACTACCAATTCCATCTCCAGCTGTGGGGGAGATGGAATGCACAGGAGACATCATTATTACAAACACTGGGCATAAACTACTGGGAATGTTAAGTGCATTCCATGGCCTTAAGTCATATTGTTCTGGGTTATATCACCAGCATGTTAGACTACAAATTGACAACACCACGTGGTAGCATATATCACCCATATGGGTGGAAACAAATCGACATTATGTGACAATCTGGCCAACACAATTTGGCAATAGTGTATCCAGAGAGAGATATTTGGATATCAGCTACCTACTTACCAGGTAAACTAAATTTAGTGGCAGACAACAGGTCACGCAAATTCAATGAAAACACTGAATGGATGTTGGATAAAAATGTATTTGCTGAAATTACAGCACGGTATGGAACACCAGATATCGACCTATTCGCATCCAGGCTCACACCAGCTATCGAATTATGTTCATGGGAACCAGAACCTGGGGCAGTGGCAACAGATGCATTTTCGCTGCATTGGGGGATTGTTTATTTATGCATTCCCTCCTTTCTGCCTCATCAGTCGGGTATTTAGGAATATACAACAAGACTCCGCATCTGGTATTTTGATAGCACCCGATTGGCCTACTCAACCATGGGTCCCGGTGATACTCGACATGGTAATAGAACCATGCATCACCATCCATCATAGACCTAATTTACTGGTTCATCCCGCAATAAGGGGAAGTTACCCATGTTATAATTATAGAAACCTATTAATTGTAGAGTTTGAAAGCACCTCTACTACACCTGGGACTGACGGACCGAACAGTGGATATTATTTCAGCGGCCCACAGACAGTCCACCAAAAAACAGTACTTGGTGTCATCAAGAAATGGGAAGTACTGTCACAACAATAAACATCACCCACAGATCTATGAACATCCCGTCTGTTCTGGAATTCCTGGCAAGCCTCCATTACGATGAGAGGCTCAGTCATAGTGCCATCAACTGCGCCAGAAGTGCTCTGTCAACATACCTGTGGCAAGGAACAGAGCGGCATTCTGTTGGGACACACCCTGGTAGCCAAACTCATGAGGGGCATTTTTAATGTTAATCCCCCAAGAACCAGGTACTCCCAAATATGGGATGTGAGCATTGTACTGACCATGTTAAGAAACTGGTCTCCAGCTACAGCTCTGTCCCTACAGAAACTGACTATGAAAACAGTCATGCTGATGGCCTTGGTCACGGCACAATGGGTCCAGTCACTACAGAAACTAAGGCTGGACAACATGACTATTTCATCTGGAAATTTAACTTTTCACATCAATGAATTAGTCAAACAAAACAGACAGGGGTCAGCAGGCCTAAAAACAGAATTCAGGGCCTACCTGACAGATGATCGTCTCTGTATTATAACACACTTACTATTATATATGGAGTGTACTAAGATCATCAGAGGGAAAGAATTGTCACTTTTAATCAGCTACAAACAGCCACTCAAAAAAGTGACAGTCCAGACCATCTCTAGATGGCTAAAACAGGTCATAATAAAGGCTGGAGTAGACACTAGCATTTTAAAATCTCACTCCACCAGGGCTGCAGCTACATCAGCAGCTATGAAGTTGGATGTTCCTATGGATCAAATCCTCAAGACAGCAGGATGGTCAACGGAGAAAACTTTCCAACGATTTTATAACAAACCAGTCATTGAACCTGGAACATTTGCAGAAACAATTTTAAGTTCTGTAATATAATTTACCCCATAAATAGGGGCTATAATATGGTGTTAATATATTTATCGTTGGGTTTTCAATATCGTATTGATGTCTAATGATGTTAACACTATTCTCCCCATAATCAAGGCAGATGTGATGCATGGACTCGTTTCCACGGCATGAAATCACAGAGCTTTAAAATCTTCACGTAGTCACTCACGTGACTCCGAAGTAAAATAGTAAGATTAAACGAGAACTTACCAGTTTGAAGTTTGATCGTTATTTTATGAGGAGTAACGTTGAGGGATTACGTGCCCTCCGCTCCCACCCTTGATCATATACTCAACTGGTATCTCTTCTCTAATCTTACTATGTTTAGTCATTACAGTTATCTGTGATTTCACACCGCTGCTTTGAAGAATGACACGCATGCGTCCTGGCGGGGTTCTTCACGTAATCCCTCAACGTTACTTCTCATAAAATAACGATCAAACTTCAAACTGGTAAGTTCTTGTTTAATCTTACTATTTTCACTCCCAATATTTTCAGTATTTTGCTGTCTTCCTCTCAGCTGGGACTTTCCAAAATGCAAAGTCCAATAACTATATATTTAAGCAATATTATTCAATTAAATGTGATCTTGAGAGTACATAATATTTTCTGTGGTATTTATAACACAACAATAATAAAAAGATCTTTGTTTTAATTGCACTACCAACATGCATACATTATTATATTACAGTTAATATGTACCGAGGGCATTTTTTTGTTCCAATGCTCCCCATTCCCAATTACTTTTACATTGAAATGATTGAAATCCAAGTGAAGTTTAAATGGCATAAGAAAAATAAAACCTCCGGAATGGATGATATTCATTACCTGGTAGGTTGGAGTCAGTATCAGCACAATTATTATATTAAACTTAGAATCTTCAGATGTCCTGGTTCAAGCTAAAACTAAAGACAAATAATAACCTCCTCACACATTCCCCTGCAAGAACAAGGCTCGAAATTAGTGGTTGCCCGGGTGCCACTGACCACCCAAAGTGCCGCCGGGCAACCTAAACTCTGAGTCATTTTGCCCGGCTTGGCACTGCAGATACTGGTTTATACCGAAGATAGACATAAAAAACTGGAGTAACTCAGCGGGTCAGGCAGCATCTCTGGAGAGAAGGAAGTGACGTTTTGTGTCGGCGACGACTGTATTGCGTGGGAAAGATGCTAAGTGTGGTGTGACGGAGGGTGGGAGAGAATGACGGGCCCTGCACAGCAGTAGCAGCGGCAGTGGCTCCACCTCCTCCTCCTCCCGCCCCCCGCCCGCCCTGATAACAGCCGTTGCCTGCCACTCTGCCAACGGCGCTTTCAAAACAAACCGTTGGAGGAGGGGAGGTGTCGGTCAGAGGCGGACGTTGGGGGGGGGGGGGGGTGGTTGGACTGAGGATAGAGCGCGTTGATTGGAGGAGGGAGACGTGCCAAAACACTATCAGCAGACCAGCACCGCAGCTAGGATTGATCCCGGCACTGGACCATCCCCGTCCCCACCCGATAGCCCCCCCACGCTCTTGAAAATATCCAGTGAATTGGCCTCCACGGCCTTCTGTGGCAGATAATTCCACAGATTCACAACTCTGCGTGAAGAAAGTTTGTCCTCATCTCAGCCCTAACTGGCCTACCCTTTATTCTTAAACTGTGAACCCTGGTTCTGAACTCCCCCAACATCGGGAACATTTTTCCTGCAGTGAAAATATAGCAGGCAAGCAGGATGCTTTCTCCAACCACCCCTATTTGAAGGCAACTATCTTCCACCATTTCTACCCAGTGCTTGGTACTTACTTCCAGCAGCCACTGGTTGTCCTCCAGGATGCACCGAGCCGCAGCCTGATCCATGCCGGTCATCTGGTCGAAATCGGCACAGAGACTCTCATGGCAGTGGCACAACACTTCCGACGCCTCCGACGGCCCGGAACTCTTGCACTGAGGCTGCTCCATGGCCGGAGCTGCAGCGAGCGACTCGCCAGCCCGGCAAACATTCGTTAGCCCGGCAAACGCTCATCAGCCCCGGCTCCCCATCTGCATCTGTCCCCGCCGCTGCTTCTACTTCCATTTCTCCCTCAGCCCCGGCTCTCCAACACCTGCGGCCCATGAAGTTGATATGGGTTTTGAAATTTTCTTTGATCACAGAATTTCTCTCAAGAGAGCGTGAGAAATTTGTGATCAGCGTGAGAGCGTGAGAATTTGGCAAAATGCGTGACTCTCACGCTCAATGCGTGAGAGTTGGCAGCCCTGACTTACAGTACCTCAGTGATAAATAAAATCAACTGTTCTGCTTTTAATTATTATTCTATGAAGTCTCCTGGATAGTCACAGATATGCTGGCTGATATGGTAATGCATAGCTGTGACTACCCAATCTGCCCTGGTCTATAACAAAGTGGATGGTTGGCACTTTCTACGCTCTATAACATGATGTTTCCCTTGGGATAAGTAATTGAAGGCAGCCAAGAATGGGGTGTACCAAAATGAGTCAGCATCTATTCCAGAGAAGAGAGGAAGGAGAGAGAGAGGGAGAGGAAGAGGGAGAGAGGGAGAGAGGGAGAGAGAGAGGGAGAGGGGGAGAGGTAGAGAGGTAGAGAGGGAGAGGGAGAGGGAGAGTGGCGGGAGAGTGATCTTTATCTTCTCGTATTTCGTCTGCTCTAGTCGTGTAGATTTTCCTTCGATGCCTTTCTCTGTTCTAGTCGCTCGTTCTTTCTCTTTTCTCCTTTCTCCTTTCTCTCTTTCTTCTTCTCGCTGCTTGACTCTTTCTTCTCTCTTTCTCTCTTTCTCTCTTTCTCTCTTGCCGCTCTCCTCCCTTTCCAATCCATCTACCAACGTGCCTTATAATGTTGTCCAAACGGGGTAAAGCATGGATTCCTTCAAAGAAATTCAATGAGGTTTGACTTGGGTCAATTGGGATTCAGTGAGCAGATCCTGCTCTCATCACTGTGTTTGACATATAAGGCCTAAGTAATAAAACAACTGGGCTTGCATCCACAATAAACACACAGAGGCATGCATCAGGAGTTTTCTTTTACATTTTATCGGCTTACTTCCAAAGGTCAGTAAACCAATACCAGGACATTACAAGTGTCTAAAATCTATGATTCTGGGAGAAGACCAAGCACAACAAAGGTTTAAAGACTTCCCTGCCTCAGGCCCCATTCTTGTAAATGCACACCTCACGCGTGTTATTGCTGCACAACTTTCTTTCTTGATCAGACATAAGTTTCTTCAATAAAGGTTTGGAATAAGGGGTAAGCCATTTAGAACAGAGATGATGAAAAACGTTTTCACACAGAGAGTTGTGAGTCTGTGAAATTCTCTGCCTCAGAGGGCGGTGGAGGCTGGTTCTCTGGATGCTTTCAAGAGAGAGCTAGACAGAGCTCTTAGAGATAGCAGTCAAGGGATATGGGTAGAAGGCAGGAACGGGGTATTGATCGTAGATGATCAGCCATGATCACATTGAATGGCAGTGCTGGCTCGAGGGCACCTACTGTACCTATTATCTATTGTCTATTGACGCACTCAAAGATATCCTCTAAGTTTCCTCCAACATGAAGAGTTTTTTTTCTTTCTTTGCATCTGTAATCTAATAATAATCACATACAGGCCATATTAGAGCTAGAGAGAGGCTAATATTTAATGACCAAGCAGCAGATTTTAATGTTCAAGAAGGAACTGCAGATTCTGGAAAATCGAAGGTACACAAAAATGCTGGAGAAACTCAGCGGGTGCAGCAGCATCTATGGAGCGAAGGAAATAGGTAACGTTCTTCAGAAGAAGGGTTTCGGCCCGAAACGTTACCTATTTCCTTCGCTCCATAGATGCTGCTGCACCCGCTGAGTTTATCCAGCATTTTTGTGTGCCCCAGCAGATTTTAATGTTCAGCAGTGTTGAAACTTAGGATAGCGCAGTCTGTTATTTTGAACCCGTACTCAAAGAGAAATCAGGCAGGTGACTACTCTTGATACTCTGCCGCAGATCCAAGTTGAAATCAGTCTGCATTTCGGTGATTAATATGATGACAGACTTTGTATCCTTTTTATGATTTTTTTAAATTAAAAATTGATAAAGTCAGAGAGTAAGACTAGGATAGTCCCAGGTTCACTCCCAGGTGTACAGTTTGACGCAGCTAAGATATTAATAGAGATGTAACAATTAGAAATCAGCACCTCTAGGCTATCTCTGCCTAGACTTGAAGAATCAACTGCATGAACAAGGTCTGGGAGAATGAGTGCGGCAATGGACTATTCAAATAGTACCTTTAGGTGGGCCTGGAAAGTGAAATTATTTAAATGAATTTTACCACATTAGATCTTATTCCATGTTTAAAAACAATTGCTTTTAAAACACTGGTAGCTGAAATTAAAGTGTTTTTAAATTAGTGTGCCCTAGAAAATAATTTCTCACTAATAACATAAATGGTCAAATATAAAATATGACATTTGAGCCAAATACAGAGTGCGATAATCTTCCCACAGAATTTGTCAAAGCTAGAAAGCAAGAGCACAATGTTTGGCTCAAGCATCCCTCTAATACAATTAAAGCATAGATAGTTAATACAATTAAGAAACAAGGAACTGCAGATGTTGGAATCTGATGCAAAATACAAAGTGCTGGAGCAACTCAGCAGGTCAGGCAGCATGTCTGGAGAACATGGATAGGTAACGTTTCGGGTCATGACCCATTTTCAAATTCTGGCGAAGGCTCCCGCACTGAAACGTCGCCTATCCATGTCCTCCAGAGATGCTGCCTGACCCGCTGAGTTACTCCAGCAGTTTGTGTTTTGTAGTTAATACAATTCTCTGAAGTATAGAATGTCAACCCCAAGATAGTGCTCTTCATGCACTTTGCAAACATCTGCACTCTGCAGCCTTTGTAGTTTATCTCCTTTCCATTAAAGACACAAAACAGAAGTTTCTGAATTTATATTGTCATAAAGATATTATTTATAAATCACAGCTTAACTAAATCCCAAAGCAATTGTGTTTGTTTTTCCATTTACACAATGAGACAAAGAGGAAAACAAAGGAACAGACAGCCATGCAACAAGAATGCGAGATAAGCAGGGAGTCAAACACTGGAAGAGGGACTTCTTTGTTTTACTTCTGAATTTGTGCAATGCAGAGAAGATTTTTCACGATATATTTACAAGCATTAAATTTGATACAAGCTGGTTTCGGCTTTGTGCCAAAGCTGAACATGTATTGCATAAATCATAAGTTATTAACTCAAGAGTCAAAACCAAGAGAGATTCCCAGCTCCAGGGAGTCTGACTTAATTTTGCTCTGATGTCAGCTCAGGTCATGACTTCAGTTTAAGGATATGCTTATACTATAACTAATGTGAAGCAAATCCACTTTCTGATTCTACAGCTGCATTGTAAATTACCTTTAGTTGCAGACTGGCAATTATTTAAAGCAATATAACAATTATTTTACTGCTACTTAATTATTCAGTTCTCCCAGTTTGATTTCATTGTGACTTTGAACAACTGTGCCTTTTGATTTAAAAAAAAAATCAGTAATAAATCACAGTGATCAGAGTCTTTACCTCATGTTTGTAATTTTTTTCGTTGACATTTTTAGCAACAAGTTTTTCACCCTTCCTTACCTGTCCAATGAAGTAACATTTCATAGTGGTCATAAACCATTATATCATCCAGGTGTTGCTTTTACTTTTATGCATCGCTCTGCTGGCGATTTAGCCACTGAAGATGTTGAAATCCAGCCCACTGTCCCCATCTAACTTCAACATATTCATATCCCAAACAAAGCATTTTGGAGCAGAAACCCAGCTGAGTTGCTTAGTAAGGGGCGGGGGTGGGGGCGTGGGGGGTGGGGGGTGGGGGGGGGGGGGGGGGGGTGGAGGGTGACAACAGTACCTACAAAGAGAGCACCTGGTGATCAGGCACCGAGCATTCTTGATAATGAAATATTCATTTTGGGACTCAGCAATGTCATGTGAATGAAAGTAGTCATGTTTAGTATGTTGTTGCATATCAGGGCTCTCACTTAACTTTTTTCCCCTGTTGCCAGCCGGGCAACCTAGACAGCTTTTTAGGTTGCCAAATGGCAGTTTAGGTGGACATTTAAGACGGCTTGCATGACGCGTGCAATAATATGCTCGGACGAAGTGCGTAGCTACAGTCGGAATTATGCTTAATGAAGCATTCACATATTATTTCTGCTTGAAATAAAGTCACAAACTAAACATATTCACCAACCAAGACATGATATATACCACAATCACATGCAGCAAAATTATAATAGAGTATCTCAACTCTTTTTACACATTGCAATTAATGCAATTTCAATTATTTATTTCCACTTCCAAACAAAAATGTGGTTGGATTATTCAGTGTTTGATCAACCTGTGTCAATAAATCCTGGACCATGGTAACATATATGCTCAACCATGCACACTACAGATTGATGCAAGTATGTTTTCTGTGAAGGACCAAAAATTATCATGACATGGCCATAGCATGGGTCGTTAATGCTATTGGTACAGAAACGCTCTCGCTTCCCACATAATTTATCCACAACAAAATATACAGGTTGCAAGGAAATATCTAAAGGCATTTTATGATAATAGCTGTTAAAACCGACTATACCCATCTGACAGGTTAAACATTACACTAACTGACAAGAGATGGCCAAAGGACATAACTGCAGCAAATGTTCTTTTGGTAATATGTTTAAAGATGTCAAAACGCCACATTACCGGACATTCAGATTAGATGTATGTGCTGTGAACAGCAATGAAGATACCCAGTTTGTATGCACCAGATTTAAAAAAAATTATTGATTGCTGTTTCCATCATTCCCACTTCAGAATTAACGTTAAAATTTCAACTGAAATATCTCCTGACCAAATTTTTGATGTATATGACCGACTGTAGAAGTAAAACCTGGATAAATCCAACGTATAGTTGTGAATGTTGCTCATTAGATAACTACAGTATTGATACTCCATATTAAGAGCATTGATTTGCTGTTAAAATGAATTTTGTAATAACAAACTATCTCGTTACAGCCCTTGTATGTATTTTGTCTACATTCTCTCTGTAGCTGCACTTTGTTCACTGCTCTGTTTATTTTATATTTTGCTCTACTGATGTATTTATGTTATGTATGGCATGATTTTCCTGGATAGCATGCAAAATAAAGTTTGTCACTGCATTTTGGTACACATGATATTAAAACAATATCAATCTGCCTAATGATTATAGGATAAGGAGTCTTTAAACAGTGGCACAGCAGTAGAGTTGCTGCCTTACAGTGCCAAAGTCCCAGGTTCGATCCTGACTACAGGTACTGTCTGTACAGAGTTTATATGTTCTCCCTGTGACCGCCTGGCTTTCCTCCGGGTGCTCCAGTTTCCTGCCACATTCCAAAGATGTGCACCTAGATTAATTGACATCTGTAAATTGCCCCTCGTATGAAGGATAGAGTACAGATGATCATTGGTTGGCACAGACTCAGGGGTCCAAAACAGGGGTGGAAATCGCTATCAGAACATGGGCAGTTTCTTGGTGGCGCACGCACGCACACTCACACACGAGGCTTTGGAGGCTTCTACCGTGGACCCTGTGGACGGTAACATCGGGAGCTGACTGATTGGTGACCGAACTCCAGCAACAGCAGCTTCATCCACCCCGAATCGTGGGGCTTCAATTGGCTCGTTCACAGGGTTTCATTGCCTGGCTCGGCTTAAAACTGGCCGTGGGATCTTCCATCGCCTGGCGGGGGCTTCAACATCGGGTACCTCGATCGCCTCGAAGCACCAATTTGACCGCGGGGCGGTGGAAGATCCTGTGGCCGATTTTAAGGCACGCCGGGCGATGAAAGGCCCCGTGAACGGGCCGATTCAAGCTCCGCTCTATGATCTTTTCTCCACCAGGAAGTCTCCCTCCTCCAATCACCGCGCTCTATCATCAGTCCCACTCCCCTACTTCCGCATCTGACCGACACCTCCCTCCTCCAATCATCGCGCTGAATCATCATGTCCCCCCTCCCGACTGCCTGCTGACCGATGTCCCCCTCGTCCAATCGGCGCACTCAATCATCCCACCCCCACTATCTCGCGAAAAGCGGAGCTTTTTAATAGATTTTTTCACCAAATTTCAAAATCCGGATTACAATACAATACAATACAATACAATACAATTTATTTGTTGTCATTTGAACCCAGAGGTTCAAACGAAATTTGGTTTCTGCAGTCATACAAACAAGAAGAACCAAGACACAACACAATTTACACGAACATCCATCACAGTGAATCTCCTCTTCACTGTGATGGAAGCAAAGTCTTATCTCTCCCCTGCTCTCCTCGTTCTCCTCCCGATGTCAGAGTCAAAGCCCCCAGCGGGCGATGGTAAATAAGTCCCGCGGCAATTATAAAACCGCGCCGGGTGATGCAAGGCCGCGTTCCGGGTCTTGGTGTTGGAGCCCCCTGCGTGCGCTAACAAGTCCCGCGGGCATTTAAAGTTGCGCCGGGCGATGATGTAAGCCCCCGCTCCAGGTCATCCTCAACCCCGCAACTCAGGCGGGAGAAGTCGCCGTTGCGGAAGCCCCGAAAAGCGGTCTCCCAGCAGGGACCCGCGGGCTCACGGTGTTACTGTCTACCAGACCTGCGGTAAGCCCCCGAATCTCCAGGGTCGGGCCGCATCAGCGCGCCACCACCGCTCCTCCCGCTCCGAACTTGGCCAGCTCCATGATGGTGGGTAAGTCCGCAGCTCCGCGACTGGAGCCCCAGGTCGTTCCGGTTGGAGGCCGCTCCACGGTGCTTGGCCCCAACGACAACGGAGACCCGACAGAGAAAAGGTTGGATTCTCCGTGCAGGGGAAAGATTTTTAAAAGTTTCCCCGCCCCCCACACACATACCCAGTTTAAAAAAAAATAAAAACTACATACAAACGAGACAAAAAATAAAAAAACGACAGACGGACTGCAGAGGTCGCTGCGGCGTGAGTCATGGGGGGGTGGGGGGGGGTTGTCCCCCACCTCTCAAGACATTGTCCCCCCTGTAACCCTCCCGGGATTTCCGCACATGGACTCCAAAGGGCCTGTTTCCATGCTGTATCACTAAACTAAACTAAAGTACAGGCCTCCTCCTGCACAAACTGCTTTGATTTGCTAAAAAACACTTAGCAAATGGAAGTCATGTTCTATTTATGAGGAAGTTTCTTTACTAATGTTCCAAAACATTAACTTTTCTCTTTCTATAGATGCTTCAAGATCTGCTATACCATTATACAGATATACCATTTTTGATACAGTTGGGGGAGATGGCTCATCAGGGGAAGGCAGCAGCAGCCATGTTCATGGCACCGTGGGTGGCTCTGCAGCACAGGAGGGGAGGAAAAAGAGTGGAAGGGCTATAGTAATAGAGGATTCAATTGTAAGGGGAATAGATTGGCGTTTCTGCGGACGCAAACGAGACTCCAGGATGGTATGTTGCCTCCCTGGTGCAAGGGTCAGGGATGTCTCTGAGCAGCTGCAGAACATTCTGGAGGGGAAGGGTGAACAGCCAGTTGTCGTGGTGCACATTGGCACCAACGATATAGGTAAAAAACGGGATGAGGTCCTACAAGGTGAATTTAGGGAGCTAGGGGATAAACTTAAAAGAAGGACCTCAAAGATAATAATCTCTGGATTACTACCAGTGCCACGTGCTAGTCAGAGTAGAAATAGGAAGATATTTCAGCTGAATATGTGGCTTGAAAATTGGTGCAAGGAGGAGGGATTCAAATTTCTAGGGCAATGGGGGAGGTGGGGCCAGTACAAACAGGACGGTCTGCACCTGGGCTGGAATGGAACCAATGTCCTTGGGGGAGTGTTTGCTAGTGCTGTCGGAGAGGATTTAAACTCATGTGGCAGGGGGGTGGGAGCATGAGCAGAGAGACAGAGGGGTGTAAAATGAGGGTAGAAGAAATAGGTAGCAAGGTGGAAAGTAAAAGCGGCAGGCAGACAAATCCAGGGCAAAAATCAAAAAGGGCCACTTTTCAACATGATTGTATAAGGGGTAAGAGTGTTGTAAAAACAAGCCTGAAGGCTTTGTGTCTCAATGCAAGGAGCATTCGTAATAAGGTGGATGATTTGAATGTGCAGATATTTATTAATGAATATGATATAGTTGGGATCACGGAGACATGGCTCTAGGGTGACAAGGCTGGGAGCTGAACATCCAGGGATATTCAATATTCAGGAGGGATAGACACAAAGGAAAAGGAGGTGGGGTAGCGTGGTTGGTTAGAGAGGAGATTAATGCAATAGAAAGGAAGGACATTAGCTTGGAGGGTGTGGAATCGATATGGGTAGAGCTGAGAAACACTAAGGGGCAGAAAATGCTAGTGGGAGTTGTGCACAGGCCACCTAACAGTAGTAGTGGAGTTGAGGTTGGCATCAAACAGGAAATTAGAAATTCGTGCAACAAAGGTAAAACTGTTATAATGGGTGACTTCAATCTACATATAGATTGGGTGAATCAAATTGGCAGGGGTGCTGCGGAAGAGTATTTCATGGAATATATGCAGGATAGTTTTCTAAACCAACATGTAGAGGAACCAACGAGAGAGCAGGCTTATCTAGACTGGGTATTGAGTAATGAGGAAATGGTTAGTCAGCAGTCTTGTTGTGTGTGGCCCCTTGGGCAAGAGTGCCCATAATATGGGTGAGTTCTTCATTAGAATGGAGAGTGACAAAGTTAATTCAGAAACAAGGGTTCTGAACTTAAAGAAAGGTAACTTTGAGGGAATGAGACGTGAATTGGCCAAGATAAGTCTATCTTGGCAATTGATTCTTAAAGGGTTGACGGTGGATATGCAATGGAAGGCATTAAAAGACCACATGGATGAACTACAACAATTGTTCATCCCAATCCGGCAAAAGAATAAATCAGGGCAGGTAGTGCATCCGTGGATAACAAGGGAAATCAGGGATAGTATCAAAACAAAAGATGAAGCATACAAATTAGACAGAAAAAGCAGCCTACCAGAGGACTGGGAGAAATTCAGAGTCCAGCAGAGGAGGACAAAGGGCTTAATTAGGAAAGGGAAAATAGACTATGAAAGAAAACTGTCAGAGAACATAAAAACTGACATCAAAAGCTTTTATAGATATGTGAAGAGAAAAAGATTAGTTAAAACAAATGTGGGTCCCTTGCAGTCAGAAACAGGTGAATTGATCATGGGGAACAAGGACATGGCAGACCAATTGCACGTTGGTTCTGTCTTCACTAAGGAAGACATAAATAATTTGCCGGAAATGCCAGGGACGTTGGGTCAAATGAGATGGAGGAGCTGAGTGAAATCCAGGTTAGTTGGGAAGTGGTGTTAGGTAAATTGAATGGATTAAAGGCCGATAAATCCCCAGGGCCAAATAGGCTGCATCCCAGAGTGCTTAAGGAAGTAGCCCTAGAAATAGTGGATGCATTGGTGATAATTTTTCAAAACTCTTTAGATTCTGGAGTAATTCCTGAGGATTGGAGGGTAGCTAATGTGACCCCACTTTTTAAAAAGGGAGGGAGAGAGAAAATGGGGAATTACAGACCAGTTAGTCTAACATCGGAAGTGGGGAAAATGCTAGAGTCAGTTATTAAAGATGGGAATGCAGCACATTTGGAAACAGGTGAAATCATTGGACAAAGTCAGCATGGATTTATGAAAGGTAAATCATGTCTGACAAATATTATAGAATTTTTAGAGGATAGAATAGAATAGAATAGAATAGAATAGCCTTTTATTGTCATCCAGACCGAAGTCTGAACGAAATTTAAGCAGTCATACATATAATATAATACAATACAATAAAAAACAACAATAAACGAGGATGTAACTAGTAGAGTGGATAAGGGAGAACCAGTGGATGTGTTATATCTGGTCTTTCAGAAGGCTTTCGACAAGGTCCCACATAAGAGATTAGCATGCAAACTTAAAGGACACGGTATTGGGGGTTCAGTATTGATGTGGATAGAGAACTGGCTGGCAGACAGGAAGCAATGAGTAAACGGGTCCTTTTCAGAATGGCAGACAGTGACTAGTGGGGTACCGCAAGGCTCAGTGCTGGGACCCCAGCTATTTACAATATATATTAATGATTTGGACAAGGGAATTGAATGCAACATCTCCAAGTTTGCAGATGACACGACGCTGGGGAGCAGTGTTAGCTGTGAGGAGGATGCTAGGAGGCTGCAAGGTGACTTGGATAGGTTGGGTGAGTGGGCAAATGCATGGCAGATGGAGTATAATGTGGATCAATGTGAGGTTATCCACTTTGGTGGCAAGAACAGGAAAGTAGACTATTATCTGAATGGTGGCCGATTAGGAAAAGGGGAGATGCAACGAGACCTGGGTGTCATGGTACACCAGTCATTGAAAGTAGGCATGCAGGTGCAGCAGGCAGTGAAGAAAGCGAATGGTATATTAGCATTCATAGCAAAAGGATTTGAGTATAGGAGCAGGGAGGTTCTACTGCAGTTGTACAGGGCCTTGGTGAGACCACACCTGGAGTATTGCGTACAGTTTTGGTCTCCTAATCTGAGGAAAGACATTCTTGCCATAGAGGGAGTACAGAGAAGGTTCACCAGGCTGATTCCTGGGATGGCAGGACTTTCATATGAAGAAAGACTGGATAGACTCGGCTTGTACTTGCTAGAATTTAGAAGATTGAGGGGGGATCTTATAGAAACTTACAAAATTCTTAAGGGGTTGGACAGGCTAGATGCAGGAAGATTGTTCCCGATGTTGGGGAAGTCCAGAATAAGGGGTTACAGTTTAAGAATAAGGGGGAAGTCTTTTAGGACCGAGATGAGAAGAAAAAAAATTCACACAGACAGTGGTGAATCTGTGGAATTCTCTGCCACAGAAAGTAGTTGAGGCCAGTTCATTGGCTATATTTAAGAGGGAGTTAGATGTGGCCCTTGTGGCTAAAGGGATCAGGGGGTATGGAGAGAAGGTAGGTACAGGATACTGCGTTGGATGATCAGCCATGATCATATTGAATGGCGGTGCAGGCTCGAATGGCCGAATGGCCTACTCCTGCACCTATTTTCTATGTTTCTATGTTTCTATGCTAACTATATCCAACATTTTCTGTTTATATTTCAGGTTTCCAGCATTTTCAGTTGTGTTTTAATCTTCATGTTGCTTTAATTGGTGTTCTTTTTAAGGGAAGAGAACAATAATTACCAATATATTACATCAATTTTATCCATCCCAGCAGATAGTAATATAGCACTAAGAAGGTGAGGATCCGAGTTATTAGAGCTGAGTTTATGGTGATCCTTGTGGTTGCATGTGTGGCTGGTATAAAGAGTAAATATTGGAAGTACTGTGCTCAGTTGAATAGTTCTACAATGAGAATAGCGTGTGAGAAGTGTGTAAAATGGATAGCCTGTTCTTTCAGTTATGCCATTATTCTGTTTTATGGCAGATGGCAATGCATTATTACTAATACTAGTTTTCGTAGTTTATTTCATCGTAAAGCCCCACATCAGTGGTGTCTCCATCAATCTGAAATACAGCATGGGCAGTGGCATGGGCAGCTGTGCTAAAAGAGCTTGGTGTGCTGTCAGGAACTGGGGATCAGAGCATGGAGACAGGAATGTGGCTGAGATCAGCGGCATTTGTGTATGAAGACTAAAGGGAATAACAGGAGGATGAAAGCCTGGGGAATTCCAATTCAACAGAGTGCATGCAGGAGAGAGAGAGAGAGAGAAAGAGAGAAAGAGAGAAAGAGAGAAAGAGAGAAAGAGAGAGAGAGAGAAAGAGAGAGAGAGAGAGAGATAGAGATCGATCTCTCGAGCGCTCTCTAGCTCTCATCTTCTCTCTCGTCGCTATCTGCTTCTCTCTCTTCGGCCTCTCGCTCTCTCCTCTCTCGTCTCTCTCTCTCTCTCTCTCTCTCTCTCTCTCTCTCTCTCTCTCTCTCTCTCTCTCTCTCTCTCTCTCTCTCTCTCTCTCTCTCTACTCTCTCTCTCTCTCTCTCTCTCTCTCTCTCTCTCTCTCTCTCTCTCTCTCTCTCTCTCTCTCTCTCTCTCTCTCTCTCTCTCTCCTCCTCTCGCTCTCCTCCTCTCTCTCTCTCCTCTCTCTCTCTCTCCTCCTCTCTCTCTCTCTCTCTCCCTTCTCTCTGTGATAGAGCGATGGCAGTAAAATAATCAGAGAGATCATTCATGTTAAAAACAGAACAAAGAAATGATAGAAAATGAGATTGGAAAAGAAAAAGTGGAAACAATGAAAATTTAAGGCAGAAGCAAACACAAAAATAATGAAGAGAAGAGAGAGAGAATGAGATTATAAGACTGAGCCACAGAGAGTGGTGTGGAAATTTAAAAAGGAAGATAAAAAATAAAAAATGGGAAATGAGGAAAATAGATTTTGGGTGAGACTGAATGAAGGAATTGTTAGGGCAGAGTACAGAAAATTGATGGTTACAGACAGTGGGAGCAATAGAAGGAAAGAATACAGAGATGAAGAATTAAAGGAGGAAGATAAAAGATTTAGAGATAAAATCAGTGATCAGGCAATATTGGAATTAATTCATTGCTATGTTGAATATTGTTAGCTATTTGCATTGCTATATGAGTCAATTTGGAATAAGCACCATATTATTTGATCAGATCAGTTAATTGTTATATTCACCAGGGTGCAATAAAATTCTTTGTTCACATGAAGCACATAGAATATAGTATATAGCTCATAGAATATAGTATAATGATAGACAATAACAAATACAACTGCAAATGCAAAACGATAATGTGATGTAATTTTGTGGTGTGAAAGTGCAGCATGCAAATTGTGTCATGACCATTTCATGAACGTTTGTCATCCAAAATATTTTATTGCCAAGAAATTCCTTTGTAGACCTCTAGAATAAAGTGCTAAACTATCGAAAATTAACAACCTTGAGTAGGGCAATTTACCGCCTATTTCCGCTGCCCCGAACACAATTGTCTCCTGTTTGTTGCACCAGTGTAAAATATCCCTAAATGACATCAATGCATAATTTGTCTCCAGCAGAATTTTCGTCTGGATTAGTCTAAAAATAGGACAGCTCTTACACAGAGAACAACCTTAGTTTTACTTACCTTGTCTAGAAGGGCCATCACACAAAACACTTTACCTTAGGAAGTCACAGTCACTGTCCGCTTCCTTACTTGAGTATCACTCAGGCTACTGTTGCCAATCTCTGCCACATCTCACAGTCCTCTACTCAGTACAATGGTGGGAAGGTCACCCACAGTCTACACTGAAGGAATGATGTCTTCATATAATTCACCTTTAACTCAACATGAGCAGCCAGAATAGACGAAGGATGCCTCAAAGTGGCAGCATTCAGAAACTGTACTCATGCTGTACCATTCCTTACAGAGAGCTCACTCCAAAATCATCACCAGCCTCTACCCCTGTTGTGGCTCTGTGCCCCTAATCCACCTGTAGACGCCAATCTGTGTAGATCCATCTGAGGCCTGGAAGCACTCTGCACCCCTTCCTATCATTGTAGCATTCATTAGTTAAGAAGCAACACTGAAGCTTGAACAGTGCTGCTTCTATTTTGGGGTTAATAGATGCTTCAAAGATCATACCTGCAAGGATTAAAAAAAACTGGCAGATGTCAGAACCTGAAAAAGGTCTCGAGAGAATATCACTCCGATACTGATAGACATCACTCGGACATTGCACTGGAGATACTGACAACACTGCTCTGTGATCCTCACTAATGAAGACGTTGATCCCTTTGGGCTTTTTACAAACTGTTTGTGGTGATCCAATACAGTTTAAAAGACATTCCAAGACAATAACTTCTACCCTAATAAGTCACTTATTGAAGTGCAATCATTGTATTAATGTGAGAAATATGGCAGCCAATTTATCTATCACAGCGGGTTACCATGAACAATAATCTGATAAACACAAGGTAGACAAAAATGCTGGAGAAACTCAGCGGGTGAGGCAGCATCTATGGAGCGAAGGAAATAGGCAACGTTTCAGGTATTTCCTTCGCTCCATAGATGCTGCCTCACCCGCTGAGTTTCTCCAACATTTCTGTCTACCTTCGATTTTCCAGCATCTACAGTTCCTTCTTAAACATCTGATAAACACAAGTCAGTCCGTCTTGCTGATATTGATTTAGAATAATGCCATGTGAGCTAAGACCTGCACACCCAGAATAATTGTCATCGACTCAAACTCAAATATCTAAAGTGCTCTAATTTACAAAGAGAGACATGAAGCTCAATTCTAAGCTATTGTCAGTTTGTTGCATTTTTCTAACAGATCAGAATAACTAAAAGTTCAAAAAAAGAGCTGGTATAGGCATAGCTCTGCGTATGGCTATATAACTGCCCAAGGTAAGCCTTATGATCGTAACCGGCCTTTGTAACCACCATTTTCAATGTTACAAGTAGAAGTTCCATGCTTCTTCCGCAACTTCTCCAAAGTCTCCATGTTTTTTCTGCAATGGGGCAATCAGAGCTGCATGTAAGCTCCAAATGCGGCCTAACCAAAGTCCCATAAAGCTACATCAAGGCTTCCTGACTTTTATACTCAATGTCCCGACCAATGAAGGCAAGCATACTGTATGCCTTCTTTGCCACTTTATCTAGTGTTACTGCTTCAGGGAACAAAAACAGCATTTCCTAGATTCCAAACTGGTCCCAACAGATTGGAAAACATGGAGATATAAGCCATTTGGCATTGCATCAGCTGTTATTATTATGGATGTGTTTCTCAGGCCTTAGAAAAAGTGATCATGGTGAAGCAGAGTCAATATGATTTGAGAAGGAAATTTGCCAAACAAATGTATTTGTGTTCTTATATGATGTAATTAGCATGGTAGTTGACCCATTAAAGCTGTATGTTAAAACTATAAAAAATAATTTGATAAGATGCCACGTTTAACTGCTGCACAAATGATGGGGCTATAAGTTTTATATTTTATTTTAACATAGGTAAACAGAGAGTTAGGATAAACACGTGATTTTTAGGTTGACAACAATAAGAGTACCTCAGGGATTAATTCTGGGGCCTGAACATTCACGGTGTATATTACAGGGTTGGACTTTGACGAAATTGTTCAGATTTGCTGATGATGCAAAGAGCTGTGTCAGAGTAAATAGTGAGAAGGGCATAAGTATTTCCAAAGATATGTTAGTGGTCAAAAGATTAAAGAAAGAGGATAATGTGGGAAAAAGGTGATTTCGCACTTGGTAGGAAGAATTGAAAAGCTTGTTTTTGAAAAGTTTGAGGCTTTTAAATACTGTTCTTCGAGAGATTTCTGCATCTCTGTTCAAGACCACAGACAATTAAGATGCAGTTGCAAAGAGTAATTACGATGTCAAATGCAATATTGTTCTTTGTTGCAGGAGGAATGCAGGAAGCAGCTAGGGATATCCTCCGACTGCAGGACTTTTATAACAGCTCAGAAGGAATGATAACCTGCTTAATGAGCTGGGTTTTCACCTCATTTAAGAAAGCATACGCTTAGCTTGCAGGCATTGCAGAGAAAACTCACTGGACTGAATCCCAGGATAGACAATAAACAATAGACAATTGACCATAGGTGCAGGAGTAGGCCATTCGGCCCTTCGAGCCAGCACCGCCATTCAATGTGATCATAGCTGATCATCCACATCAGTACCCCGTTCCTGCCTTCTCTCCATATCCCTTATGAAGGTTTTGTCATTTGAGAAAAGATTGAAGACCTAGGAGAATAATTTCATTGAAACATGCAAGATTCTGAAGGGCAGGATATGATAGATGCTATGTCGATATTTCCCCTGGAAGTTTATGTCTAAAAATACGTGCCAATGTCTTCGGAGAAGTAATTGACCACTTAAGGAGGAACAATTTCTTTTCTTGGAATTATGAATCTTTGAAATGTTTTATTCCAGAGACCTACAGATATTGAGCTATTATATATATTCAAGGTTAAGTGACTTATTGTACAAAACAGGAACTGAACATTAGAGCCCATTGTCCAGATCAGCCAGGATCTTATTGAATGGTGGGCCAGCCATGAGGAGCCATTTGGCTTCCTCCTATTTCTCAAGTTCTTATTTGATTTTTTTTAAATAAAAATATCCGCTCAAAGTATCATTACCATATCTGAAACAGAGTTAATTGTTCTTTGAAATATCAGAGATTAAAATATTCCTGCTGCCACGGGCACTTAACAGTCTCCAGGAACCAGCAGAATAACATTGACACTGGAATCTTTGAACCTTCCAGCATTCACTCATTTGTACCACCCACACAATGCAGAAAGCATTTCCTTACTAATTATACATTTAAAAAGGGAACTGTTGAGCATCAAAGTAAATTATATACATACGGCACAATTTCAAAAGACAGGTTTAAAATGTGGTTTGGAATGTCCTTTGCTTAGTTTTGGCACTAGAAATGCAATGTTTCAAGCTTGACATTTAATACTTCGATATAAATCACAACTCTGCAGGTCTGAGCTTCCTGAGAGTGTTGACCACAATTTTGCTGCACAGAATTTAATATAGAGCAGAATTGTCAGTATAAACAATGCTGATATTTTGTCTGATTAAAAGGGGCCATCAAATTACATATGCGACCATATATAACAGAATTACTCTTACCATTATTCTTACCATAAGTGTTTTAAAATACCACAGTCCCCTCCACAACAATTCCCTGTGGTCTTGCAGAATAACAAGTAGTGGAATTTGTGTGTACCTTAAATACTTTGCAAACCCTGTCCCTGATTTTATGACAGTCAATATATGCCACTGCTTGCTAGTGATAAGACCAAGCAAGTGATTGAATTTGGTCACACTGTAAAAGTTCTCCTTGTACGATTCTGCAGATATAAAACATTTCTTTGCAAAAAAAGCTAAAGGGACTCAGAAGCAACTTATTTCACATTTAAGAAATGATTCAGTTTCTGCTTAATCATGGATTTTGTTTTAGTTTCATGAATTGTGTCCTTTTTAAGTGAAGGATTTCATACTTTTAACATTTTACAACTAGTTCTTCAAATCATGCATCAGGTAACTGAACTCTAGAGGATAGTTCCTTCCCCACGGCCTCACCCAGCTGAAGGAGCATCACTCAGTGTTGCACATTGATTAACCCAAACCAGGAGAGGAAGTCAAAGCTGATGACAGGATCAAGATAGCAATTATCAATAATAACAATGAAAACTGATTCACATTTTTAAATTCTGTAGGGAGAAATTTTGTAAAATGGGAGACATTGGATCAAGGAAGGCTGTGCATTCCCCCTGAAGATAGACACAAAATGCTGGAGTAACTCAACGAGTCAGGCAGCATATCTAGAAAAAAGGAATAGGTGATGTTTCGGGTCGAGGCCCTTCTTCAGACTGAGACGAGGTCTGAAGAAGGGTCTCGACCCGAAAAGTCACCTATTCCTTTTCTCCAGAGATGTTGCCTGACCCACTGAGTTACTCCAGCATTTTGTGTCTACCTTTGGTGTAAATCAGCAACTGCAGTTCCTTCCTGTACATCTGAGTCATTACCTTCACTTCTTTTAAAATGCTGAGCCAGGTTGTGCCCACCTCTCACTGGAGTTCAGCAGAGAACCACAGACACTTTACTCCTCATGGGTCAGCTTATCTCCCACCACCAGCTGCACGCTGAAACATAGACATCAAGGACAAACAGCACAGAGTCCAGTGGCAGAGGACAGGTGTGCTGAGTGGGGCTGAATGCAACCTTGCTCATTTTTATAGGCTTATCAATCCCACGTTAAAGGTCGAGTGGACGGTGGTGTGCCTCACTTTTCTTTTTCTTTAACTTAATGTTTTTATTAAGTTTCCAGAGTACTGTGTTTTTAATTAAATTTAGTTTTAATAGTTTTATTTCAAAAAATATGTTAGCCTATTTTAATAATTTTCAATACCTCTGTGTATCAAAGAAATTTAAAAAAAAATCAAATGCCTTTGACACCTGTGAGTGACAATTGGCCTCGAGGGTGTTTCGGCGGCAGAACGACAGGATCCGAGGCCTAGTTACTGCTCACATTCCGTTCCAATTTGGGGAATGAATCATATTTAGGGAGGGTCAACTCCTTTGGCCCTTAGTATCTGGATCAGATTATGTAGGCGGATGGACACCCCAGGCTGCGAGTCCCATTAACGGGCCGGAAACAGCACTGTCTATCCAATACAATGTCTCTGCATTTTCCCATTGTTCATTCACCCAAAAATATGTCAGCTCACATATTTTCAGACAACTGGAAGGTGGCTAATGTTGTGCCTCTATTTAGTATGGGTTACAAGTATAAGCCTGGGAACTAGAGACCAGTGCGCCTAACATCTGTGGAAGGTAAGTTACTGGAGAGGATTCTGAGATAAGATATATATGCATTTGGAAAGACAGAGGCTGATTAGGGAGAGTCAACATGGTTTTGTATGTGGGAGATCATGTCTCACAAATTTGATTTGAGTTTTTTGAAGAAGTAACCAAGAAGGTGAGGGCAAGATCGCAGAGGTTGCCTAAATGAACTTCAGTAAGGCCTTTGATAAGGTACTGCTCCTGAAGGTTGCCTCACATGGCATCCAGGGAGAGTTAACTGCCTGGAAACAGAATTGGCATCATGGAGGGTGGTGATGAAGATTGTTTTGTACTGGAGGCCTGTGACTAATGGTGTGCCTTAGAGATCAGTGTTGGAGCTCATGTATTTGACATTTTCACTCTGAGAAAAAGGACTTTGGCCTTCATCAGTCAGAGTATTGAGTATAGAAGTTGGGAATATCTTGTTACAGTTGTATAAGACATTGGTGAGGCCACATTTAGTGTATTGTGTTCTGTTTTCTTCACCATGTTATAGGAAATATGTTGATAAGCTGGAAACAGTGCAGAGAAGATTTACGAGGATGTTGGCAGGACTCGAGAGCCTGAGCTATAGGGAGACTTTAGCCAGAGAGCAGGCGAGGACTTTATTCCTTGGAGCACAGGGGAATAAGGGATGATCTTATAAAGTGTAAAAAATCAGGAGAGGAATAGATCGAGTAAATGCACAGAGTATTTTGCTCAGAGTGGGGGAATGGAGAACCAAAGGACATAAGTTTGAGGAGGGAAAGATTTAATAGAAACCTGAGGGGTCATTTTTTTTACACAAAGGGTGGTGGGTACATGGAACGAGCTGCCGGAGGAGGTAGTTAAGGCGAATACTGTCATAACATTTAAGAAATATTTGGACAGGTACATTGATAGGTAGGTTTGGAGGATTATGGATCAAGCGCGGGCAGACGGGACTAGTGTAGATGGGGCATGTTGGATGGTGTAGGCAAGTTGGGCTGAAGGACCTGTTTTCACACACTCTATGAATGGGTGACATTTTGGGTTGAGTCCCTTCTTCGGGCCCAAAACATCACCCATTCCTTCTCTCCAGAGATGCTGCCTGTCCCACTGAGTTACTCCAGCTTTTTGTGTCCACCTTCAGAACACCTTTGGTCACAGAATAATACCCCTACAGCACTACCGAGCTAAATTTGAATCCAATCTTCTGATCCTCATGGATGCCAAGGCTCTTCACCTTCTGGATGTGCCTACCATGACGGATCTTGACAAAAGCTTTATGATATAAGGTGAAGGGGGAAAGCTTTAATCGGAACCCGAGGGTTAATTTTTTTTTACACAAAAGGTTTATGGAACGAGCTGCTGGAAGAGGTAGTGAAGGCAGATACTATCATAACATTTAAGAGACATTTGGACAGCTACATGGATAGGATAGGTTTGGAGGGTTGTGGGCCTAGCCCGTATGTATGTAATATATATAAATGACTACCATATACACAACACCATTGCCCTACCCTCATCAAATACCTTCATTGCCTTCTCAAAACACTCAATCAAATTTGACTTTCCCTGAAGAAAGTTATGGTGACTTTCCCAAAAATAGAAGAACAACATTGGTTACTCTACAGTACTCTGGGCCTCACCTGTGGCTAAGGAGAATAGAAAGATCTCTGTCAAGTCCCCAACAGGCTTTTCTCTTGCCTCTTTCAATAATCTGGGATAAATCATATCAGACCCTGCGGGACTAATTGAACATAATGTTCTTCTACAGACGTTCTCCAAGAAAAATAAGATTCATAGAGTTGAGTGTGGGGTTTCACAAAGCATGCTTTGTGAAAAATCTGCCTTTTTAGGTACTCCAAATAAAATATTTTCAAAGTATCATAGCAGAGTTACAAAAAACCACAAATAAAATAATGTAATGTGTTCGGAACAGTGGTTGGCAATATTAATAGGAAACAACTGTAAATGGTCACAAAATCATGCATTCTGTTCCCCTCAACCTCTCACTGAGTCCTTCCAGCCGGTGATGAACCCGTCATAACCACTGAAAAACTATCATGTTTCATACTATCGAAAAAAAGCAGGTCATAACTGAGTCTGAAGTGGGAAGTCATATTTGAAATTAAAGCTATTAATGTAATTACTGTGCCATCAGTTAGTCAGTTGATAAATGATGTATGCACATCTCAGGTTGACTCTGAACTGCTGTTAGTTGTATAGGTCTATGACTGATTTCCTGTCAATTGGTTCTGGATTTTCCATTTTGCCGGACTAACGGAGGCCATGGCCTCCAATAGGAGTCCAGTGGTACTAGAATGGTCCATCTCAGCTGCTGGGGAGCCAAGATACCGGCCCGCAAAGTCAACATTGGAAGTCGGCTATGGGAACAGCCCCGGCCGCAGAGAACAAATTGGTTGCAGAAGCCCCGATGATGTCAAGATGGGTCAACTCACCCGGCCCAAGCACCACATTTTCGGGGGGACTTCTGGGGAGGGTTTCAACTGCGCTCTCGTAATTTTGAATCCATTAAATGAGGTGGCAGACCACAGTTGCCAGAAAATCAATGGTGGACCTCTCCTACTTTTAACATGTATCAAAAAATTTAATTTAGCTCAATACTAATTAATGTGAAAATAAGAATGTCCTTTGCAACATCCTAAGATATCATTGATCTACATCTGAACACTTCACTCTGGAATCTTGGTGTTTTGGGGATGGAGGTTAAGGATAGTGTTGGTGCCATGTGGGATGGCACTTATTCCACTGGATCTCAATCCAAGATCTTCTGGACTGTGCAGTTCTTAAAAGTATAATTACATCATAATTGCTATTATCTGTGGGTGAAATGACACAATTTTGGGCACAACTGGCATAGAATATAGAAAAGTACAGCACAGGAACAGGCCATTCGGCCTATAATATCTGTGCCAAAATTTAAATAGTGTCTGGTGTGTAATAGCGAGTTTCTCCCAGAAGTGCTCAGTCAAAGTTCCAACAGATATAAAACAGTTATTGCTTTTCACTAAAGAAAATATGTGTAAAGCTAAAAAAGCAGCCTTAAACAAATTCTAGGCATGTATATTTAAGTATGCATAATTTACGTGAGAATGTTCCAGAGTAAATCAGAACTTCAGCAGATATAAAGCTTTTCCCTTCTATGAAAAGGCATAATGTGAACATTTACAGTTCTGAGAGTTGACACAAGTGTAAACAGAAAAAATAATTTTATATAAGAAGATCAGAGTATAAAAATAACATGTTCAAACAAGACTAAGTATTAGGTATAAAATATATGCCTGGAGTGATGTTGATTCATGAAATGCATGCTGGTCAAATTATATTAATTCTACATTAATTAACTAATTGAGAAACAAATCTGGATGAGTAAACTAGTTAAGCATGATGTTGGTAACAATGAGAACATTTTATACTTCTGTATTCAATGAGAACTTCTTTACCTGAAACTGTGGAATGCAGCTGGTTAACATTTGGTTACTTTAATCAAGGATTTGTTTGCTTCAGTACCATTGAATTTGAAGGGGAATTAAAGTTTGTAACCTAGTAAGATCTCCTCAGAGCATAACGTATGTACTGAAAGGCAATATTACTTTGATGTTTCCACAATTGAACTATTTGTCACATACTTATCAGAAGCAAATATAATAAACAGTTTGACATTACTAATGGGATTGTATGTAAATCTTGGTTCATCCTTTCCTTAATAGGTCGGATATACGAAGACCTGATTAAAGTGTTTAAATATCATCACTATCATACTCAATGGTCAATGAGCCACCACGCAGAACTTACTGATGGGCAACTAATCGTGTTCGTATATGCAGACACTAAAATGGATCCAATTCAACGGTTCTTGATGCTGTGAAGCAACATCCAATTGTTGGATCTGACATCCAATTTTTGAGACGTTATTGCCCATAAATTGATAGTAACCCACACCTACTAATCCTTTGAGATATCTGTAACCACAGATTTGCCACAGGTTTTCAAACACTTCTTCCTAGTATCAATTCCCACACTTATACATGTTAACAGTCATGAAGAATAGGAAAATAGCAGGATGGAAAACACTGTCTGAAACAAGGAACACATCCAAGACCCCAAGTCAAGGCTTCTTATGTTTCATTAGCATGAAAGGACATGGGCAGTTCTAAACGGGGCATGGGGAACACAGTCACTCACACATATGTGACAAATAAAAACCTTTCCTACTTTTGATTAAACAACAGACCTCAAAATCACATTCTGTTCTCAATTAAAATTCAGTGGAGTGAGCATTGAGATAATCTTTCTTTCTGAAATAGCCATACAATGGTTTATACACTCAATGTTCCCCCCTGACAAACGGCAAAGTTAACATGCTGACCAGAATAAATCAGGTTGGGGTTTATCGGTCTGTCCTCAGCAGAAGTCTTACCTTTGTCCCCCTCCGTCCCCATCTCAATGAGTTCCGCGCCCACCATGACTTGGAGCGCTTCTACCGTCGCCTCCGCCTCACAGCGCACTTCCATGGGAAGGAGTCCTCGCCCCCCAATGATGACCCTTTCTCCCGTCTCCAACGCACCCCCTCCTCGTGGAACCCCTCTCGTAACGTCCCGGCTCTGGAACTCTTTATCCAGAACTGCCGCCGCGACATCAACCGCCTCAACTTCTCCACTCCCCTGTCTCACTCCAATCTCTCCCCCCCTGAACGCACTGCCATTTAATCATTCCGTAAAAACCCAGATTCGGTTATCAAACCAGCCGACAAGGGAGGTGCCATGGTAGTCTGGCGCGTCGATCTCTACAAAGCTGAGGCCACGCGCCAACTCTCGGACACCTCCTCCTACTTACCCTTGGACCATGACCCCACTGACGAGCACCAGGTCACCATATTTAGCACCATCACCGACTTCATCAATTCCCACGCCCTGCCCGACCAAGCTTCCAACCTCATCGTTCCCCAGCCCCGCACGGCCCGTTTTTATCTTCTCCCCAAAATCCACAAACCCGGCTCTCCCGGCAGACCCATTGTCTCTGCTTGTTCGTGCCCCACCGAACTCATCTCCACATACCTTGACTCCATACTATCCCCCTTGGTCAAATCCCTTCCCACCTATGTTCTAGACACCTCAGACACCCTCCGCCGCCTCCGCGCATTCCACTCTCTAGGCCCTCACCCCCTCATCTTCACCATGGATGTCCAGTCACTCTACACCTCCATCCCCCACCAGGATGGCCTCAAAGCCCTCCGGTTCTTCCTCGACCAGAGGAGCAACCTATACCCAGCCACTGACACTCTCCTCCGCCTAGCGGAGTTGGTCCTCACCCTCAACAACTTTACGTTTGACCCCTCCCATTTCCTCCAAACACAAGGCGTAGCTATGGGCACACACATGGGCCCCAGCTACGCCTGCCTCTTTGTCGGGTACGTTGAACAATCCTTGTTCAATACGTACCAGGGCCCCATCCCCGACCTCTACCTCCGTTACCTTGACGACTGCTTTGGGGCCACCTCCTGCACCCACACACAACTGACTGACTTCATCCACTTCACCACCAACTTCCATCCGGCACTCCAATACACCTGGACCATTTCCGACACTTCCCTACCATTCCTTGACCTCACCATCTCCATCGCAGGGGACAGACTTTTGACCGACAAACACTACAAACCAACTGACTCACATGGCTATCTGGACTACACGTCTTCCCACCCTGTACCCTGTAAAGACTCCATCCCCTACTCCCAATTCCTCCGCCTACGCTGCATCTGTTCCCAGGATGCGACGTTCCACACCAGGGCATCGGAAATGTCCTCGTTCTTCAGGGAACGGGGATTCCCCTCCGCCACCATAGATGAGGCTCGCACCAGGGTCTCATCCATACCCCGCAACACTGCTCTCTCTCCCCATCCCCGCACTCGCAAGGGCAGAGTCCCCCTAGTCTTCACCTTTCACCCCACCAGCCGGCAAATACAACACATAATCCTCCGCCATTTCCGCCACCTCCAACGTGACCCCACCACTCGCCACATCTTCCCATCTCCCCCTATGTCTGCCTTCCGCAAAGACCGCTCCCTCCGCAACTCCCTTGTCAATTCTTCCCTTCCCTCCCGTACCACCCCCTCCCCGGGCACTTTCCGTTGCAACCGCAAGAAATGCAACACCTGTCCCTTCACCTCCCCCCTCGACTCCATTCAAGGACCCAAGCAGTCGTTCCAGGTGCGACAAAGGTTCACCTGTATCTCCTCCAACCTCATCTACTGCATCCGCTGTTCTAGATGTCAGCTGATTTACATCAGGGAGACTAAGCGGAGGTTGGGCGATCGTTTCGCCGAACACCTCCGCTCAGTCCGCAATAACCTACCTGAACTCCCGGTGGCTCAGCACTTCAACTCCCCCTCCCATTCCCAATCCGACCTCTCTGTCCTGGGTCTCCTCCATTGCCAGAGTGAGCAACACCGGAAATTGGAGGAACAGCACCTCATATTCCGCCTGGGCTGCTTGCGTCCGGATGGCATGAACGTTGAATTCACCCAATTTTGCTAGCCCTTGCTGTCTCCTCCCCTTCCTTAACCCTCGAGCTGTCTCCTCCCATCCCCCCGCCCTCGGGCTCCTCCTCCCTTTTTCCTTCCTTCTCCCCCCCACCCCCCATCAGTCTGAAGAAGGGTTTCGGCCCGAAACGTCGCCTATTTCCTTCGCTCCATAGATGCTGCTGCACCCGCTGAGTTTCTCCAGCATTTTTGTGTACCTGGGGTTTATCTTATGAGTTTTCAGATCTTCTATTGGTTTTAGTAGAGGTTCTTTCAGAAGCAAAGTAAATAAAAGTTTCTTACAATGTGGGATCTGCAATAAAAGGAGCTGGTGTTAATGGCGCTGTGCTGTATAGCAATAAACTCCTCAGGATAAAGTGAAAATCAAGGAGCAGCTGAGATCCACAATGCTGATGGGCTTCAAAAAGGACATGCAATTAATTGTGGGTACCCTTATCCATTCTGGGCTGATAAAATGAAAGTGATTTTATATTGTCTCTGCTGTCAAATCTTGTAGCTGCCTATTATTTATCTGCTCTCATATCAAGGGAGAAAAATGGCTATTTGCTCTCCATTCAAAGGACTCAAGTTTCCCTCCCTGTCCTTATAGAGAGCCTGTTTAGCTTCCAACACAAACTGAGATTATTCCCTGAAGTCATAGTGACAAGAGTATGTCTCCCTTTGATGGAAGCCAGGGCATCATTCATTTGCTAGGAGGGCACAACCTTCAAATTCAGCCAGACAAAGACAACACATGAATACAAAGAACCATTTCAAGAGCTCTACAACTTAAGTCAAACAAACTCCAAAATGAGGGGATGACTATGATAGGTCTTAGTTCCATGGCATTGCCATAGTGATGAGTACACATGGTAACAAGAAAACTCTCCCACCATGGTAAATCCAAAGGCCTTTAAAGCAATGTGAAGTATTAAATCTTATACAGCATCTATTCATTATGTCAGTATGAAAACTACTTAAGGATGATTAATGTTCCCTTACTGGCTGAGCTGGTTAAGGTGGTTGTTAACTGGCCAAAATATCCCAAATCCGCTCTCTGCCAAGTAAGCTCTCAGCCAGGGGCGTGATAGAGTAAATGAAGGTAGACTTAATGGGCTTGTGCTCCTATTGATTGCTACACAGTAATACATCTTGTAAGTCTGCAAGTATGCATATTGAACGAGCATAGGATCAATTGCAGTTGCTTTGATCACCAATGCTCAAGCGTGAACAATAATCATAACATGTTTCAAGAGAGCAGAAAGGTGATTCAGAAATTGACAAAAGAGCAAAACAAATGAGTGTTGATGTTAATATTGGCTAAATTAAAGACACCATAAAATGGAGGGTCCCTGCACTTGTCAGAATTGCTTAACCCTTGTCAGCTGAACTTTATAGGCTTTGATTGGCGCCAGTCAGTCTAGGCTCAGTCTGGTATGCAGGATGGTGAGGGGTCCAGGTGTTCTCCCTGATTCACTTAAATTGATAACAAGTATAGCAGTTTTGCAAACTAACCGTATATGCATCATTTCTATTGGATCGCTGCAAAAGCCTTGTAAATAGTATAAATAATGTTGCAAGACAGTCATCCTGTTAATTGATGATTGGTCGAACTGTTGAGCCTTGGAGACATTGTTTGAATCTCAGGGCACATGTTTCAATGTTTGTTCTTGTTTGCTTCCTTCTAGAGCTTTCTTTCTAATACAGTGTATTAAGCTGCTGTATTATTGGGTTAGGGAAATGTCTGTTATGTATGGGGTTTAATCAATATCTGTAATTGGATTGTTCAGAGACCACCCCCATCTGGGAGAGCGCTTGGGACTGCGTGAACTTCTGGAATGTCTCTGTTTGAGCGAGGTCTAGAGAGCTTGATCAGGCAGATACGAGGATCGAACCCGCGGTGGGATGGGTACAGTAGTTGAACTGTAATTGTGTTTTGTCAAAATAAAGATTAGTCGTTCAAGTGCTTGATTCAGTGATTTTTGACTGAAACTAGACTGGGGGGGGGAAGCAATTTACATTGATAATGCAAGCTTGGATTCGAGCAATAGGGCCACTACACCTAACATGTTGCTTGACCCAATGCCTTGAGAACTTTACTGAGAGGATCATTGGGAAGTTGCCTCAATTAACATTTTGAGATACTTTTAGCTGTTCTTGGGGGCCAGAATACCAAAGGATTTGTACAAGTAGCAGGTATCAGAGCCCAATAATCTGCGATGAGACTCTATAGTCAAATTATATTATCTGCTTCAACAATTCAGTTACCTGTACAATTGCTCAAGAATAAAATTATATACAAACATGATTTCTGCTTAAGATTGACAGGAAATTTGAAAGTACATTTCTTTTCCTGCCAAAGTCCACATGAAAAAATAGGTTGGAAGTAGCAGATATTTTCAGCTGTGCCATCATCATCCAATGCCAAATAAACTCATGGACCTGACCAGGCCAGATGAAGGAGCACATTTGTCATCTTGACCTTCTTGGGCAACCTGTGCTCACCACACTCTAAAAGTAGCAGTCAGAAAATAAGCCTTCACAGTGTACGCTAATCAAGTGGGATTCTAAATATTATAGGATGTTACAGCTTGGCCAGCCATAATTTCATTAACACAAAAAATTATTCCTATTCTTTAATTGTTAGCATTTACAGTCTTGTTGGAGAAATGCCTCACAATGTGCATGTGAGGCAGATTACTAGAGGAGGCAACTTCACTAAAATATCTGGTACTTTGCAAGTGAGCCACAGAAATTATGGCGAGATTCTGCTCTTCGATGGCAAGGTTTGGACACATGAAATGTAGTTGTGCAGGATGCCAATACCACTACAGTGGCTCATTTTTTTTAGTCTTCTTTAACACAATTTGGCTAAACCCATTCATTTTTATCTTCTACCTTGCATATCTCCACGCCATCTGCAACATTAAGGGACTCGAGGGAAAGAAGAATGTCATGGTGAAGCAAAGCATGAAGAACATGAAAATAAATACAACCACTCTCTCCAAAGTTTGATGGTAATAATAAAGAAGCAGTTGATAGTGCGATAGACACCTACGCCCATCTATGAGTAATTGCAGAGTCTCTCTGCACATATGGCTCTCCACTTCAACATTCATAAATCACTTCGATCTTAATTGGTGAACATTTGCACCATAGAAGACTTACCATGTAGGGAGATAACTGAGTGATTCATGGAACATGAATTTTCTGAGAGGTGGGGGTGACTGCATCACCCTCCCAACAAAAGCTCAGGACGCATCCTCTCCTTGGGATCACTGGAGCAAAATCTCATGGCACCTATGTGGACTGAAGGACAGTTTAAGCACAGCAAGCTTGTGCATAGTGCAGGCCATAAGGTCACTCTTCAAAAATGTGCATCAACTATTACGTATTGTCCTTGAGAAACGGAGCTCTCATTCATGGCAATACTGTGAAAGGTCGGACTGTGAGATAGACACAAATGGAATGGGAGTATGTTCCCTACGAAATTAGCAATGACTCTCATCCACAGACAGGTTCAACAATGGCTGGTATTTCAACAAATATGCAGGAGGCCACACAGGTGGCAAAAACTAATTTATACCCCTCTTCAGTAAAACATTATTGTGCCTGGTTATACACTGACACTGTACTGTAAATAACGTGGACCTGGACAATAAACTTACTGTTCAAATGGCTGTCCTGCAGGAGTGTGTTCAACTTCATAGCCTGCTTGCCTTAGAACATCAATCACAGTGTTGTTCCCAAGGAAATGACCTGCAATAGAGGATACAGCTTTGTTTACTACATGCCACTGGAGTCAGCTACACATCTCTCCTGGTGACCATTTTCTGTTCCCTGATAACATTGAAAAAGTGTAACAGTTTGCACAAATCGGAGACTGCTGTGATGAAAACAATACCATTATGTTGGCAGCATATCAAAATGCTACTGTAGAAATGATTTGGCTGCTTAATCTAAACTGAAAATGTTGAAAGCAACTAGGGAATAGACTTCCACATTCAAAGTTTAAAATGCCAACGTGCTGGACCACACTGCATGGATTTTTAGCCTGGATCACGTACTCAAGTCTCTGGGGTGTGACTTGAATTAGCAACATTCTGGCTTTGAGGCAAGAGGACTGGCAGCGAACCACAGCTATCATCTAGTGCCGAAGATAGACACCAAAAGCTGGACTAACTCAGCGGGACAGGCAGCATCTCTAGAGAGTAGGATTGGGTGACATTTTGGGTCGAGACCCTTTGCTTATCACCTAGAGCCCACTGAAGGCACGATTAACAGACTTCTGAACGTGCATGCCATATTTGCAAATATATTTTACGTGTCTAATTTCAAAGAGGGAGGTGGAACTGGAACTGGCAGGCAATTCCCTCATTGTCCAGACTGCAGAATGATACTTCAGTATTTCACATCCTCAGAGGGAAAGACTGAAGCCTGCATGCTTCATTCTTTTGCACCGTACCCATCATAAGCACCTGCTCACTCTGCACCCTCATAAAGCCGGACTTGCAAAAGGAAATCAATTATTTTCTATTGCACTATTCAGTTGTTTTTGCATAGCACAGTAGAACAGCTGGTAGAAATTCAGTATTGGCACCTCAAAGCTCCACCATCAAGCTTCTTTCAGAATCTTAACAGGTCTTGCCAACTGGCCTTATATGACCTAAAGAAAGTATTTCCTAATAATGAAAAGTATTCTAGATTAGATAATACACATGACTGAGTAAGTCATATATTTCAATTAAGAAACAATTCAGTTCAGATAATGTCTAAGCCATTAATTAGAATCTTGTATGAGTATTGTTCAATGTTGTCTTAGTGGGAAATGACTCCCTCTAGAAACCTGAGTCTTTGCCCACAGCAAGTGAGGAATGGATTGTGTTTAATGACAACCATAATTTGGCGTAAGCTCACACATTTCATCGTGCCAGGAGTGTTTCAGCATGCCAGGTGCCAGGGGACTGCATCCAATCCTTGGCACCTTGGCATCAGGAGGACATGAAATGTAGTTGTGCCGGATGCCAATGCCTGTTTTAGCTGTGGGCCAACAACAAAGCTCACAAAAGAACATACAGCATCCTGGGTGAAGATTGGGTCCAGATAATCAGGAAGGAAAGGGTTGGTGGTTGAGGATACAATCGGGTGTTTGGGGCAGAGGAGTAGGAAGAAAGTGAAGGGAAGAGGGTGTTGATGGAAACAGGATGGAGATTGGCATCTTTTTCAGGGGACTGGATGGGAATTGGGAGGCCCTTTGGGAGTTGGGTGCTCTGGTCTGGGCAGATTGTGGGGTAAGATTCATGAGTAACGATGCGAGTCTCATGGGATGGACAAGACCCGAAGGAATGATAGCAAGTAATAGAGCCTACTTAAATGAGGTCCAAGACTGCAACAACTTTATTAAAAACTAGCCTGTTCAAAAGATTCCCACGACGGATGCTCCTCAAAACATTGCACAGTATCTTTCCTAGCAATTCATATGGAATAACATTATGTGCTCATGTTTGACGTGGAAATCTCACCAGATGGCAAGACTAATTCACAATGCTATGGGACATAGTCATAGAGCTATACAGCATGGAAACAGGCCCAGTTCCAACCAGGTTGCCTAGCTAGCTAGTCCCACTTGCCTGTGCTTGACCCATATCCCTCTAAATCTTTCTTATTCGTGTACCTGTTTCAAAAGTCATATTTGTAGCAACCTCTGCCACTTCCTCTGACAGGTGCTTCCATGTACCCACCAGCCTCTGTGTGAAAAAGTGGCTCATAATTTCCCTTTTAAACATTCCCCCGCCACCATCACTTTAAACCTATGCCTTCAGGTTGTAGACACACCTAATGTGGGGAAAAGACTGTGGCTATACATCTTATCTATGCCCCTCATGATTTTATATACATCTGCATCCACTCCTCAGCCTCCCATGCTCCAAGGGAAAAAAGTCCTGCCGATATAGTCTCTCCTTATAATTTAAACCCCAAGTTCGGTAACATGCTCATAAGTATTTTTTGCATCTTTTTCAGTTTAATGACATCCTTCTAGGGCAACTAGAACTGTACACAGTACTCCAAATGTCCAATACCCATGTCTCATACATAATGTCCCAACTCCTGTACTCAGTATTTTGTCTGATGAAGGTAAGCACACCAAATGCCTTTTTCACCATCCTATCTACCTGTTTTGCCACTTACAAAGAACTATGGACCTGTACTCCTTGGTTCCTCTTTACTTTTCTTCTCCGTTCTAGTAAAATTCAACTCATCTATTTTATGTAAACAGTAAACTCTCATTATAATGGCCCATATTGGGGGGGGGGGTATGATATCTGTTATTGCCGATTGTCCATTATAACCAAGTAATTTATTATCGTTGTAAGTAGTTGAAAAATAGAACTGCAGATGATGGTTAACACACAAAAGGACACAAAGTGCTGGGGTAACTCAGCGGGTCATGCCCTGGAGAACATGGATAGGTGACATCTGGACCTTTCTTCAGGCTGATTCAGTCTACTGAGTTAATCCAGCAGGTTGCGTCATTTCACCTTAAAACTAGGCGCTGATACCACTGGTCTGCACCAGCAAACCCTCTTCACCGGTTCACATCGCTGTTGCGATTCACGTTGTAGTCCTGGCGGGCTGCTCATTCTTCAGACTACTGCCAACGGCAAGGTGTGCGTGGGGGCTCACTCCCCTCTCACCTGCTGCCACTTCCAATGTGGAGTATGTCTGCGGATTGGGAGAAGGAGGAGGCGGTAGTGGAGGGGATGGAAGAAGGGAGGGAGGGAGGGGGAATGGCCAAGTGAACAGAGTGACGGGAGAAGGAGGAGGTAGCGGTGGTCAAGCGAGCAACACAAAGGATGAAGCGTCAGGTGGTGAAAGGGGAGGGAGCCCCGCGGTGACCGAGCCCGTCCCGTTGGTGGCAGAAGCCTGAAGAAAGTGCTGTCCCCAGGGGCTACAACGTGAGCCACAACAGCAGTCATGTCACCTGACCGTGCGGTGAGTGCAGAAAGCCTCTCTGGCGCACTTTGCAAGTCCGGCTGGGGTCCTCGGAAGTCCGCGCTGCAAGCAGTGGGGGAGGCGGCGTGAGTCGGAGGTCCATCCGCTATAACCAAAATCTGTTATAATAGGGTCTATACTTTGCAAACCTCTGCACAAGAGTCTGACTTGAACAATTTGAAATGTTAACTCAAGTTTTGACTTTCCTTCAGTCAAATTGGCTATTTCCAGTGGAAACACCACCAATTAAGTGGTTTGTTCTGTGGTGTTGTCCTGGCCCACTGGAGCTTGTCATGTCTTGTTTGCGTGCTTGCAGCTTTACCTTGGCCCCATTTAGCCATTCTCCTTGCCGCTGCATATAATGGTTCATTTGTAATTTTGTTTCCAATTAGTGACAGATCAGCCATTCTACCCTTCACCCAAACAATTCATGGCTTTTCCATTTCATTTTCGTACTGGAGTTTTGCCTATTCCATTTCTCTCATCATGTTTGTTTCTAAATGCTGGCCATCTGTCCCATCTCCTGGATTGCATGAAATATTTAAGAACCCAAGAGTGGATTGTTAGGTTTCTACAGATGCTGCTTAGTCTGTTGTTTATCTACTGTAATTTTTCAGAACGGGAATCCAAGCTAATCTACTGAAGCACTGAAGACAGTGGCTCAGATTTGATAATATCCAAATTAGTTAATGACTTCTCCAGTTATTATTCCATTTGCTAAACTACTTATCTGCCTTGTTATGCAGTTCTGGCAGTAGAATATTGCCTTTAAAGCCTGCAAAAGAACCATCAACAGAGTCCTATTTAAAAATATATAATCATGGGCTCAAATTATACAACATTGTTTGATTTGATTTAAATTGTAGTTACCATTTTTGTTACTTCTGAATAGGAGAACCTATCCCAAAATATATACAATATTACTTTCTGAATTATGAGATTACCATTACTTCAACATTCTGATAATGCAGAACCTTCCCAGTTACAGGGCATTTTACCACCATGATAACCGTTAGTGATAAAATTAAAAGGTGTGCACTATGTGCGGTTACACTCATGACGTATGCAAACTTTATTGAAGGAATGATTGAGTGGCCTTTCGTAACTTTTCAGTCCCCAGTTCAGCAGCCCATTGCAGATCCTCGTGCTGTTCTGAGAACAGCTAATGAAGCACCGGCTATTATGGTGCAACATCATGCAATTTACTCAGAGTCCATGAAGGAGGCTCGAGTAAAATTAAAGTGCCCTTATCCTATGGAATTCTGTTGTGGTTTATGTTTTTTTAAAGAGAGACTGATTGTGGTAAACTGATTATTACAAGAAACAAAGAAAGGATGAAAAGAGTCAGTAAAGGGAAGATTTCTTATTCCTCTCAATAGCAATAATGAAATACAAAAATTTTAGCTCCTATGTTAATAATGTAATTAAATGAAAACAAAAGGGAGAATGGAAGTTTTCTGTACCCTTCACCATTGAACTCTTATTAGCTCTTTCAGTTAGGTTAGGGTGCTGCTTTGACTAAATTTGTTAAACTGTCATCTCAGATAATAGCCAGATCCAGGATCTCTAGGTTTGAAGTATATGTTAAAATGATCAATAGAGTGAGAGGGGAAAAAAAATTGTTTCAGTTCACTGACCCAAACTAACTTGGAGAAAGATGTCCACATCTGGTCAGGCTTGATCTTAATGTGTGTTTAGAGAAACTTTGATTTCCCCCCCACCTCCCCAAGCTCTGTCTTTGTTCCCAATTTAGATTAATCCAGGAACAAATCCAAAACCTATTATATTAATTTATTGTGACGGCTGGTGAAAGCTGTGGCTTAGGAAAGGTCAGCGCGACTCCCTGCATGGGTTTGTCTATACATTTCTGATAAATGAGCACAGGACAACAGGCTGGTTAGCACATCGACCTGCGTTACGACGAGCTCTGCCACGTAGAGATGAATCACTCCACTGGCTCCAGCTTTTATTGTTCTCCAGCCTGGCAGAACACAGCAGGACAAAAGACACTGAAAAATACTCACATCAAAGGCCATTGCGCACTCGTCTTTGAAGCTGAACTGAAACTAAGCTTGGCGATTTGTTCAGATACAACTGAATACTGAACTACTTTCAAGACACACTACTTTATGCACAATTAGTCCTAAAAAGACAAACATAAACACAATCAGGAGGCCTCTGCTTTATCACGATTTTCAAACAATGGATCAAACATAATGTATTTACTGCTAAAACTGGCTATACACCTCAAATCCTGCCAGTTTCTATTCTGGCCATTCCTATCAGCGCTTATACATGCCAAGAATATGCCTGTATTGTGCTTTTCTAAAGCCCTGAGAAAATCGTATAACAGAAGTTTATAAAAAGTTGAAGTGTATATAAAAAACATACAATAAATAACTGATGATAGATGGCAGGAAAGAACTACCGAGTGAAAAGGTATTTGTTGAACATGCATTAAAAAGTACCAAACAACCATCTCTGAACTCTTAACCATTTCACACCAGCAGCAGTCAATCAATGCTATTCGCAAAACTCATCATCAGTAAAATTATAATCATTAGTAAGATGCCTGTTATGTAACTCATCAAAATGTCCATCTTTAGGACAAACTTTGATCTTTTTTTGTGCTAAACTGATTGGAAAGATGTTTATTTACTGCCAACAATTATTTTTTTAGTTTTAGAGACACAACGTGGAAACAGGCTACTCCAGAGTCAGACATCTGTCCATGTTCTCCAGGGATGCTGCCTGACCCGCTTAGATACTCCAACACTTTGTGTCCTTCAAGTATGTTTGGGAGAAAGGAAATGTGAGGATAGGAACAGTATCAATCTCTCCAACGTGACAGTGAAATATAAAACCAATTTCTGAGCATCCATATTGTAGATGCAGTAAAATGCACCTGCTTCAAAATGCACTTAGAAATGAGTAACTCATCTCTGTGATTTCCAATATACTTTCCCTTACAAATGTGGGTATTCTTCTTTGATCTCATTCCATCCCACTGTAGATCAACATTCCTAATAGCTTACTTTCATTCAGTTTCAGATTAAAATAAATTGTTGTCATTCAAGCAACTGCAGTGAAGTATGTTTTCTAACTGAATCAATAGACAATAGACAATAGGAGCAGGAGTAGGCCATTCGGCCCTTCGAGACAGCACTGCCATTCAATGTGATCATGGCTGATCATCCCCAATCAGTACCCCGTTCCTGCCTTCTCCCCATATCCCCTGACTATCTTTAAGAGCCCTATCTAACTCTGTCTTGAAAGTGTCCAGAGAACCGGCCTCCACTGCCCTCTGAGGCAGAGAATTCCACAGACTCACAATTCTCTGTGTGAAAAAGTATTTCCTCATCTCCATTCTAAATGGCTTACCCCTTATTCTTAAACTGTAAGCCCTGGTTCTGATCTCCCCCAACATCGGGAACATGTTTCCTGCCTCTAGTGTGTCCAAACCCTTTACAATCTTATATGTTTCAATAAGATTCCCTCTCATCCTTCTAAATTCCAGAGTATACAAGCCCAGCCCCTCCATTCTCTCAGCATATGACAGTCCCGCCATCCTGGGAATAAACCTTGTAAACTTACGCTGCACTCCCTCAATAGCAAGAATGTCCTTCCTCAAATTCGGGGACCAAAACTGCACACAATACTCCAGGTGTGGTCTCACTAGGGCCCTGTACAATTGCAGAAGGATCTCTTTGCTCCTATATCCAACTCCTCTTGTTATGAAGGCCAACATGCCATTCGCTTTCTTCACTGCCTGCTGTACCTGCATGCTTACTATCATTGACTGATGAACAAGGACCCCCAGATCCCATTGTACTTCCCCTTTTCCCAACTTGACACCATTTCGATAATAATCTGCCTTCCTGTTTTTGCTACCAAAGAGGATAACCTCACATTAAACTGCATCTGCCATGCATCTGCTTACTCACGCAATCTGTCCAAGTCTCCCTGCATTCTCATAGCATCCTCCTCACAGTTCACACTGCCACCCAGCTTTGTGTCATCTGCAAATCATTGCTATTGCGGTAATACTGTAGTGTCATCAGTATCTTACTGCCATTCCTACTGCTACAAAATAATGATATTGTACAGGGATTCAAAATAAAAAGCAATTGCTCATTTAACATGTTCAATATGCTTTCATCCCTACAATGGAACAATACATAACTCAGCATGATTCTGGGTCATATTGAACATCCCAGGTTCAATCCTTGGTCAATTGGCTGTACTGGAAGACATAAAAATCAGCCAAAGTTCCCATTCCCAGCCAAGTTGCTGTTGAAATGGATGCATAATGAGATGTCTAGTCCAAACTTCATTGGCCCTAGTGACTGAATAGTCAGCTAACACTCATTCCAAACATCATACGCAAACAATCTTGTCATTTGGTTACAATGCAATGGGTCCTGTCGAACTGTACTTTGTGAGGTAAGGGGAAAACTAGAAATAAATGAATTCAGAGCTCAAAAACCAATATAATATAATTCCAAACAGACATTGATAATGATGCAAGAAATGTTGAAACCAGCGCTTGTGTTTAATGTGCAGATTAGTGAGTACAAGTGCCTCAGTCGAAGACAGTTGATGGCAGCAAACAGAAGATTATTTACAGCCTTGAACAATATCTGCAAATCAGAGCTCCATGTATCCCTGTGCCATATATATATCATCTCAGTGACAGGCCAGGATATTCTAAGCCACTGTTTCGATTTTTCAGCAAATAGACAAATAAAACATACATTGACCTAGTCTGACCTTTTGCTGTAAATTGTCAACGCCAGCAATTTTAAGATTTTAAAAGTATGCTGCATTTAACAGCTGCGGAAGTGACAAGAACAGAAATAATGGATATTTTAAGAATGTTTTGAAATGAACAGTTATGAGTTTTTTTTGTACAATACCTTGACCAGCTTTTGTCAGATCAAGTGCTGGATTTTATTAATCTACTCTGAGCACTATGCTTGGCTGGCTTATGTTTTATTGCTTACAGGCAGGCTTCCAGTTTAGGAAAGGATCTTAACTTGCAATTCGTTAGAGTAATGTTTGGGATAAGAAGAGGCTGGGTGCGGCACTACTGATCATATGGCAACACTAACTATAAATACTGTCCCTCTTGCAGCATATGGCACTGAGAAGCAAACACAAAAGTAAAAACAAAAGAAAATCCACTCTTTTGTTCTATGAGTTCCTCAATTTTACTCATAAAGACCCCTCTGGTGCTCTGCCAGAGAGCCATCTGGGAATTGAGGTGGGAGACCAGGAAGACCCCTGATGACTCATTTACATGCCTTTGTCTGCAGAAGCTCTGACAATCTCCAGGAAAATCCTGGATATTCACAGCAACTTAAAACAGGATTTGTACCCTTTTATTCCAGTATTTGCCACAGGGAATCATCAGTTATTCTTGGGGGAAAGGTCAAGAGAGGAGCAGGCAAAATTCATGAGATACCTGTGTAAAGATCAGAAACTGAAAGAAGAGAAATGATGCCCAAGTGAGCTAAAGAACCCGATTTCACTGATTGATTGAAAAGAAGTATCAATCCCAGCAATTAAAGAACAATAAAAGTAGAAATGTATTTCAGTGCAGGTCATTAGAGTATGAGGTAAATTATCTACTGAGTTTACCAATTCTTACTTTCCGAAACCATTATCGCTTTACAACTTTGCTTCTCTATCTTTCTCCATTAAGAAACTCCTTAAAACCCACTGACCTGCTAAGGTTTTGGTTATTTAACTTCTATCCTCCAAGGTGGTCCATGTTAATTTTTGTTTCAGAAAAATAAAAAAGTAAGAAGTAGGATATATCCCCTCTTGAGCCTGTTTTGCCTTCAAGGTCATTACTAATCTTGTGCTCTGTGCCATATTCCTGCAGTATCTCCATATCCCCCTATTCCCAAGATATCCAGAAATTAATGAACTCAATGACTGAGCCTACACCACATTGGGGTGGAGAATTCATAAGGGTCAACACCCGCTGAATTAAAACAAACCACCCTCAGCTTGGTCCTAACTGGCCTACCCTTTATTCAGAGACTGTGACCTTTGGTTTCAGATTCCTCAGGTAGGGGAAGCATTTTCTATATTTCCAGCCACTCAGGCTGTGTAAGAATTGCATATGCTTGAATCAGATCTGCTCCCATTCTTGGAGCTATGGAGTTATACACAGAAAAAAGCATTTGATCCATAGCCTTCCATGGTTCGGTGATTCAAATTCTTGTCTAAAGTATTTGCCCAGAAAGGATGCTTACTCAGCCCCTTACTATATCCAGTAGCAATCATGACCATGTAGTCAAATTCTGCTCTAATTCCATTCACAATTTTGCAGATTACACCACTGTAATGGGCAAGATCTCAAAGACACAGAGTATAGGAAGGAGATAGAGAGCTTGGTAACATGGTGTCAAGACAACAACCTCTCCCTCAATGTTAGCAAGTGGAAAGGGTTAAGGGCCTGTCCCACGAGCATGCGACCTGCATGCGGCAAGCGCGACCAAACCGGAAGCGGGGGCCGTGCGGAGATCGAGCGATCCCCATACAGGGCCGGTCCCACCAGCATGCGCCTGCATGCGGCGAGCGCGACCAAACCAGAAGCGGGGGCCGTGTGGAGGTCGAGTGAGTGGCGTGAAGTTCGAGCGAAGTCCGCGGGAAGTTCGCGCGTGACGTACGGCGTCGAGACACTGCATATGCCCGTCGGGGCGTTGCGTACGGCATCGAGGCAGCTGCGGGCCGGCAGGCCGTTGCCGCACGGAATTTTTGAACACGGTCAGTTTTTCGGAGCCCCGCGCGATGTCGGGACCAGCTCCGCACAACTCCATACGGCTCCAGCAATCGAAGTGGGACTGGCCCCGCGAGGCCGTACGGCTCAAGGACCACGTTAGGTCACGCTTGCCGCATGGAGTCGCATGCTCGTGGGACAGGCCCTTTACTTATTGATTTCAGTAAGCAAGGTGGAGTACATATCCCAATCAGCATCAAAGGTACAAAGTGAGGCCGGTCAAGAACTGCAAGCCAAGTTGAAACTACAACCGAACAAAGCACAACAACACCTCTACTTCCTCAGAAGATTAAGGAAGTCTGGCTTGTCTCCAATGACTCTTATCGACTTCTAAAGATGTACCATAGAAAGTATCATATCAGGATGCATCGCAGCTTGGTTTGGCAACAATTCTGTCAAGGCAGCGTTAAATTTGAGAATGCTGCCTGGCCCGCTGCGTTACTCCAGCTTTTTGTGTCTATCTTTGGTTCAAACCAACATCTGCAGATCCTTCCTACCAATACCAATAGTTCCACTAAAGAGTTGTTGAGTACTAAAAAACTAGGCTGAGCCTTTAGATAGAAAAATGGGAGCATGGCAAATTATAATTTTTAAACAGATCCCCCATCTGTAACCTCAGATGGGCTTTAACAAATTTCTTCGGTGCAACTGCAGAATTATTCACTATCTTCTGCTCAATATTCATCATTAGAAAAAGTAGATTATTAGGTCTATCTCACAATGTTGTTTTAAGCATCTTGTTCTGCAAACAGGCTGCTGGGTTTCTTAGATTACAACTGTAACTGCAGTTTAAAGCTATCTTCATTGGCTTTAACGTGTTTCTGGGCCACACAGAGAACATGAAATGCTACTTAAATGCAAGGTACTTAAATGCAAGGCTTTTTATTCTCTTTTTTCCTGATCAGCAGGAAGGCTGAGGCAAACTGTCGCATATCCTTAAGATAGACACAAAGTGGTGGAGTAACTCAGCAGGACAGACAGAATTTCTGGAGGAAAAGGATGGGCAATGTTTCAGGGTGGAACCCTTCTTCAGACTGAGGGGGTGATGTTTCAGGTCAGAACCCTTCTTCAGACTGAGCATATCCTGCTTGCCTGTCGCAATTCCTCGGCTGAAATCAGCCAATTCAGCACATAGTAGAAATGAAACCTCTGTCCTGCTCTGTGCAGGCTGGGTATTTTCTATCATAGCTGGCTAACCCTCCCAGGAGAGGTTATGCTGCGGTGGCAACAAAAATTAATTTATACCTTGCTCTCCAGACTACAACATAAACAGTGCTATTCTCTGCTGATATTCTGAGACATGAGTTGTGGTCTTGCCTGTTCCATTATATACCACATAATGTATATCAGCCTGCTGTGACCTACGCACATCTGGACAGTTTTGAAACCCTCTGCAGATAAGCATCAATGATTCCAGAAAATGCCATCTGTCAAAAATATACAAATCTTGTCTTCCTTCACACGAAAGGAGTTTCTCCTGGCAATGCTACCTTGCATCAGCAGGGTGGAGGTCAGAATCTCACCATGCATACTTGCCTCCCTCGTGCTGTAGTTACTGCAACCACAACTGGCCACTGCCAACCCATCTTCCATTCACAGATGAAGCGTGTATGCTTAGCCAATTTGATACCTATTCTCACCACAACAATGGCTGGCCCCTCATCTCTGTACCCATTGATCCACGAGTGTATTGAGGAGTGTGGCAGCAGACCCAGGAAAGTGTCAGGAACAACCCATAAGAAACCAGATATTTGAAGAGTGCTTGTTAGCAGTATCCTATCACTTTGTATTACGTCACCTACTTAAGGCTTTAGCGGGTCATTTGACTTGCGTGTTTAATTCATTCCCAATGTTCCACAAACAGTTCCAGAATGGCAGTGCTGCCATCTTTCTCTGGATTGCTGCTGGTTCCCTGGTTGATCATGGAAAGCCCTCATGAAAAGCTGAAACATCTGAGTCAGGGCATCGGGACTGGAGTTAAGGTGATGTTGGAAATCTATTCTCAACGTCCAACAATCCCTTCTATTCTGGATGGCACCATTACTCATGCAATTGAAATTGAAAGCTGTCCAAGTAGATATCCCAGTTGATGATTTCTCTCCTGTGGCACAGAGTCTCTGAACCACATGGCTGCTCCATACGTCAACCATTGATCCTCCACTGGAATCATCTAAACTATCAATGAAGTTTCCATTAGGACAATTTAATTGACCAACAAATGCACCAGGATCATCTAAGTGACCGCTCCACTGGGATCACCTGAACCACCGACTGACACTTTGCAAGCATTACTGACATGGCAGCAGTGGTTCCACTGGGAACCTCTAAGTCTAACCTGGAATCCTAAATCACTAAAAATCACAAATAATATCTCCACTGGGTTTATCTATATTGTTAATAGACAACTCCAGTGAGAACATTTAAATCAATAAAGATGGCTCCACAGGATTCATATAACTTGCTAATGATTGATCCGGTGGGATCATCTTAATCACTAGCAGTGATTCCCTGAGGACTATTAAATTTACCAGTGATGGGTCCAGTAGGAACATCTATTTCCCTCGTGACAGCTGTACTAGGATCATGCATATGACCATTGGAGGTTCTGCAGGGATCATCTAAATCACAAATGACTTCTAAGTCATCTATGTTGGCTGGATCATGCCAAACTCCTTTTGTTTTTGCAAGTCAGGGCCAGGCTTGGCGCTGAATGCAGCTACATCTCCCACTGGACTTTAGATGATATATGAGCATTTCAAAGTTTCAATGGTTGATTTAAAATTGCTGACCTCCCCTTCTAATTCTGTCCTCTCTCTCTCAATCTGTGAGCATGATTCTGTCATCCCTGGCTGGCATTTCAGCCTTTATACTATTGAAGGTTAGAAAGTTCAACACATAGCTCCAGTATGTGGCTGATATACCCGTGCCAACAAAAATATTATCTCTGTTACAACATAGGGTACATTCTGTTTCTTAAAAGAGATGTAAAGAACGCTGGAAAGGCCACTTGAAACTATACACTCACAAGAAGGGAAAAAGAACAACAGTTCATTCTTCCCAGCCACATCTGTGCTTCAGATTTCTAATGAGGCATTTGTACCATAACAAGCAATACAAGCTAAGTGGTCTTCCTCTGTGTTGGTGTTCCTGTGCTTCAAATAGAATAGCATTCTTTCTTAACAGTTCCAAGTCTACATAAACCCATTTATTATTGCTGGGCAGAAAAACATTTCTTTTAAAAAAAAGCTTAGCATAAGGTGGCACAATGACATGGCCAGTTGTGCTGCTGCCTCAGCTCCAGTGACTCAGGTTCGATCCTGATCTCCAGTGTTATCTGTGTGGACTCACATACATTCTTTCTATGACTGCGCATTTCCTCCCACATCCTGCAAGTTGGTAGGTTAATTGGCCTTTGCCAGTTCTTCCTAGTGTGAGGGTATGTGGTTGAACCTGGATGGAGTTGATGGGAACATGGGAAGAATTGATGAGAAGGAAAGTTAGTTGGAGATTTGGATTGAACTGTGAGCTGCATTGCGAAGGGCTAAACAACTTTCTTCTACATCATGCAGGACTATGATATGTAGTGATAAGCGGGGAATGGATGGATATGAATCATGTGCAGGCAGAGAAGATTAGTTCAATGGTTCAATGATGCTTTATTTGTCACATACGCAACTGCACAATGACATTTTTTTGGCATATATTACACATGCTGGTGCTGTCTTTTTTTGCGTAGTTATTCATTGTCCAAAGCCCGGTCACTCGCTTAATGTACTGGAGCAGTTCCTGTAAACCGACGTACCTCTCCTCTCCTGGACATCTTTGTGCCCTGGGGGCGCCTCCTGCAGCTGACCTGGAGGCATCACCCTGCTTTACCCTCCTCCGGCCCTTGTCCTTCTCATCCAACGTCTCCAGCTCCCTCCCGGTTACGCCATTCGTCGAACCAGTGAGCAGGCCCGTAGTCCGACGAGCCTTCAGGCGGGTTGCCAGTCTCATTGACCGATGAGATTTCCAGGCGGGCCTTGGGAAGGCCTCCGCTGTCTGGGACCTCGGGGTATTTAGTTTAACTTGACGTCTGGTTTGGCATAGACATTGTGGAATAAAGGGCATGTTCTTGTGCTGTACTGTTCAATGGTCTATGAAAACGGTTTTCTCCTGAAAGCATTACCATCACCTAAGTATGGGGCAGTGACTATCAGGCGTCGTCTGGTCCTTCAGTTGAGCGGCCAGTGTCAGACTAGGCAGAAAACACAGTAAGCATTTGAGCACAAGCACTGGTGGCTTAAGGTAGGGGAATCTGGAAGTCTTTGAACCCAGACCTGATTTACATAATGTCCACACCTTTACATCTGACATGGGGGTCACTGGATGATGGACATGAGAGGAATCCTGACTTCTTGCCCAAATACCAAGGAGCTCAGCCAAGCACACCAGCTTCATAATCGATGAGCACAAATGAGAAGCTGAACTTTAAAAACGTCACAACATAAGATATAAGAGCAAAAGTAAATCACAGCTATCTATCTCTGTTTTGAATGAATACAACATATGAGCCATCACGACACAGAGTTTCTTTCTATTCCCGCAGGGTGACAATTCCCAGCAGATGTTATTGAACGGTGACTAGCATTGGAAATCTGAATTCCCCCTTTATGCAGCCATTTATAGCCAGGTTGAGCAAACATGGCATTGATTGGGTATCAAATAAGTGTATTTCCCATTTCACCTCTCCAAAAACCATGACACCTGGATATGCAAGCATTGTCTGCAAATTACAATTCAAATTGGGGTGACTTTGACTCTCTAATGGAGACAATGGCAGCTGAAGAGAAAATAATGGAGAACAAGGTTGGATATTTCTTTATGCAGATGCAGATTTCTTCTCTCCAGAGATGCTGCCTGTCCCACTGTGTTACTCCAGCATTTTGTGTCTATCTTCAGTTTAAACCAGCACCCATTCCTACTCTCCAGAAATGATGCCTGTCCCGATGAGTTACGTCAGCATTTTGTGTCTATATTTGGATATTTCCTTGCTGCCCATTGGTAGATCAGTCAAACGTTGACAAAAAATATAAGAAAAAATCACAAGAAATTGCTGTTACATTATGTTTATCCCACTGTGGCTGTCCTTGAGACTTTTGAGTAAATATTTTCAGTACATTCTGGGCAGAAAACTACCTATCCAACACCATATTTTGGTGTCATTCTATCTATACTTTAATCTGTCATTTTTCAATTTACCTTTCCACTTCCAGACCTGGCTCATCGTTGTCTCAGTTGCATCAACTTGTATCCCAACCCGCAAACTCCTGTAGTATATTGGAGGCACAAGGAACTGCAGATGCTGGAATCTTCAGCAATGTTCAAAGTACTGGAGTAACTCAATCGGTCAGACAGCATCGATGTTTTGAGTCGGGACCCGAACCATCCCTTATCCATTCCCTCTACAGATGCTGCCAAGCCAGTTAAGCTACTCCAGCACATTGTCTTTTGCCCCTGTAGTATATTGCACATTCCACCTCATCACAATCTTCACCAACCTTCACGAGATTTCCCCGAACCACAGTACACTGATTTGAGTATTCATATCCTCAATTTCTTGTGCCAAAAGCCCCATACATATGTTAGACCTATATCTTGACTTGAATTCTCTACACTTCCCAATCTAGATTGCTGTGAAAATCCTCTTTCCCTCTAGAAATCATATCCTTCACTTTCTATGTAGGAAGGAACTGCAGAAGATGGTTTATACCGAAGATCGACACAAAATGCTGGAGTAACTCAGCGGGGCAGGCAGCATTTCTGGGGCGAAGGAATGGGTGACATTTCAGGTTGAGGCCCTTCTTCTAAGAAAGGTCTCGACCCAGAACATCACCCATTCCTTCTCTCCAGAGATGCTGCTTGTCCCGCTGAGTTACTCCAGCATTTTGTGCCTTCCTTCACTTTCTAACTCTTTCACATTTCATGAAATCTCAATAACATTTCTTCATCAGTTGATCATTTCTTCAGTTGCATCACCCTCAGCATTTCTTTGCCCAGCTTCTGCTAATTAGTCTTTCTACCTTGTTATCTTATTTTAAGATTTAGTTTCTCTTTCTTCTGCATAACATCACAGAAAATCACCCGGTGTTAAAAACTAAACATAGTGAATGGAACTGCCAAGAGTACAAAGCCACCTATCTATTTGAATGCTCTGCTTAGAATAATTTTCAACATGAATAGGATTAGAACCCTGAAGAAAAAAATCAATTTTAACCACATATACTATCGTGTGTGGTTTCTTATCTGACAGTCAGATCCTTCTTGCTCTTGGCTCCTGGTTGTGCACAAAGAATTTTTAGATATGCTTTGTCTGTTCCCTTTCAAATTCTAACATTTAAGCCAGACTCGCATCAGTGGAAATGAGCAAAAAGTTAAAAGCCTTCCTCAGTCACAAATGAAATAAGAGAGCTCTCGAAATGTTCCCTGATATTTCTTTTGAGCATTGGTGTAGCTCGGTTTCTGACCCAAGCAATTTTTAGGAAGGATAAGCAAAATCGCTCAAGACCCTTTTCCCATGATTGAGCAGTTCAATAACTAAAATTGTTTCCATTGTGTTGGACCCAACTCCTTATAGTGCCATGCAGGTTCATCTTACAGTTGCCTCTGGGGTGGAGGTAAGACACATGCTGGAATGCCCTATATGCACTTCACGTAAAACTGTGTTTGCAATAAGGTGAGTGTCTTCTCCAATGTGGAAAATCCATCAGGTCAGTAATGTTGCCAGCATCTGGTGTCAAGAGTGAATGCACAGCAAAACAAATTCAGTGGTCGTGAGGCCTTTAAGCTGTTTTGATGATGTCTTATACTATGATCTACTTATAGTGTCACAAAGTATTTGTCACATTGGAGATTGTGTCACACTCACCGGATAGATTCAGATGCTGGTTTAAACCGAAGATAGACACAAAAAGCTGGAGTAACTCAGCGGGACAGGCAGTATTTCTGGAGAGAAGGAATGGGTGACGTTTCGGGTCGAGACCCTTCTTTGAACATTTACTTTATTAAATCGTGACACCTGGTTTGAGCAAAACACCAAGTGCTGGAAACACTGAACAGTTCAGGGATCAGGCAGCATTTGTAGAGGTAACGGAGAGACAACGAGACAACTTTATCGGTCAGGACCTTTCTTCAGAGGTTGGACAGGCTAGATGCAGGAAGATTGTTCCCAATGTTGGGGAAGTCCAGGACAAGGGGTCACAGATTAAGGATAAGGGGGAAATCCTTTAAAACCGAGATGAGAAAAAAAAAATTCACACAGAGAGTGGTGAATCTCTGGAACTCTCTGCCACAGAGGGTAGTTGAGGCCAGTTCATTGGCTATATTTAAGAGGGAGTTAGATGTGGCTCTTGTGGCTAAGGGGATCAGAGGGTATGGAGAGAAGGCAGGTACGGGATACTAAGTTGGATGATCAGCCATGATCATATTGAATGGCGGTGCAGGCTCGAAGGGCCGAATGGCCTACTCCTGCACCTAATTTCTATGTTTCTATGTTTTAAAGATTCCAACAGGAGATGAGATGGGCAGTGGGTATAGTCTAATCAGGCCTGTGAACTGAAATGGAAAAGAGAAACTGGAGCCTGGTGTTGGGATGGTGGGGATCAATTGGGTAGTTTGGAGGCACCAAAGCCTTCTCTTATGGTGGAAGGGCGGTGGGGGAATTGGTATTGCCGCTCTGTGCTCATGTGGGATGGGGGATGAATTTGGTGCAGAAAGGGATGGTCGTATTGGCATTAGTTTATTGTTATCACATGTACTGAGAAAAAAACTTTCTGTGCATATTATCCAGTCAAATACTATATGAGTACTATCAAGACATACAACAGTTAGTGCAAAGAGAAAAATACCAGTGTGCAGAATACAGTGTTACAGCATTATAGGGTTACCACTACAGAGAAAGTGCAGATAAAAAAGCACAGGAGCTGCAATGAGGATGGATGGAAGATCAGGACTACAACCTTGCTTGTGGGATGACTGTTCATAGTCTGATAAAAGTGGGGAAGAAGCTGTCTCTGGATCTGGTGGAATGTGCTTTCAAGATTTTGTATCTTCTGCCTGATGGGAGGAAGAAGGGGGAGATGGTGGGGGAGAGAGAATGACCAGGATGAAAATGGCCCTTAATTATGTTGTCTACTTTCTTGAGGCAGCCTGAAGTGTAGATGGAGTCAATGGTATTGGTCTGTGTGATGGACTGGGCAACAGCCACAATTCTGCTTTTATTGTGATCTTGGGCCAAACCAAGCTGTGATGCATCCAGATATTTGACATCCAGAAGTTGGTAAGAATTGTTGGACATGCTGAACTTTAGTTTTCTGAAGAAGTAGAGTCATTGGTGTGCTTTCTTGGTCGTAACTTCACTATGATTTTCTCAGGGCAAATTGGTCAGTGAGTTGTGTGTGGCTGCAGGAGGTAGCACCAATGCTGTCGTCGATGTAGCGGAGGTGGAGTTTGGGGATAGGGCCATGGTAAAGATGGTTCGACGTACCCTACAAAGAGGCAGGCATAGCTTGGGCCCATGCGCGTGCCCATAGCTATGCCTTGTATTTGGAGGAAATGGGAGGAGTCAAACAAAAAGTTGTTAAGGACCAGAGAGTATCAGTAGATGGGGATTGGTTGGTTCTGCGGTTGAGGAAGAAACGGGGGGCTTTAAGACCCTGGTGGGGGATGGAGGTGTAGAGTGACCGGACATCCATGGTGAAGATGAGGGAATGGGGGCCCGGAAAATGGAAGTCATGGAATAGACAAAGAGCGCGTGAGGTGTCTTGAATATAGGTAGGGGTGGATTTAACCAGGGGAGGATAGGATGGAGTCAAGGTATGTGGAAATAAATTCGGTGGGACACGAACAGGCAGAAACAATGGGTCAGGTTTGTGGATTTTGGGGAGAAGGTAAAATCGGGCCATGCGGGGCTGGGGAACGATGAGGTTGGAGGCTTGCGAGGGCAGGGAGCTGGAAATGATGAAGTTAGTGATAGTGTTAGAGATCATGGCCTGGTGCTCGCCTGTGGGGTAATGGTCCAAGGATAAGTAGGAGGTGTCTGAGAGTTGGCGCGTGGCCTCAGACTTGTAGAGATCAGCACGCCAGTCTACCACGGCACCTCCCTTGTCGGCAGGTTTGATTACCCAGTCTGGGTTGTTGCAGAGTGAGTGGAGGGCTGAACGTTCGGGGGGGGGGGAGGTTAGAGTGAGACAGGGGAGTGGAGAAGTTGAGGCGGTTGATGTCCCGCCGGCAGTTTAAAATAAAAAGGTCTAAAGCAGGTAGATGGCCATGAGGGGGAGTATAAGAGGAGGGGAGAAGGTAAATGTAATAAATTGGTTTTCAATCTTATAACTGAAAAAATATGTTACATGATTGATTGAATTTCTAACAGCCATATTTGCTCTCAATAAAAATCCCACTCTAGATGTGTTTGATTTTTTATCTGCCAATTACATGCTGCAAGTATAATGTACACGGTCTGCTTGGCCACAAATATGATGTTTTTACATTCATTCTTATCTACACTGAATCAAATCTGTTATTTGTTAACGTAAATGTATCAGTTTAACGCCTCATTGTCAGCAGAAGGGTCCAGTTTGTTTACCAGCCTACAGGCATGCACATAAGCAGTACAACTCGCAGACTAAAATCTACCTGACCCCAGCTCACACTGGCAAAGAAAGAGACTACAACTACAACTGAAGAAGGGTTTCGGCCCGAAACGTCGCCTATTTCCTTCGCTCCATAGATGCTGCTGCACCCGCTGAGTTTCTCCAGCTTTTTTGTGTACCTTCGATTTTCCAGCATCTGCAGTTCCTTCTTAAACACAAGAGACTACACATGCCTGGCTCAAAGTACCCTTAGGTTATGTTGCAATGGGAACAGAGCAAATTACCATATTATCTTTCCACAAAAGACATTTGCAGCACCGGAGACCCGGGTTCGTTCCCGACCACGGGTGCTGTCTGTACAGAGTTTTTCGTTCTCCCTGTGACCTGCGTGGGTTTTCTCCGAGATCTTCGGTTTCCTCTCACGCTCCAAAGACGTACAGGCATGTAGGTAAGTTTGCTTGGTATAAGTGTAAATTGTCCCTAGTGCGTGTAGGATTTGGGTTAATTTGCAGGGATCGCTGGTCGGCGCGGACTCGATGGGCTGAAGGGCCTGTTTCCTCGCTGTATCTCTAAACTAAACTAAATAAACATGACAAAGTAAAGAGTTCCGCAGACCCAAAATCCAGATCTGAATGATTGCATTTTCTCACAACTTAGCACACAGAACTACAACAGCCTGTTAAAATATATTTGTCTAAGTCAAAGGTCTCAGCATGGCTGTGTCCAAGTTTAGTTTAGTTTATTGTCACGTGTACTGAGGTCCAGTGAAAAGATTCCTTGTCGCGTGCTATCCAGTCAGTGGAAAGAGTAAACATGATTCCAATCAACTCGACCACAGTGTGCAGATACAGGATAAAAGGAATCAACAGATCTAAGAGGAGATTGAAGAGCATAGTTAGAGTAAGCAGTGTTGCTGTTGGAGTAGATGTTTAAAAGAGTGGAGCGAATGTAATGAATAATTGTCGACCCACTTCTGGAACCTGCATGGAGAGAGTCACCTGGCTTTGGTGCTACCTCCACCTTATCTTACTGAGGCTGATCCTCAAGAAATCGGTGGTTGAAAAAGTTATTTATCACATTGAGGTTAATACCATTCATGTAATTTAGTCATAGAATCTTAAAGCACAGAAACAGGCTCATCAAATCTGTATTGACCATCCACCATCTGTTTACACTAATCTCATATTCTTATTCTCCCCACTTTGCCAGCAGCCTCCCCTCAGCTAAACACTAGGGTGAATTTACAGTGAACATTAACCTACCAATCCGCACATCTTTGGGAAGTAAGGGAAATTGGAGCACTGGGAGGAAATCCATGCAGTGATATGAGAACGCTAGAGGCAGAAACATGTTCCCGATGTTGGGGGAGTATAGAACCAGGGGCCAAAGTTTAAGAATAAGGAGTAAGCCATTTAGAACGGAGACAAGGAAACACTTTTTCTCACAAAGTGGTGAGTCTGTGGAATTCTCTACCTCAGAGAACGTGCAAACTCCAAAACTGAGACTAACACCGGTGGCTAGGATTGATCCCAGGTCACTGGCAATGTGAGGTAGGTATTGGCTCTACTAGCGGAGCCTCTGTTCCTATCCTTCAGGATGATCATGAAAAAGTAAAATTAAGTGAAAATGAGGAGGAAAATTCCCCAAATCCCAATAGCTATTCAGCAACCCCTAAAAAAGAAAGCATGCTATTCTAGATGAGAAAAAGAAGCTTTGGACTGTGATATCTACAAAGTTATCATCACAGCTCATTCAAATAGAAATGCTACGTTCATATTACTGTAAAGGGTGCATTCACTTGTTGAACTAAAATGCTACAATTGGTAGCACACTAATGGGCCTGTCCCACTTAGGCGATTATTCGGGCGACTGCCGGCGACTGTTGCTGGCAGTCGCCTGAAAAACCGACAACTGGTTATCCTTGGTTCTGAAAACTACTGCTTATGGTTTTTTGTTCCCCAATGAGTCAATGAAATTCACCGGTCAGCACCGACTACAACCTACGAGAACCTACGAGAACCTTCGACCTCCTGGCAACCTACTAGGACCTCCAGGTGGACCCACCTACGGGAATTCTCGCTACTCACCATGGCGGCTTTATTCTAGTCGCCGCAAATTTTTCAAAATGTTGAAAAATTTGCGGCAACCATAATGAGGCCGTGACCAGTTCACAGAATGCGGGAACTCCTCAAGACCATGAAGGCGACTCCCCGGCAACTACCCGCGAGCATATGGCGACCATGTGGCGACTGCATAGTCTTTTGCAGTCGCCCAAAAAGTCGCTTCAGTGGGACAGGCCCATTACTTTTCAGCCAATAGTTTACAGCTTTAAATAGCTCTACAGGAAAGCATACATTATCTTAGTTTAACCTTCAGTGCTGTACTAAAGTACATCAGTAAACCCAGGACCTATTCCTGATTCAGGTGAATGCAAACATTCTCATAACATTGAAACATATAAGATTGTTAAAGGCTTGGACACGCTAGAGGCAGAAAACATGTTCCCGATGTTGGGGGAGTCCAGAACCAGGGGCCAAAGTTTAAGAATAAGGAGTAAGCCAATTAGAACGGAGACGAGGAAATACTTTTTCTCACAGAGAGTGGTGAGTCTGTGGAATTCTCTGCCTCAGAGGGCGGTGGAGGCAGGTTCTCTGGATGCTTTCAAGAGAGAGCTAGATAGGGCTCTTAAAAATAGTGGAATCAGGGGATATGGGGAGAAGGTAGGAACAGGGTACTGATTGGCGATGATCAGCCATGATCACATTGAATGGCAGTGCTGGCTCGAAGGGCCAAATGGCCTACTCCTGCACCTATTGTCTATTGTCTATTGTCCCAAGAAATGTAGAGATTACACCTGGTTTGCTCGGTAGCATTCTATCCTGACCAATAACATGATAACCAAACTAACTGATCATTCAACTCCCGCAGAGTGCTCAATTTATCCACAGCCAACAATGCTTACACCTCAAAGGCAGTCGCTCACTGATATGAATGGCTTCATTGAATCATCAAGATGTAATAGGCCATGACGTGAATGCAAGATAATTCATTTCAAGATGAAGGACAAAGTTTTGAAAGAAAACGTACATTTGGCATTGAATGAAAAAGCAGACTGCTTTGTTATTGCACAATTTTCTCATCAATCAAGCGGTGCTCATAACTGAAAAGAACAATTCTGAATCTTAAACAGACGTTACCACCAACATGTATAAATATTTAGAATCCCATTGAAAGAATCAAACACCAAACCTCTTACTTCTGCATGCCATGACAAGATCAATGTTTGCCTTCCTCTCCGTCTATTCATGTTGCCCTGTACATCAAAAAATTGTTTAAAAATAAAAGTTTCCAGGGGATTTTAGCTGTCAATTGAAGAAAAATAGTAGGTTTAATCTAAAATGTGAACAGGTATTTAACCTGTATAAGCTCTTAACGATCTGACAGCAGCTTATCATCAGTGCTTGTCTTTTCCATGAGCAAAGAACAAACTGTTGGAGGAACTTCAGCAGGGCAGGCAGCATCTGTGGAGGGAAATGGTCCTGATCTATAACGCCGTCTCTCCATTGCCCTCTCGAAAAGACCCTCTGAGTCCCTGCAGAGGTTTATTTTTTGCTCATGATTCTAACATCTGCAGTCTTTTGTTACACTCTGTCTCCTCCATGCTACAATGTCAGCTGTACATACTGTAATCTCTGTCCATTTCAATTTACAATATTGTCCACTGTATTTGGCAATTTTTTCCCATTGAAACAAATATCAAACACTACAGAAGAATTTGAAAATAAACTGGGACCACATAAAGTATTATATAAAGATGTATTTAATTTGAAGATAGACACAAAATGCTGGAGTAACTCAGCGGGCCAGGCAGCATTTCTGGAGAGAAGGAATGGGTGACGTTTTGGGTTGACACCTTTCTTCAGACATTTCTTCAGTATTTCATTTGTTTGTTACTATTTCTATCAATCCAGATATCCAGTTCATTTAAAGTTCTGCTCATTATAATTCCACTGATGTTTCATTATGTATGTGAGGTTTTGGTTTATAGTTTACCAAGACTTCCTTCCCCCACACTGCAATACGGTTAACTGCCATCATAAAAGCAATAACCAACCTGATCCCCCGGTGGCTCAGCAATTCAACTCCCCCTCCCATTCCAAATCCGACCTTTCTGTCCTCAGCCTCCTTCATGGCCAGAGTGAGGACCACCGTAAATTGGAGGAGCAGCACCTCATATTTCACTTGGGCAGTTTGCACCCCAGTGGTATGAACATTGACTTCTCTAATTTCAGGTAGTCCTTACTTTCTCCTCCCCTTCTCAGCTCTCCCTCAGCCCACTGGCTCCATCTCTTCCACCTTTAGGATCCTCTCCATCAATAATACATTATCTGGAGCAAAAGTTAAAATTCCCATAGGAAATTGGGTACAAGTTTTTAATTATTTAAATAAAAGATGAAGACAGGTATCCTAATAAACCAACTGCAAACTGTCCATGAAAGAGTATTATGTCTTACATAAATGTAAAAATGAACTACAATTTAAACAAATGTCAAACAAGATGCATGGATTGAAATATTGCATAATGCAAGGAACATCATCTGGGTTACTGAATTATTATGGCACAAACTTTTACGAAGTTGTGTGCATTGTTTTTTTTTTTAATGGGTACTTCTCAATAACTTATTAAAGCTACCCACTGCCAAATACGAGAGTCCGAGGCTAGCATAGCTTTTACCAGGCTTTAATAGTGTTGACCAGCTTGATGGCAACATTTGATCTTCCCTCTCATCACAAAAAGGAAATCCATATTGCAAAAAGGGGATTTCTGCTGCTACGTTGTCTGAGAACCATTGTGGAGCCAATAAAAGGTTACTAGTATAACACTGGCTTTGTATACTTATCTCTTTTAATCTACCCACGGGATTAGGGGAAAATGAAAGTGAGGAAATGCATGCAAGTATTTTCATGTCCAGGAAAAAGGAACGCCATCGGCCTTCCTTAAGCCGAGCCTTGGGATTTGATGCTAGTGGAGAGGTAAATAGTGTCAACTTCCAGATGCCTCCAGGTTTTAAAAATTCCTTCAGTTTCGTCCAATGGACTATTTCATTTGAGGGTGAATCTTAAAATGACAACATTGCTACTACCTTGTCCATCCTCTGCATATTGAGCTAAAATGGTTCTCCTTGGCACAAAAATAACTGTCCTGATAAGATTCTGCACCTACAAGCAGATTATGAGTGGTTGAGTGTTTAAAATGGGTAGTCTAGTGGATGGAGGTGTTCTGAGGTTATGAAAAGAAGGGTCTTAGATTTCTCAAATGCCCTATTATTATGACTTTTATTCTCTTCCACACGAGAAAAACGAATTTCAAAAACCATTATTAAGTCTGATGGAGATCAAAAGGGAAGCAATTGTAGGAAACATCACCTCAATGTTACGTTTTTAGTCAATCCCATGACAGGGACAGATCTTTACTGGTTGGTAAAAGCAGCACTGTGAACGGGACTCTATTTGAACAGGCTCAGCTGAAATTATATCATAAAAGCTTTGGAAAGTTGAATGCCGGGAACTCCAAGGATTGGTGCCGCCATTATCCCTAAAATTTAGAAATAATCCTTGCTGGCTTCCATGTCCATTGCTGCAGTGTATTCATCTAGTCACTAAGTAGGAAAATTGTAATGAGCTATCTTAATACACCATTGTTTTTCCAATGTCCAATGACATCATGGAAGATTTTTGAGGTAACTACTATTAAAGTCATATTCTCATATGCCTTCACTTTACAAAATGTTACTACTCACTAATGTAAAATTATTAATTGCTCTAGACAATAGACAATAGGTGCAGGAGTAGGCCATTCGGACCTTCAAGGCAACACCGCCATTCAATATGATCATGGCTGATCATCCACAATCAGTACCCCACACCAGCTTTCTCGCCATATCCCCTGACTCCACTATCTTTAAGAGCTCTATCTAACTTTCTCTTGAAAGCACCCAGAGAATTGGCCTCCACTGCCTTCTGAGGCAGTGAATCCCACAGATTCACAACCCTCTGTGTGAAAAAGTTTTTCCTCATCTCCGTTCTAAATGACTTACCCCTTATTCTTAAACTGTGGCCCCTGGTTCTGGACTCCCCCAACATCGGGAACATGTTTCCTGCCTCTAGAGTTTCCAAACCCTTAATAATCTTAAATGTTTCAATAACATCCATTCTCATCCTTTTAAATTCCAGAGTATACAAGCCCATCACTCCATTCTCTCAACATATGACAGTCCTATCATCCCAGGCATTAACCTCGTGAACCTACGCTGCACTCCCTCAATAGCAAGAATGTTCTTCCTCAAATTTGTAGAGACCAAAAGTAAACACAATTTTCCAGGTGTGGTCTCACTAGGGCCCTGTACAACTGCAGAAGGACCTCTTTGCTCCTATACTCAACTCCTCTTGTTGTGAAGACCAATATGCCATTCCCTTTCTTCACTGCCTGCTGTACCTGCATGCTTGCTTTCAGTGTCTGATGAACAAGGACCCCAGATCTTGTTGTACTTCGCCTTTTCCCAACTTGACCCCATTCAGATAATAATCTGCCTTCCTGTTTTTGCCACCAAAGTGGATAACCTCACATTTATCCACATTAAACTGCATCTGCCATGCATCTACCCACTCACCCAACTTGTCCAAATCATTCTGCATCCTTATAGCATCCTCCTCACAGTTCACACTGCCACCAAGCTTTGTGTCATCTGCAAATTTGCTAATGTTACTTTTAATGCCGTCATCTAAATCATTAATGTATATTGTCAATTGCTGCGGTCCCAGCACTGAGCCTTGCGGTTCAACACAAGTCACTGCCTGCTATTCTGAAACGGACGCTTTTATCCCTACTCTTTGTTTCCTGTCTGCCAACCAATTTTCTATCCATGTCAGTACCCCACCCCCAATAACATGTGCTCTAATTTTGCCCACTAATCAAATGCTTTCTGAAAGTCCAGATACACTACATCCACTGGCTCTCCCTTGTCCATCTAGCATCAACTACTGCTTCCACTCTAGGCATGTAGGTGTTTCCTGACTTCACTTTGGTTATCCATTAGTTTGATATATTAACATTTCTTTGCACTTTAATGAAACCATTCATGCTACTTTGAATGCTGCCTGGTTTTTTGTGACATTGGCAAATATGGATATCTGGTTTGTAATTCCTTCTGGTAAGTTATTTATAAATCTGGTAAATATTTAAATCTTCAGCGGTTTTTTCAGGTGTGTCACCATCCACATCCTGCCAATGTAAATAAGATGAGTATCCCATATCCTTATCTCCTGATACTGGATGATGTAAACACTCAAGTGGGGATACAGCACCTGTCTTTCTGTCTCTTCCCTTCCCACCACCCCTGGGATTTTTCAAGTGAAATGAAATTTGTTTTTTTTTGCAATCTCTTCCACTGCATTTCATTTTCACAAAAGGGTCTCCTCTAACTGTAAAAATCAAACATAGATTGGTCAATCGCTTTGCGGGGAAACAGCATTCAGTCTACAGTGGTAAGCCTTAGCTTTCTGTCACCTGCCTTTTTATTCTCCCACCCACTTTCACTCTTACCAATCAGTTTAAGAGCTGTACTATTAAAAGTAAAACCGCATGGAAGCACGAGGAACAGTGCATCATCTTCTGTCTCCTGTCTGGGAATGTTTCGGCTTCCGGATTCAATATTGAATTCTATAACTTCAGGTAACTTGCTTTCTCCATCTGTACAGAATGGTTCAAGTCATCCATTTGTGAAATTGCTCAGTTTTTCTCTCTGCATTAACACAGCCTGACATGCTGGGCATATCCGACAACCCTGCATTTCACAATTTTTACGTTACTTTGTGTGTATCCCAACTATCCTACTGCCCTATTTTCACAACTTCTATGAACAGAAAAGCGTGTTTCTCTATCCATAATTGCCCCTATTCATCAAAAGGTGGTTAACTTTGCTTGGGTGTTTTATGATTTTCTAAATGTCATTCCACTGCTTCTGTATTAATGGATTCCAGCATTTACTAATGAACAGAACGGTCTTTGCATTTTGTAATTTCATGAAATTCAGAATTTTGGAAGATCACAATCAGTTTGCAAGCACATCTTTTAAGTGCCCAGAAACAAGCCACCGGGTCCAGGCAACTTGTCCACTTTTGGTCCCATTAGTTATAGCCCATTATTTCCAGAGAAGGCTCTGTTTTTCATACTACAGCACACATGACACACATCTTTGTGTAGGAAGAAAGTTAGGAAGTGGCCGCACTAAAGATTCTTGCTGTTCCTCTCATAGAAGTAGCAACTCAGAAGAAACGTAGGTCATGTAGCAACATTGACGATTCTAATGGGTAGATAAACACACTAGCAATAGTTACGGGAAATGGGTGGTTCTGGACTCTTGGGTTTCAACAAGTAAATGACTGCAAATGAAGTGTGGAACTAAATGAAAGTGATTACATATAAAATACATAGCTTTCTTTTGATGTGGAGCACCATTTGCATCAGCTTCTGATGTGGACAGTAATTCCTCATTGCTCATGCTATAATGCTTTGCACATCTTTGCCTTCTGTGTCAGGCACTTCCACACTAGAGTTACCGTAAAAGTCATATACTGGTGCAACCTTCATTGAACTTGGCACCGAGAACCATTCTGATTCTCCACTGTAGGCCTGGATTCACATTCCCTCTGGCCCCTCAAATTCACACCAACCAAATAACCCCTTTTGCAGTAACAAACTGTAAAAGGCCATCAGGATGCAGTTGGGTGAAGGACCTCAGGATTTAAGAGCAAAGCTGTTTTACCTAAAAAAGCACACATAATAGCGGGAGGAACTCAGCGGGCCAGGCAGCACCTGCCGAGGAAATGGGCAAGCAACCTTTCACTCGAAACACCACTTGTCCGGGTCTGGGTCAAGCAGCACCTCCACAGATGCTGCCCGACCCGCTGAGTTCCTCCAGCATTTTGTGATTTGCTCAAGAATTCCAACATCAGCCATTCCTAATGTTTCGCTATTACACCTGTTCACCCAAGTAGCCAATGGGATGGGAGAAAGGACAAAATGTTGATGGGGAATATAGTCCTCAATAAAATAATTATTTTATTTAGAATTTTAGAAACTCAAAGAATAAAGATACTTTGGCCTTACACTATATAGCTTGATAAGACAATGCCGGCTATGAAACGTTTTAAATGTTGCACGATTTTGTCTCTTGAGTGTTGATGACCTGCTCTCCACACCTCGAACATCTGGCGGTGAAGTGCCGTCCCTTCTACCTCCCAAGAGAATTCACCTCCGTTATCCTGACCGCGGTCTACATCCCACCCCAGGCAGACGTCCGTCTGGCACTGGAGGAGCTGCAGGCCGTGGTCAACAAACACCAGACGTCTTACCCCGAGGCATTTACCACCATTGCTGGGGAATTCAATAAGGCGAACTCCCCAACTTCCACCAACATGTCTCCTGCTGCACCAGAGGACCTAACACCCTCGACCACTGCTACACCACCATCAAGAATGCCTATCGCTCTATCCCTTGCCCTCACTTCGGTAAGTCCGACCATACCGCGGTGCTGCTTCTTCCTGCCTACAGGCAGCAATTAAAGAGCGCACCCCCAGAAGTGAGGACAGCACAGAGCTGGTCGGGGGGGGGGGGGGGGCAGAAGAACAACTCCAGGACTGTTTGGAGTCTGTAGACTGGGCAATGTTCAAGGACTCGGCAACGGACTTGAACGAATATGCCACAGTCGTTACAGACTTCATAAAGAAATGTGTGGAGGACTGCATCCCTACAAAAACCTTCCGAGTGTTTCCCAATCAGAAAACTTGGATGAACTTTGAGATCCGCACTCTCCTGACGTCCAGACACAGGGCATTCACCTCCAATGATACAGTGGCCTACATGAAGACCAGATACGACCTTGGTAAGGCCATCAAAAAGGCCAAAAGGGACTTCTGCTCCAAACTGGAGGACGAGACAGATGTTCGGCAGCTGTGGCAGGGTCTGAATGCAATCACCTCCTATAAGGCAAAACCAGGAGGCAGCTCGAATGCCGGTGTAACATCACTCCCTGACGAGCTCAATGCGTTTTACGCACGCTTTGACAGGGAGAATACTGATGTGCCTTCCCGATCCCCCATTCGCTGTAATGGCATTTCAGTCTCAGTCACAGAGGCCGATGTCAGGAAATCCTTCAGAGGGGTGAACCCCCGAAAAGCACCTGGACCTGATGGTATACCCGGTCGTGTTCTAAAAACCTGTGCGGACCAACTGGCGGGAGTTTTTACGGACATTTTCAACCTCTCACTTCTGAGGTCTGAGGTCCCAACCTGCTTTAAAAGGGCATCAATTATACCGGTGCCCAAGAAGAGTAAGGTGACGTGCCTCAATGACTATCGACCAGTGGCTCTAACGCCGGTGGTGATGAAGTGCTTTGAGAGGTTGATCATGGAGCAAATCAACTCCTACCTCGACAAAAACCTGGACCCACTGCAGTTCGCGTACCGCCACAACAGTTCAACGGTGGATGCGATCTCGCTGGCCCTCCACTCCGCACTGGACCACTTGGACAACAAAAACTCATATGTCAGACTGTTATTCATTGATTACAGCTCGGCATTTAACACAATCATCCCCTCCAAACTGGTTACCAAACTCGCAGAACTGGGTCTCTGCGCATCCCTCTGCAACTGGATCCTCGACTTCCTCGTCCACAGACCGCAGTCTGTTCGTATTGGTGGAAATGTGTCAGCCTCGATAACAATCAGCACAGGAGCACCTCAAGGCTGCGTGCTCAGCCCCCTGCTGTACTCACTCTATACCCATGACTGCGTAGCGAATCACAGTGCGAACTCCATCATCAAGTTCGCTTACGACACCACTATTGTGCGGCGTATCACTGATGGGGATGAGTCAGAGTACAGAAGAGAGATCGAGCAACTGTCCATATGGTGCCAGCGCAATAACCTGGCCCTCAACACCAACAAAACCAAGGAACTGATTGTGGACTTTGGAAGGAGTAGGAGAGGGACCCACAGCCCCATTTATATCAACGGATCGATGGTTGAAAGGGTCAAGAACTTCAAATTCCTGGGCGTGCACATCTCTGAAGATCTTTCCTGGTCCGAGAACACTAACGCAATTATCAAAAAAGCTCATCAGCGCCTCTACTTCCTGAGAAGATTACGGAGAGTCGGATTGTCAAGGAAGACTCTCTTTAACTTCTACAGGTGCACAGTCGAGAGCATGCTGACCGGTTGCATCGTGGCTTGGTTCGGCAATTTGAGCGCCCTGGAGAGGAAAAGATTACAAAAAGTAGTAAACACTGCCCAGTCCATCATCGGCTCTGACCTTCCTTCCATCGAGGGGATCTATCGCAGTCGCTGCCTCAAAAAGGCTGGCAGTATCATCAAAGACCCACACCATCCTGGCCACACACTCATCTCCCTGCTACCTTCAGGTAGAAGGTACAGGAGCCTGAAGACTGCAACAACCAGGTTCAGGAATAGCTACTTCCCCTCAGCCATCAGGCTATTAAACCTGGCTCGGACAAAACTCTGATTATTAACAACCACTTTCTGTTATTTGCACTTTACCAGTTTATTTATTCATGTGTGTATATATTTATATCATGGTATATGGACACATTTATCTGTTTTGTAGTAAATGCCTACTATTTTCTGTGTGCTTAAGCAAAGCAAGAATTTCATTGTCCTATACAGGGACACATGACAATAAACTCACTTGAACTTGAACTTGAACTTGAGATGTGCCTCACCTAATTGTCTGTTTTCAATTGTAACATTAGACTGGATTTGGCTGTGCCTTCTGTGCTTACTCTGATAACCAGGCACTTTCCAGCAGGGGTCACTACATGATGATCATGAACAGTAAACCTGACTGATTTTTATCTAGCTAGTGTGATAGTTTACAGGTTAATGTGATCAGAATCACCAGTAGCTCCAGAGATCAACTAAGTCAGGAGAGTTCATCAATTGCTCCCAGAACATTTGGTGCTCCATGCAGTGAGTGATGCGTTTACCCACTAAGACATCAAGGGAGTTGTTGCTAAGAATTTCTGCTCTCTGGATCCGTTACTGTTTGAAAAGAATTAAGATATTTAAATCACGTAACACCATCTGGCAAACATTTATTTTACAACTTCCTGTTGAATAACAGAAACTAGAAAAGACTGAACCAGACTTGAATGTTGTCTAATACATATTGCACTATCTAAATGTAATCAACAGACGCCAGAAGATTTGTCTCCGAGATATTGAAATCATTGTTTTGAAAAATGTCACTTGACCAAGAGTTATTAAAGTATGTTTGCAGAATGTCAAAAGGCTATAAGCATTGTAAGAAAAAGATTAACTATTACATCACATTTACTAAACGACAATGTAATGATTGAAGAACAATGTGTAAAAGGCCTTTGCTGACATTGCCAATTGTAAAAGGCCTTTGCTGACTTATTAGCTGGGGGCTTCACGTGAGAACATGCCACATATCTGGTAATGATACCACATCACTATTTGAGTGAACTATCAGTGCACTCGTGCCAAATTACCACTTGCATACGGACCTCAATAAAATAATTAGTTTATTTAGAATTTTAGAAATCTATTTATAATTCCTCACCAGGGCGATTTGAAAATCTCAATCCAATTTAAAAGCAAATATGAAAATATAATTCTGTTTTTAGAATGTAACTGCGAGGCTGCCAGGTTGCTGTCGATTCAGTCATGTATTTTGGATAAGGGAATTTGCCGTTATTATCGTGTCTGGCCAGCATGTGACTTCAGTCTCACACCAATGTTTGCCGACAATTCGCCTTTCTCTCAACTGGTTTAACAAGCCGATCGTGGTTGAAGACGGCCCAGCACTTTGTCAGGGAAACTATGAGAGGACAATACACGCAGCTGTGTATCTATGTCCCAAGACTGTTTCTTCAAAGTAACTAGGAATTAAAAGCAGCTACTCTTGTTCTGAAAGGTATTAAACCAATCACAGCTAGAAAAGTCTGCCAGGCATACAGTAAACACTCAGTATAAAAATCACACAGATTCTAAAGAGGATGAATATTGTACTTTGACTGAAAATCCTTCTTAATGCAGACCCACTTTAGAATTCAATTAGTAGCGTTTGTCCAGGTTCACAGGCAAAGGACTTCAAGAAACAAAATCCTTTTATCAAGGCCAATTAGCTTGAAGCCAGAGCATTTTGTATGTGAATAAATTTTTCTTAAACTAAAAATACTATTTCATTAAAGCAGGGAGGCCGTGACGAGAATCGGCCAAAGGCTGCGAGATGAAAGGCTCTCTTGGAATATGTTTAAGTCATGCCGAATGCTCAATGAGCTGAGAGTCTGAAGCATCAATTGTGGCATTAAGTCCGCTCCTTGATCAAACAGAAGAAGCATGCAGTGCCACACCCTCCCCATATATTCCTGGCATTCTCTGTCCACTGAGCTCTTCAGCTTTCTTTCACCACTAAATAGTGGAAAAATTACATTGATTTACACTTCACAGGGTAGGCGACAAGAGAAGGAGCTAAAGATGAAACACATTCCAAAAACCACACTGCTTTGAAACCAGTTGTGTGCCGATATACTACTTTCCTTCCAAGAAACCTTCCTTTGAAAAATGTCTCTATGTTCTCTGTGCTGCTTAGAACATATATCTGCTCTTAAGAGACAAAGCTCTTGGCAGGTTTTCGGAAAGCACTGAGGGGGTTCATCAAAAACCTCCCGAAAACAAGTAAAAACAAAGCACTGTCTGTACCCCAGGCAGATTTAACTTTTATTGTAGCTGGAGACTGCTTTCATGAGCTGGATTAACGTGAAAGTTGTTGCACATTGAATTTGTCCAGTCCTGTGTAATTCTGCTGCACCTGTTGTTAAAATGTTTACACATTTAAGAAAGAAATATTAATTTGTTCCAATATTAATTCCTGATAGCAAGGTTAATACTTTTGCTAATTATTGTTTGGAATTCAGACATAATTTTGCAATATTAATCTTCCTCGGCGCTTTCAGTTAGAGACTATACTCTGATAGTTTGCCTCCCTTCCAATAGCTACTGCACTTCTTTGCCCTTAGTTTTTTACAACCGTTGGGTTCTACTCCCCAAGCAGAATGTGGGGTGTTGTTTCTCGAGTTTGTATTTGGCCTCACGTTGGCAATGGAGGAAGCCCAGGACAGAAATAGCAGTATGAGAGTGGGAAGAGGAGTTAAAATGATTAGCAATTAGGAGAACCAGTAAGCTTTGGTGGATGGACGAACACCATTCCCCCTTTGTTTTCCCCTCTCTTCCCCTGTGCCACATGTGAATACACACCCATTTCTCTCTTCCCCTTCCATGCATCGTCTTCCGCAAATATTCCTTCCTCTGGCTTCACCGTTCATATCCATATCTCACATTTTTTAACTTTTCATGCCTAGCCTTTGTTCAACTATCTACCAATCAAACCCCTCATCACCTATATCCTTTCCAGACTTTATCCTGCCTCCATTCTCGAGTCCAGCTTCTGCCCCCCCCCCCCCCACTACAATCAGTTCTGAAGAAGGGTCTTGACCCAAAATGTCACCTGTCCATGTTCTCCAGCGATGCTGCCTGATTTGCTGAGTTGCTCCAGCGACAGGGCCCCACGGTGGTGCAGCGGTAGAGTTCCTGCCTTACAGCGCCATAGACCCGGGCTTAATCCAGACTATGGGTGCTGTCTGGACAGAGCTTGTACATTCTTCCTGTGCCACATTCCAAAGACGTGCAGGTTTGTAGGTTAATCGGTTTCAGCAAAATTGAAAATTGTGCCTTGTGTGTAGGATAGTGCTAGTGTATGGACGGGGTGATCGCCTCTCGGTGGCCCAAAGCGCCAGTTTTGGTGCTGTATATCTAAAGTCTAAAGTAAAGTCCAGCACTTTGTGTCTTTTTTGTAAAATAGCATCTGCAGTTCCTTGTGCCTAATTGTTGAGCTTCATTCAAATGTGCTATTATGAAGAATGGTATCTTTATGCACCTGCTTAAAAAAGCACTGGGCTTCAGTGACCAGAGGTCATAGCCTCAGAATTAAAGGGCATTCTTTTAAAAAAGAGATGAGGATGAACTTCTTTAGTCAGAGGGTAGTCAGAGGAACTCATTGCCTCAGGGGACTGTGGAAGCCAAGTCAGAGGATATTTTTAAGGCAGAGATAGACAAATTCTTGATTAGAACGGGTGTCATGGTTATGGGGAGAAGGCAGGAAAGTGGGAATAGGCGGCAAAGATGCATGGTTGAATGGCGGAGTAAACTCGATGTGTTGAATGGCCTAATTCTACTCCTACAACTTGTGAATTGGCGAACTTCACAACAACTATGTCAATTGGAAAGGAGAGAGAAAATGTCGGAAAATCTATCAAACAAAGAAACTCTCAGCAGAATGAAAGCTAAATAAAGTGCCTGTAGATCACATCATCAAGACTTGGTAGAAAATCCCATTTTTGGTTGTAGACAGATTCACATTTAACCTAAGCAGGATATTACAGCATCACATGATTGTTTGCAAGAATGATTGCCAATGATTTAATTACAAAATCATAATTTCTATCAAGAACTGTACACTATTTCTCAGTTTTTCTATTTTTCTCACAGCACAAATCACTCTCCAGGGTTATATGATCCAGTTGGTGGATGGCTGTCAGATGAGACAGAAAATGCTTTGTAAGGCAGATCTTATGAACAATATAAAATCTAGCAGCTCAGTCAATGAAAAAAAGAAATTGAGAGTGTAGACATTGAAAATCAACAAAAAGTTGTGAAACGTTTTAGTTACCTGAACTTCCACTGTGCTTCCAACGTACGTCAGGCTTTATGAAGTGAGCTGAACATTACACAGACATTTTTAGGTTGCGTATTCTGTAATTCTTACCCATTCAAGGAAGAAAATGGCTCTTTTAAAATGTATTTCATGTTACTAATATAAAGATCAAAGCCTGAAGATATTAGTACCAAGAAATCTTTTTTAAATGTTTCCATTAAAGATATGTATTAATTCATAAATATCAGAAGTTTGGCAGCTTTTGCAGGTGCGTGTATGTGTGTATGCGTGCGTGCATAAGTGTGTGTGTGCATGCGTGCGTGTGGCCAGTATGTCTTCAGATAGCTCGGGTTACATAAAAGTTACTCATTTACTGCTCGATTTCATGCTTTGTATCTATTAGAATCTCAAAATGAAAAATTGTACAGACAAGCAAAAATAAAGTTTAATTCTCCAGTTTCCTAGCCAAATATTAGAAAGCCTAATATAACCCACCAAAAAAACAAATGGCAAGAACATAAACAATAAAGTAAAGCAAAACTGATTATATTTGTGTTGATTTCAGATACAGGAAGAATATTGCTGGGCAAAATTCTGAATTATGTCCAAACCTCAGAAAAGCAAAATATAAGACATTGTATATTTTTGTCAGAAAAATTAGCACACTAAGGTAGTCGCCTGAAGGCTTTTGTCAAGAGATAAAGTATTACGACTGCAAACAAGATAGAAAATCAAAGGCTCACTGAATTTGGAAGTTTCCAGATCCAGAGGCATATTCATGAGATGGATAGGAATTTGGTCAAGGATGGATGGATCTAGACACAATCTTCCTAATTCCCAGCTCTGCAGAAGAAGTCACCTCAGATTTTGGAGATGGCCAGTTTCCATTATAACCATGCTTCAAGTACTTTGCCACCTACTTCAATGCTCCGTGCTAAGCAAGGCCTTCTGTGCAATTTGGACTCAATGGATTTCTTTGCGAAATGACAGGAAGAATTATCATCTCCCCTAATATGTCAAACCTTATGAGCGATAATTAGAAATGTTGAGGTTTAATCTGTATTGTCCCCCAGGTGGATGTAGAGCTTGTGATAGAGAATCAATGGATGCACATTACATCTGATTGCAATTTTATGTTGCCAATTATTTTACATAAGCACATAATGTAGCAGTGTTAATCATGTTGTTGAATAGCTGAGCATCTCGGAAATGCAGAAGTGGAGCCCAGGGACCAATATCATAAGACGTTACATCAACTTAAAGGCAGCCTGTACTTCATAAGTCAGTGGACACAAAATGCTGGAGTAACTCAGCCGGACAGGCAGCATATATGGAGAGAAGGAATGGAAGACCCTTCTTCAGACTGAGCTTCATAGCTTCACCAGACTGAGCAGGTGGTGCTCAGAATCACTTCCACCTTGGGATTGATTAGAAATTGCACAAAGTGGCAGAGGGCAGATCCAAATATTTTCAGAACTGTGCTGTGTATCTTTGTGGTGCAGGTGGAGAAGTGGAAAGATGTGTGCTTTTAGTGGGCTGAAGGCGGAAGCTTTTCCGACAACCTGTCAGATTACAGTGGCATCAGAAAGCCATGAAGGCGGATATCAGAAGCCAGGTCCAGAGTGCTATGTCTGATAAGGGTCAAAAGCACCTGTTGTCAAGCTCGGAGAATACACCTCATGTAGGGCACCAGCCGCCTCGGGAACTGCTTATGGCACCACATCCAGTTCTCAGCCACCAACAATCTTTGTTCATCATGACTCCCAACTAAATTTCATGGATTGAATTCAAGGATCAGGGCTCGCTGTTTGCTGCCAGGAAAAATGACGTCAATTGGTCTGTTGCGCAACTAATGGCTGCACACCAGCTGGATGGCGGGGAGTATCTCTTCGACCATGTGGTGCCACACAAAGGTGATGTACATGTTGCATTCAGCAACTGCAGCAAGGGAAGCCTGCTGGGTTTGTAAAGCTGTGCACATAATTCACCTGCTGCTCTCCAGCAGGAGAGAACAAAATGCAATCATTATTCTCTGCATCAAGAGCAGCAATGACCTCCCTCATTGAAATATAATGGCTAAATACAAGATGTTGCAAATATCTTTACCTCCAGCCTGGAAGGATGCCAATACCAATATGGAATTAAAGAATACCCAAAACAACATGTTCTGGGGACCTGGACATTGTGGCCATTGAGTAATATTTTTTGCTAGAAGAGACAAAATAGAATCTCTCAGACATATCGCAGCTAAACACTTTGTAGGGGATCTCAATGTCTGGCCTGAAGTGAAAATGGATGTGGCCAAAAATGCAGAATGATATTTAGCCCGAGAACCTGGGTGTCACTGCAATCTCTCAGGTTGTCAGGAAAGCTTCCTGCATTTCCCCCACTATGGGATGTGGTGCATTAAGCAGTTCCTGAGGCTGCTGGTGCTCTTTATGAGATGCATTCTTCAAGCTTGTCAACAGGTGCTTTTGACCCTTATCAGATGCAGCACTCTGGATCTGGCTCCTGGTAGCCGCCTTCAAGGCTTTCTGATGCCACTGCATTCTGATAGGTTGTCAGGAAAGCTTCACTAAAACACATGCATTCCCACCTCTCCACATGCACCAGAGATATACAATGCAGATCTGAACATTTTTGGAAGATAGACACAAAATGCTGGTGTAAGTCTGCGGGGCAGGCAGCAGCTCTGGATAGAATTAATGGGTGACGTTTCTGGTCGAGACCCTTCTTCAGACAGAACCAGAGATGCTGCCTGTCCCGCTGTCCTACATTTTGTGCCTAATTGAGCCAGTCCCATTTGCCTGTGCCTGGCCCATATCCCTCCAAACTGTTGCTCTCCATGTACCTGTCCAAGTGTCTTTTTAAAAATCATAATTGTAATTGCCATAAACCACCAAACTCAAACAAGAATGCCTAATTGTACCAGTCAGAAGGGTCCCAACCCAAAATGTCACTCATCTTTTCTCCAGAAATGCTGTCTGATCCGCTGAGTTAAGGGCCTGTCCTACTTTCCCTAGTTATTCACAAATTCTCCCGAGTTTTCAAACTCGCAGAATGTTCGTAACGAGTCCGTAGGAGGCCGTAGGAGTCCGTGGATATATCGTAGCGGCTCGTTATCGGGGCATCAGGTAAGTCGGGATGTTTTTTCAGCATGTTGAAAAATGTCCACGAGTAAAAAAATAGCCCCAAGTACCTACGGCTGGCACAACGAGCCGCTACGATATATCCACGGACTCCTACGGACTCGTTACGAACATTCTGCGAGTTTGAAAACTCGGGAGAATTCGTGAATAACTCGGGAAAGTGGGACAGGCCCTTTATTCCGGCATTTTGTGTCTATCTTCGGTGTAAACTAGCATCTGCATTTCCTTCCTGAACATCTGCCCTCTGCCACAGTGCAGCTCTGATTCATCCCAGGTTGGAATAGGTTCCGAGTACCACCCAGTTATGAAGTACTGGCTACCTTTAGGTGGATCTAATGTCTCATGATATTGGCTTATACTGCTCTCCCTGGGCTCCACTTCTCCATTTCTGAGGCGCACAACCGCTCCACAACCTGATGAGCATTGGGCACATTCGATGGTTATGTACATTAATAGGCAGTATAAAATTGCCATCAGATGTAATGGGCATGCATTGATACTCCATCACAAGTTCTACTCGCACCTTGGGGATTAATTTAGTTTCAACCTCACTGTTTCTAAATATCTATCTCATAGGTTTCTTGACATATTAGGAGAGATGATAATTCTTCCTCTCATTTCTCATAACAAGTGTAGAAACCACTGGAAACCAAATTGTAAATTCCATGGGACTCAGGTTCAAAGTCTTCCTGAAAACTACCGGTAATTGTGCTGAAGCGACCATATACTGGACACCAAATAAAACTGAAGAATGAAGAAATCAAACTTCTCATTGATATCTCATAACCTGTGTAATATCTCAATCTCTACATGACATTATCAGAAGGTGGACTCTCAATAATAGTTTTCTGAGTATGCCACGCCTATATTCCTGGCACGCAAAGATAGACAATGTTGCCAGTGGTGACTTTTAAAATTAACGTTTGATGAAGGTTTTCCAATCTGACTTTATCTTGCACTAAACGTTATACCCTTCATCCTGTTTCTGTACATTGTGTATGGCTTGATTGTACAGTCCTTTCACTGACTGGATAGCACGCAATGAAAAAACTTTTCACTGTAGCTTAGTACACGTGATGATATTAAACTACACTAAATTAAACAATTCTCCACTTTTCTCATCCATGTGCCCGTGTCTTTCGACATCGAGGCAGATAGGGGTAAGCAGACATCTTTCCTGTTTACCTCCAACATTAAATCATGCTTCCCAATGGGAATTCTGAATAGCAATTAAAAACATGAAACAACAACTAATATGTTCTCCCTTGCAGGGGCTTAAAAGCAAGTGGAGTTGTCTAATTCTGGTGTTATCAGCCAGAACACTGCCCAGCAATTGAATCCGGTACTGCCAAGTCTGTCTGACAATTTTACCAGAAGAGCAAGTGAGGGCATTGTGTAAATGAAATATAATGTTATATACAATGGAAGGAATCTATTGTAACCTTCACTGTATTACATACCTAAACCTTCTGCAGCTCAATGCACTCAGCATGGAAACAGCAGCGATTTGTTGCACAGAAAATGGAATCGATAGATGGATGCAATACTGATAACTATTTCCAAATTGTTCCGACTTTCAATTAGGGTTTTGTTGACAATTTAAGTTCCAGCTGTGTAGACACAGTATTTCTATCTTATCTGAGGCAGAGTGATAATTTGCAACATAAAGCAGTCACATTTAATTAATCAGCTGCATGACAAGTTCGTTGATTGGACGTCATACAGCTGATTAATTAAATCCGTCCACACTTGAGTCCATTTTTCCATCTGTTGACTTTCTAATGATAAGACTTGGTTAGTAAGATAGCTGGCGGTAAGCTGTTCCTTTTATTTATTAATTTTTCATGACCTAGCTGTGGGTGGCAAGATCAACATTTATTTTGCATCCATGATAACCTTGTTTTATAGCTAAGATAGTTCCTTTTTGCCTGTGTTTGGCCCATACCCCTCTAAATCTTTTCTATCCAAGTACCTGTGACACACTAATGGTCACAGGTCTCCAATCAGAAAATTAGCCCTCCTCTATTACTATCTGGCTCCTTCCCCATTTGAAACCAGTTTGTTATCTCACCCTGGATCTCAGGTGTTCTAACCTTCAGGCAAGCCTTATCATGTGGATCTTTTCAAAGAGCTTGATAAAGTCCTAAAGTAAATGCCCACCGCCCTGCCCATGCCCATTCTTTTGGTGACCTCGTAAAAAAAATTCTGGTAAGGACTCTAACAGTGCTATTGGAGAGGGAGTTCCAGGATTTAGACACAGTTACAATGTGATACATTTCCAAGTCATCATGGTGCACAACTGAGAGGAGAAGCTACCATTGACAAATTTTCAATACATCTTCATTCACAGATTTGGGAGTTGCATTTAAAGTAGCCTGGATGAGTAACTGTGGTGCATTTAATTGAAGGGACACAGTGCAACTTTATTGAAGGGAATGAAAGTCATCATTGTGGGTGTTATCTGTGGGACCACATCATCATGGCTTTCTAAATATTTTAAAATTAACTGTTTCTCAACATACCCATGAATTTCTTTAAAAACAACTTATTCCTACCTTTTTAATTAACCACATAAACTAATACACCATACTCCTAAAGTGGCAGTCTTTTAGCATGGAAGACTTTAGCCTAGGTTTTCCTGCTACATGTCTACTGCCCACGTTTATTGACTGTGGTCACAATCCAGCTGAATTCTCAGGGGTGGTCTTGCTAGGTACTTTTCCACACAAGTTCCTGTGCAGAAAAGAGAAGAATAAACCTCACTCACTATACCATCTGGAAACCTCTAACAGTCTATCCTAACCCAAGTTGGGTCTCAACATTTTCACAGCGTATAAGTAAAAGTAAAATTAAATGAAGAATTGTTATGAAACTAAAACTTACGTTAAAATTAAACATAAATTCAGCAAAAAATATGTAAACATACTTAAATAATTAAAAATAATAAATGACGATTAGTAGAAGAGATCTCATCGCATTTTCCCCTTTCTTCCCTGCCAAATCCACTTTGAAATGAGTAGACTTGGATAAGATTTCACAGCATAATATGCACATGATAAACTTAGCCCAGTCCATCACAGGCATGGCCCTCTCCACCATCAAAAACATGAGGTGCTGCCTCAAGAAAGTGGCATCTATCATCAATGATTCCCACCATCTGAGCCATGCCCTCTTCATGCCATTACCACCGAGCAGGAGCTACAGGAGCCTGAGGTCCCACACCTCCAGGTTCAGGAACAGCTACTTTCTTATAATCATAAGGTTCTTGACCAACACAGTCTTAATTCTCCCTCAACAATGTAACTAAATGCTGGGGAATCTCGGCAAGATCAAACTCCAATGCTTGATTCCACAGTGAGTCTCGTGGTGGTACTCCACTCTGAGATGGATTGACTGAGCTCAGTTAGTAAGTTTTAGATTTCCATAATTGTGTAGGAATTCTAAAATTTACTAGCAATTACACAGAGAAATGATAGTACTGTCATGCAGAACTGTCATCATTTATCCACTAAATCAAGGCCAATATATATATTTTCCCACTCTTACTGATTTATAGACAAGTAGGTCCATAAAACAAGGCATCAACTTTTCAGAGTTGCTACCTCAGCTTTGTCCGAAGGTAGCAGAATGGTACAGAACTTACAAAGCTGTTCCCACAAGATTCATCCATGAACAGTACATACCAGTGCCAATATTTCCAAAATCCAGTTCATTTGAAAGCAATTGGACTGAATTTTGGAAGTGAGCAAATAACACATTATGCAGCATGTCCTGGGATACCAACCAACGATTTTAACACAGGGTGCAAATAATGATCCAGATTTTGTAGTAAAATTAACACCGTAGCTGCCACGCTCTCTGTTATAAAGGAAAACTATTTCTAGCAGCAGCATTTGAGTAGTTCAAGCACATAATTAGTGAGGTGCACTGCTTCTCCAGAAGCTCTGCTAAAAGTATTTGTCAGGCATGAAGGATGTAAGACTATGGCATTTAACCTCACTTGGGATTCCTCTGAACTAGCTGGAAGAGGAATTCCACTTGTCCATTTCAGTGCAAAGGTAATCTTTTATAGTTACAAGGTGTCATTTACTGCAAACAACCTGACAATGTTAATTAACTTAAAAATGGTATCAGTCCTTCTGGCTTTCATTTTTGTAATAGTTTCCATTTTAAATATACAAGGCTGAGGAATCAGACCAGATCCCAGATCCCAGTGAATAATCTCAGTGGAAATCCGTAGGCAAGTGGAATTAAACACTGGGTCATTCTTTTAAACAATGCACGCGGTTTAAATTGTTATATTGCTGAAATTACTGATGGATGCAGGCTTTCCATTTGTATAGAGGCAGTGATATTGTGCAGAAATGCTTCTGTTGACCTTGAAAGGTTAAATAACTCTATTAGTCTTGTGTTGAATTGATGCTGAAGGAACTTGTTAGCACAAGAATATCATACAGCGAGCATCTACAATGAGAACTGTCTGAGCTGTTAGATGTAATTATATCTATGACCTTTGTAAGGCATTCACATTTATAATCAATTAGTGCCAATTACTACTGAAATGGTTGGCTATTTTTTAAACGGCTCTGGTTCTGTAGCTGGAAAAGCATTCTGTTTACATTGTCTTTTCTAAATGCTGGCATTTATTGAAAGGGAAGTATTACATAAATTCACTTCACCAGATGACCTGGTGTGCTTTATAGCTCTCCATGGATGCTGCTTCACCCGCTGAGTTTCTCCAGCATTTTGTGTCTACCTTCGATTTTACCAGCATCTGCAGTTCTTTCTGAAACAAATAATTCTGAAGAGTGGTCATTGTAGAAAATTCAATAGCCAATTTCTAGTTCCCACAAATAGTAGTTAGAAAAAAAAGATAAATTGCTTGAATGATGTTGATTGTGGGATACATATGGAAAACTCTCCTGCCTATTTTTGAATTGTCCTACAGGATCATTATATTCACCAGGGATCCCACTTGTCAGCCTGGATTACAGGTATGCGTCTAAGATTGGAACTTTACCATCTCACTGAGATGCTAGGGATGTACAGTGGCGCAGCAGTAGAGTTGCTGCCTTACAGCACCAGAGACCCGGATTTGATCCTGACTATGAGTGCTGTATATATGTAGTTTGTACACTGTCCCTGTGACTGCATGTGTTTTCACCGTGTGTGAAACGTGGATTTCCTCCCACACTCCAAAGAGGTACAGGTTAGTAGGTAATTGGTTTAATGCAAATTGTAAATTGTCGCCAGTGTGAAGGATGGTGCTAGTGTACATGTTTTAGTTTAGTTTATCGTCACAATTAGCGGGGTACTGTGAAAAGTTTTTGTTGCGTTCTAACCAGTCAGCGGAAAGACAATACATGATTACAATCGTGCCATTCACAGTGATCGCTGGTCGGCTCAGTCGGTGAGCCAAAGGGCTGTTTCCATGCTATATATTGAAAGTCTAAAGTAAATACTACTGTGAATCTAGGGCAGGGTGGAAGTTAATAGTAAAGTTGATGAAACCACTAATTTCTGCATGGGTGCAGGAGGCAGCCCCGCTGCATTTGTCGATGTAGGAGAGAAAGAGTTGATAAACGGTGCCAGAGTACATTTGGAACAAGGAGAACAAGAATGTAACTGACAAATAGACATGAATAACTGGGGAGTGTGTGCCCATTGACTTGAAAGTGAGAGAAATCAAAAGAACAGCACCTCATATTTTGCTTGGGCAGCTCACAGCCCAATGGAATGAATTACTCTAACTTCAAGTAACCTTCCCCTAGCTAACAATGATCTATTCTACATTTTCCTTGGTCCACGTCCCCTTTGATGTCTCATTTTCACACCATAGTCCTCCATATCTCTGTGCCTCCCTCGCCCCTGACTCTCAGTCTGAAGAAGGGTCTCGACCCGAAACATCAACCATTCCTTCTATCCAGAGATGCTGCTTGTCCCACTGATTTACTCCAGCACTTTGTGTCTGGCAAAAGTGAAGATGTTGAGAGCGAGGCCAAGTCAATCATGTCTCTGTACAATGAAATTTCTGGAAGGTCTTGACTCCTTGTTGATGAAGAATGGATGTGTAAAGGGAGTGAATGTCCATGGTAAAGATAAGGCAATGGGGACCTAGGAATTGAATGTTATTAAGATGATGAAGATCATGTGAGGCGTTTTGGATGTATGTTGGAAAGGACTAAGGAGAGCAAGGAGAAACCCAGGGTGTAAATGTAAACATTACTTCACCGTAAATAAACTAGTACTAATTGTAAGTTCACAACCACCTGAATGTCCTATGCAGACACTATTCAATCCCATTACATTAAATACATGGAGTTTTAAAAGTGTAAATGCAACATTTAGTATCAGCATAACATTGGGGATGAAATGGCTTTGGTTTTTAATCATTCTCTAGGGACTTTGATGAATAGAATCATTGAATTCTGGAAATCGGTAGGAGACCCTTCAGCTTATTGCATTGGAGAGAGATCTAGTTTCACCTCCCGACTATAATCAGTCTGCAGAAGGGTCTCGGCCCAAAATGTCACCCATCCAATCCCTCCACAGATGCTACCTGACCCGTTGAGTTACTCCAACACTTTGTGTTTTGCTCAGGAATCCAGCATCTACAGTGTCGACGTTTCCTCTGCCTCTTATATTTTATTTCTTCTCAAATGTTAGCTATGTTATCAAATTTATGCCCACCATTATTTATGACCTGATATACTTCTGTGTATAAAAAATTACCAACCTTCCCTTATCTTTTGATAATTGTTTAAAATCTGTACCTTCCAATTACTGACTGGTGGACCAGTGGAACTAGCAATCTTATCCTTTATAATTCTCCGTCTTATCACAAGCTGGGGTTGACAGGTTGATGATATCCATTGTTGAAGTTTGAAGAATGCTGCTTGTTGGGTAATGGGGGAACAAACACCCACGCAACTCACTGCCAATGTTTAGAACCATGGTTACCTTCCAAAATGTTTAATTCAGCTCAGAACAAAAAAAACCTTTTGTCTTGATTTGAACTCTATAATTTTCTAGCAATGAAACTGACTCCAAGCAAGATGGCTTTAATATCTCAGAAAATGTGTTTTCAATGACTAAAGATAAAATATACTTTAAGGTCCATTGTCCCACAGAAAGTTAATTGTAATCTTTTTATTAAATGTTTAAACCATCAAGACCAATAAAAAACATGCACTGGGATCCAATCCACTTTCATACAGATCTGATAGCAACAAATTATCAACAAATGGCACGAATTGAACTAATTGCCTTTTCCGTTGGGTTCCTTCGAGTGTGGTTGCAATTGTGGAATGCAACTGTTTATCATTCATAGTCTGTGTGTCTGCTTCACTATAGAATCGGCACACCCCAATAACAAATAAATAAGTCTTAAAAAAATAATTTAAATTAATTTTCTATGGTTCTTTTTTCAATTATTTTGCATGCTATTTTTATGTTTCTTCACCAATATATCAGTGGTAGCTCAAATGCCAAGCAGACTTCTTTCTATGCTCCGCAATCATTGTGTACCAGGAGTTGTTTACAAGCACTCTATCTACTGTTTTTATTTCATTAAGTTGGATCTTAGATATGAAAACAGAAAGTCAGGCAAATCTGTGGGGAGAGCATTCTTCAGATTAATGATCTTTTCATCAGATATGGAAAAAAGTTAAATGAAAATTAAAATAAGGAGAAGGGGTAAGGAGAAAAAATAAAATATCTGTGATAAGAAAGAGACTAAGAGTGACTGAATGACAGAAGTAGTGGTGGTGCAGGCAGACAGGCTTATTAATCACAATCAGTCCGTTTGCAGGAAATGTAAATACTAAGAGGCTTAAAGTACAATGTCAAAATTGTGAAAAACTGAGGATTGATTTTGCTGGAAATCTGAAATGAAAAAAAAATGCTATAAATACTCATCAGGTTAGCCAGCATCTGTGAAGAGGGAGAAAAACAGTTAACTTTATCGGTTGACGAACGTCCCAACAGATTGGTCAGATATGATATATGATATATATTATCTGAAATGGTTTGATGCTCACTAACAGGGTTTGGTTCAGAGAGAGGAATGAGGACGTGTCAGAGAGCTGCAAACTGGAGGTCAAGTTTGCTGAGCTACAACTTGTCAGCTGTTTTGTTTGCAAAGTTGGGGTTCGTCTATAGTGACCAGAGAAACAAAAAATCAGACGAGGGCAGGCTAGAGGTAATAAAGCTCATGAAAAAATTAAGATGGTCAGTGTTACATCAGCAAGTTGAAATGAATGAACCTTATATTTTGAATTTGGCTGCAGCAGATCTGCAAATAAATTGATCTGCATTAATCCAGAAACATTCCACAGCCAGCAGAGATTTCCACAAAGCCACTATTTATGAACCAGATACATCCGTTTACTAGATACCTATCATAAACTCTTAAATTCTGTATCTGGATTAGCTTTGAAACAGGATGATTGGTCCATAATAGTCCCAATTATTCTGGTTATACTTAAGTACTGTCAGAAGCAACACCATCTGTCTGTCCCAACCGATTTTGTGTAACAGAATTAAGCTGTACAGGTTTCTCCCTGCGAAACAAAGGAGGAAAAGGCACTTTATTAGTGACAATGATGGTATAACCATCTGCCATATGACTTACATTATATGCTTTCTAGCAGAATTACAGCTTTCTACTAAGGTATAACAGCCATGGTTCTGTACTGCAGCTAACACCCATCTAAATAAAATGCCATTTTGCTGCTGGGATTTGTTACTTCGACACAACCAAAACTTAAGAAGCAAGAACTTCCGTCATGGCAATACTGAGCTAAACAACTGCTTTCTCTTGACCATTTCCATTTTTAATAATGGGATCATTAACCTATTAAAGTTGGTGAATATGGCTGTAGAACAGGAGAATCCACCCTGTGTTTGAGCAGGGGCAGTGGGATGCAAACAAACCCTCCAGCCATTTAGTTCCTAACTTCAGGAACAGAAGAAATCATTAATAATCCAAACCAATGTGAAATGTTATTTAGAAACATAAAGCATTGAACAGTACAGCGCAGGCAGGAACAGGACCTTTGGCCCACGGCGTTTGTGCTAAAAATGATGGCAAGTTAAACTAATCTCCTCGGCTCTACTCTTACTCTCGGCATTATGTCTAAAAAGAGCACCACCCTCCACCCTAAATTTGGGAACTAAAGAGCTGGTGAGACTGTGATCCATCCCAAGTCCCACTGCAACAGCTTCCACTGCACCCACATTCCAAGGCAAATAGTAGCAGATTTTCAGACAGTTTTTTGAAATTTTTAGCAACTATTAATAATCCAAAGCAATTTGAAATGTTATTCTAAGGTTTTATGTTTATGTTTTTGCAATAAAGGAATTTCAGAATTGCTCAGCGTAAATGTATCTATTAACCAAGTTACAAAACATTCCTTGGTAAAATTAATGGCTTGGAATTTTACCTAGAGACTAATATTTAGGAAAAGTCCATGGAAGTAATCTGGACTATTACCCTATACCAATAGGCTTTGCATTATCACTGCTTGTGGATCACCATGGGATGGGCTTTCTGCTCCTTGCAATGATGTATGTTAATACAGAACAGGATTTCAGAAAAAGCTGAACAGGTCAATTTATGCAGCAGGCAGCCTTTGTATGTGATTTCACAAATTGTGCAAAATAATCATTTTAATAGGCAATTTTGCATAATTAAATTTAAATGAGGGCAAATGTCTAAGTGATTGTGTGGTGCGTATAGCCAACCTATATTTAATTGCAGTTGACAAGTTAATAAACCTGTTAAACAGATAAAATGTAAAAGCAAGGGACAGAAACCTTATTTACATGAAGTGTTCAATTTAGTTTCAGCTGCACATTGTTGTCCACTTATGAAATTTGGGATTTCAGAAGCAAAGTATAATGAAAATTACTTCTGGAATACATGTTTAGTGCAATGGTGGAACTTAAGTAATTCTTCTCAGTTTTCATAAATCACTAAGTAGACCAAGTCGGGTATTGCAACGTGGACGCTACAATTCAGATCTCCGGTTTTGGTGATCTTGTAATGGAGTTACAGTTGTATTGGTAGTTAGTGATGAAGGGTTTTAGTTAGTTACAGGGACTAGTTAAACAGGGATTACATTCTGTCGTGTGGTGATTGAGGGGACATTTAACAAAAGTCTTTAAAAATATTGCAAATTTTGGTGAAGTAGCAATGGGAAAGTTGTATTCAGGAGGGAGCCAGTAACTAGTGGATAGTGATTTAAAATAACTACCGAAATGATACAATTAAGAGATGTGAAGAATTATTTAATGATTTGGAGTCCATTACATGAAAGCCTGTAGATGTATTCAATATATATTTTATATAAATTCATCAGTAGTTTTCAAAATAGAATTAGATTATAATATAAAAAGCAAGAAAGATAGGAGGAATATTGGGAAAGGCTCAAGCAGTGGAAAGAAATAATGGTTCTTCCTGGTAACATTCATTCACCCCTCTTCCGTTGTTGCTTCATAAATATGGTAGCAGCACTCCCCACCAGCTGAAAGAGTGTTGCAAGAACTGAGTTCCTTTCACGTTTGGCTGCACAGATTGCAGCTGCTCTGTTATATAATGCGAAATGTAAGAACTTTCTCATGGGAAATATACTGCTGAGCACATAATCATGGATTTGTTAAGGGAAGGGAATTCAGAGTTTGCACTCCAGTGCTGCACTGAGAGAATCACAGAGATCACACCTCAGTGCAGTATTGAGGAACTTCCAGGTTTACACTGCAGTGCAACCGTTGGCAGAACTGAAGGAATTCTAAGCTTGAACTCCACTGCAACACTTGGGCAAATGCTAGGATGTCACAGAGAGAAATGTGCGGTCCTGGAGGTACTTGGCTTGGAAAGAGCTGTTAAATTTCAGACCCTAGTTGTCTTAATGAAACATCAAAGACTCTGCATATCATTTGTTAATGATGGAGGAAGTTCACTAAGTGGAACAGCTGATATGTAACCGTCAATTAACAGGTAATGCGATTTTCACCTTGAATGGAGAGCTTGCCTTTTTTGAATGGGTTGCCACATTTCTGTAATGCAGCTGTAACAATGCATCAAATATATAAAGTGGTTTGGAGAAATCTTGAGACAGTGAAAAGCATTAAATAAACATATAATTTTCTTTCTTTTTTCCCCACTGGTTAATGTCTGATTCCATTATAACTAATGTTATTTTCAAAGGCAAACAACGCCCGCTATGTAAGATGCTTATTGCACTGTTAAACAAGGATAGTCAAGTTAATTATGTAATGGCATGTTTTAATATATAGAGAGTGGCAGGTGCCCGGAATGCATTGCAAGGTAAGTGGTGGAAGCTGATATGAGAGAATTGTTTAAGAGACCTTTAAACACCAGATACAGGAACAGGTGGGGAATTAAGGTAAATAGATCATGTACAGATCGATGTGCAGTTTTAAAATTTGCATCATTGTTAGCACAGGAATTGTGGGCAAAACACCTTATTCATTGCATTGTTTTATGTTCTATGATGAGTTATTTAATGGTGCAGCAGTCCCACTGAGAATAAGCCAGGTACTAAAATGTAATCACAATGAATAAGTCAAACAAGTCCCGTTTGGATTACGCTTACAAAACTTGAGATGGTTACAGACTGGATCCAGCAAAAACTAGAGTATATTTTTCAAAAAATATGCTTATGAGGGTTAATTCTTCCTCGTGATGCCAGGGCAATCACTCAAAATTATCAATCCTGTATCTTGCTTACTATTCTCAATGAGGACTCTCAAGTCCACCCAGGGTCCTAATCCAAGCCCCAGTGTCAGAGTATGGTTTAATTTTATTTATTGTTCCAACGTGCATTAAGATACAGTGAAATACATTATTTTGTGTGCTATATAGACAAATTATACCATACATGAATACAGAGGGTTGTACAAATGAGAAACCAAGCGGAGTGCAGAATATAGCCTTGCAGCCTCACTTAAAGTGCTGATAATAAGGTGCAAGGGCCACTACGAGATAGATTAGAGAATCAGGAATACATCTTCAACATGAGAGATCCATTCAAGAATCTAATAACAGCAGGGAAAGAAGCTGTTCTTGAATCTGGTGGTAAGTGCTTTCAAGTCAAGTCAAGTTTATTTGTCACATACACATACAAGATGTACAGTGAAATGAAAGTGGCAATGCCTGCAGATTGTGCAAAAACAAAGAACAACAAAACAGAACCAGTATTTAGATTAAAAAAATACACAACAGTAATTACTCCCTGGTGAGATCAGAGTTTACAGTCATGATGGCCTGTGGGAAGAAACTCAGTCTCATCCTCTCTGTTTTCGCAGAGTGGCAGTGGAGGCACTTGCCTGACCGTAGCAGCTGTCCGCTGCTGGCTCTGGATCTGCACCCCCTGTGTATAGGTCCTGCAGGGGGGTGAGTGTAGTTCGGCCGAATGCACTACTCTCTGCAGAGCCTTCCTGTCCTGGGCAGAGCTGTTTCCAAACCAGATTGAGATGTTTCCGGACAGGATACTTTTACAGCACCAGAGTAGAAGGATTGAAGGATCCTCAGAGAGACTGAATTTCCTCAGCTGCCTGAGGTGGTAAAGGCGCTGCCTTGCCTTTCTCACCAGTGCGGCAGTGTGTGTTGTCCATGTCAGATCCTCTGTGATGTGGACTCCCAGGTATTTAAAGCTGCTCATCCTATCCACAGTAGTCCCATTTATCCCCAGTGGTGTTTACGTCCTCTGTTGTTGTGCCCTTCTAAAGTCCACAATCAGCTCCTTAGTTTTAGTGACATTCAGGAGGAGGCTGTTGTTCTGACACCAGAGTGCCAGCTTAGCCACCTCCTCCAGGTAGGCCTTCTCATCGTTATCGGAGATCAGGCCCACCACCACAGTGTCATCAACAAACTTGATGATGAAGTTGGAGCTGAACCTGGCCACACAGTCATGTGTGTACAGGGAGTACAGTAGGGGGCTGAGGAGGATCCTGTGTTCAGGGTGAGGGGGTTGGAGGCATGTCTCCCCATCTTGATCACCTGGGGCCTGGCGGTGAGAAAGTCCAGGACCCAGGCACACAGGGGAGTGTTCAGCCCCAGTTCCAGCAGCTTCTCAGCAAGTCTGGTGGGGACTATGGTGTTGAAAGCTGAACTGAAATCAATGAACAGCATCATCACATAGCCCCCCTTCTGGCTGTCAAGGTGAGAGAGAGCGGTGTGCAGAACCTGGGAGACGGCATCATCCGTGGATCTGTTCGGACTGTATGCGAATTGTAGCAGGTCCATGGTGCGAGGGAGGAGGGCGCAGATGTGGTTCTTGATCAGCCTCTCGAAGCATTTCATGACTACGGTCGGTAGTCATTCAAGCAGGCTGGAGAGGCATTCTTTGCCACTGGAACAATGGTGGATCTTTTGAAGCAGGCAGGGACCATGGACTTGGCCAGGGAGAGGTTAAATATTGTGGTGAACACTGGAGCTAGCTGATTAGCACAGGACTTTAGTACTCGCCCAGATATACCATCTGGGCCTACAGCTTTTGTATCTTTTGTATCTTCGGCCCTACAGGAGAGGGGAGAAGAGAGAAATGCAATAGTGGTCCATGATTATGTGGCTGCTTTTCCAAGGCAGGATGAAGTGTTGATTGGAGTCAATGGGAGGAGATTGTTTTGTGTGATGGACTGGGCTGCATTTGGTTCTTCAGCTGCTGTTTCAGATTGGCAGCCTGCAGTTAGATAAGGAAAAAACAATTGTGTTTAGATAAGGAAAAAACAATTGTGTTTGCTCAGGAACCCTGGGGTAGTATTTTTGGCCTGGAAAGGAAGGTTTGATCTATGCAGCAATTGCCTGAAATATTACACAAAATATCAGTCTCAAGTGAGGATTGAATTGTCTGGCTACAGAGTCAAGATTGGTAACATTTGCCCATTTCTATGAGTAGGAAGGAATTGCAGATGCTGGTTTACACTGAAGATAGATACAAAATGCTAAGGTAACTCAGCGGGACAGGCAGCATCTATGGATAGACCAGAAAATGGTTTCAACCCGAAACGTCACCCATTCCTTCTATCCAGAGATGCTGCGTGGCCCGCTGAGTTACTCCAGCATTTTTATGTCTATCTTCTGCCCACTTCTATACTTGTTTCACGATAATGGCACTGCACCCATCAGTGGGTTTGAATTGCTATTTAAAACTCACTGAAAACATGGAATTTTTTGTCACAGTCATTCTCTACCTCTGTGACCAGTGGCAAAAAAAGAATTAATCTCACAAATAATAGCTTGTGATACGACTCCAAGTAATGACATGTATATTAGAGGTGCAAAGAGACGCAGGAGTGCTGGTGCAGCACTCACAAAAAGTTAATTTGCAAGTCGAATCTGTATTAAGGAAGGCAAATCCAATGTTAGCATTTATATCACGAGGACTGGAATACAAAAACTGATATGTAATGCTGAGGCTCTATAAGGCGCTGGTCAGGCCGCATTTGGAGTATTGTGAGCAAATTTGGGCCCCATATCTGAGAAGGATTTGTTGGCTCTGGAGAGGGTCCAGAGGAGGTTTACAAGAATAATTCCAGGAATGAGTGGGTTAGCATATGATGAGCGTTTGACAGCACTGGGCCTCTACTCGCTGGAGTTTAGAAGGTTGAGGGGGGACCTCATTGAAATTTACAGAATAAAGAAAGGCACGGATAGAGTGGATGTGGAAAGAATGTTTCCACTGATGGGAGAGTCTAGGACCAGAGGTCATAGCCTCAGAATCAGAAAATACTCTTTTAGAAAGGAGGAACTTCTTTAGTCAGAGGGTAGTTAATCTGTGGAACTCATTGCCACAGAGGGCTGTGGACGCCAAGTCAGTGGATATTTTTAAGGCAGAGATAGATAAATTCTTGATTAGAACGAGTGTCAAGGATTATGGGGAGAAGGTAGGAAAATGGGATTAGAAGGCAGAGATCTGCCATGATTGAATGGCGGAGTGGACTCGATGGGCCGAATGGCCTAATTCTACTCTTATAACCTATGAACTTGTGAACTCCTTAACCTGGAGAATAAACCTGCATTTGTCAAGCATGGCACAAATGTACACATCAAATCAATTCTGCTCTGAAAACCCATCCTCTGGGGGTAATTAATACATGCTACAACAACATATGGCTCACAATGAGATTTATTTCAGGATTATATTAAGGTCTCCTAGTTATATATAATCCAGTTACACTCTGTAACCTGATAACTGGATTTATGTTACACAATAAAATAAAAGCATATTTACTTTCATTGCAAACATTGATAGTTCAATATGTATATTTTGTTATCTGTAATATCACCACACAAAAGAATAATTAATACATATTGTACATCCATCATTTATGTAAGATTTGTGATGAAAATTCCTTTCAAACCCATATTATATCCAGCTTTTAATTTGCCTCAATTTCCTTCTTCCTTTCAATTTCTATTTACCTAGAGGTTGATCCCTGTACCTAAATAAGATTAAATAAAACACAGACCTGTTCTGGTAATTCTTTCCTTGGAGTTTCCTTGGAGTTTCTCCGCTGTATTAATAAAGCTGGAAGCTTGGAAGTGCTGGGCTCTACATTTGCTCTATTTGTTCATTCACATTCATATTGAACTATCTGTCTGAACTAATTTTGTCAATCTCTTTGTAATCTTGAATTGAAAGTGCGTGATCATACAATACCACTTCTAATAAGCCAAACTTTGATTGTGACATAAATAACAGCAGTAGTTCCTCAAGTCTGTTTTCCATTCAATAAGATCATGGCTGATCAATGCCGAATTCTACACAGCTGCCTTTACACTATATCTTATGCTACATTTAGCTTTTGAGAATCTTCATTTATTAAATTCCAAGAATCATTGTCATGCTTTGCCTCCATTGAGAAAACCATCCTGTTCCTCTCATTGAAAAAAAAATCCATGTAATATGGCATTCGAGATGATCAAAAACTCACCACATAAATGTAAAGTTAATTCAAAATATATGTCACCCAGAATTAAATCTGAAATTTTACTTTGGCATAGCATTAGGCAGATGAGTAACCACCAAGGTACAAGAGGATTGTTGATGGAACCATTTGTGCCATTAAAACATGGGTTAACATAGAGTAGAGCACCGTTGTGCATATTTTGGATCACTTGGTATGAATCTGGAAATTCAATATCTCTTCCAGCAGGATTTTGTTCTTCTGGCATAAACTTTCCCTAAATGACAACACTAGCAATAAACAGAAATCATTGAATTTTCAATCTTACTCGTCTGAAAAATAAAGCTTCATTTACTTAGGAATGACCCCTTTAACCATGTTATTTTAAAGATCGACTTTCAACCTACATTCTTTGTCCCCTCTGTAATCTGTGATCTTCTGTGTCCCCACACACAACCTCAGATATGTGCTCTAAATGCTTTGAAGATAGAATTCAGAGTCAAGGTCATCTTAGCTTCCACACCTCAGGGAATCTGCATTTCAAGCTTCTCCTAACATTGGACAAGTCCTTGTGGAGGCTGTCCTGACAACGTTCTGCCAGGAGCACCTTGCTGTGGCCATGCACAAAGAACATGTCTCCTCAAGGACTGATTCCTCAGCAGCCAGTCCAATTCCCTCTGAATCCTTGGTAGCATGCTTCCAGCCCACTCCCAAAGTTGCTTCCTCCTTACGTGCCATAGCAATATTCACCTCTAGTTGTAAAAGAGTGCTTATACTGTATTGTGCTGATACTTGCAAGAACTCCTTGCAAAGATAATACAGACTATGAACTGGGCAAATTTGCAACACATCATTCAGCATGGCATTACATCAGGAATTTCAGCAGCTTTTTCTCAAGGACCTCACAACTGAACTTTAGTGTTCCACAATGTTCTTCGTGTCAGTGATCCACAATGCTGTTTTAAAGCCAAAAGAATTGTGAAGCAATTTTGAAACTGTTATTTAAAACTATAACCCAATCTGTCCTCTTGCAAAAATGTAAACAATCCCCTTTCAAAGAAGAGTATAAAGATTTATCCCTGGTCAATATTTAATTCTCAATCAACATCTCTGAAAAGCAAGATGATCTGGTCATAATCAGGAGGCTCTTTGTGAGAGTTTGCTATTTGTGAATCAGCTGTTGCATTTCCTACATTACAGCAGTGACTGTACTTTATTGGTTACACTGTGCTTTAGAGTCCTCTTGAGTCAATCATAAGCAATGCATTTTCTAAACAATATAATCAGAATCAGAACTTTGTTTTGTTACTTTGCCCCATTTTGCATGTAAATGCCTCTATACCATCATATATGTAGCACTGCCAGTGTCATAATATACTCAACATAAGGTGCTTATTCTCTGGGACACAAGGGACTTCAGGTGTAAAAAACAAACTGCTAAGGGAACTCAGTGGGTCAAGCAGCATCTGTGAAGCTAAAAGGATGGTTGCCGTTTTGGGACATGACCCTGCAAGACTGAGAGTGATTATTCTCACCGCTTATTCTCATCGCAGCTGAACGTGTAACATAATTGCCTGCATATTTGCGCTACAGTGGTGTGCCTGTAATTATCACCAAGTGTCCAGGAAACGAGTGGACTACCCAGAGAGAATATTTTTAATAAGACTGCACAATTTATATTTTAATTCTGTGAACAATTCTCTGTTTAATGTGCAAGACAGAACAGGTTTTAGAAAGTAAAATGAAACTATTTTACAATTAATTTTCAATTGTACGTGGCAAAAACAAATTTACTAAATGGGTAATACACAGGCGCAACTGGTAGAGCTGCTCTCCCACAGTGCCAAAGGCCCGACAAGTTCAATCCTGACCTTGGGTGCTGTCCGTGTGACATATGTATGTTCTCCCTATGACCATGTACGTGTCCTCTGGTTTCCTCCCACATCCCAAAAACATGTGGGTTTATGGGTTAATTAGCCTCTATAAATTGCCCCTAGTATGTAGTGAGTGGTGGATTAGAAAGTGGAATAATATAGAACCAGTGTGAATGGGTGCTCGATGGTCAACATGGACTCAGTGGGACAAAGGGCCCGTTTCCATGCCATATCACTAAACTAAACTAAATCAAGAGCAGCATGCTGATCTCAGTTGTTCTCCCCATTGAGGAATTAAGGCAGAGAGGTTCTGGGTGGTGCTTCACTCTTGTTCAGTGCTTAGCAACCAGTGGTAGAAGTACACATGTGCAAACATTCCTTCAAGATTTAGACCAAACTCAAATACAATCTCAACAGTAATTAAAAACAACCTACAAACACCCCACAAGCACTGCTGTTGAGTAACAAAATACTCTGTTGCTTTTCTGAATGACCAACAAGGCTGAGGGTTGCAGTAGCTACAGGAAGAGAAGCCCATATGCTCAATCATGAACAATTTAAATTAAATCAAAAGAATAGGACAACGGGAAGCTGCAAAAACGAGCAAAATGCTAGCTCAAGGCAAGTTGATATGTTGAGAATTGATCAAAAAAAGGAAGTACATTTTACGATGTGGGCAAAACAAACTAAATCTGGAATAGTTCAAGGAATAGTTAACTACTATTGTTTCCTTTTGGATAGTTTACCGAAGGTGAAAAATGGATCTCCATCTGGTAATTTCACTGAAATGAAGGAAAATTATATGAGAGTTATATGAGCTGGAGTGACATGGCTCTGGGTTCTCCCAGAAACAGAGGTTAACATTTAACAGTTTACACTAAAACTCACCTATGAGTGTTCTTTTTCATATTTGTTTTCGTCTGCTGGTTGTGATTCAACTCAATGGCCAGATTTCACTGGAGAGCCTGATATATGTGGCCTAAATAGCATCGGCAAGAGTATTCTAGGTATCAACATGTGTGTACTTTTCACTAGTCACTAGATGGGAACAGAGGTGGGAAGTGTTTGGTCAGCTCCTAGGATGCTGACCCTAACACATACTCCCTGACTATCATTTTCCAGATTAACTGACCAGATCACAAAGAATATACAACTCTGCAGCCTGTAAGACCCGTCTCTTCAGAGCAACACACAGTTATGTCATAGTTCATCACATGCTCCTTTGCTGCAATATTTGTTTTCGTATATGGTGCTGATACGAGTCAAATGACAATAAAAGTAGAGACTTTCTGCAGAAAACATACTGTACGAACACGACCATTTGAAGTTCTGAGCTTGGACGGGTACACTGTGTATCTGACCTCCAAGTATGGTTCATATTATTTTGTACAAAGGAATATCCTGAATTTTTGCTCAGCACTTCAACCTCCTCTCCCATTCTGACCTTTCTGTCCTGGGCCTTCTCCATTGCCAGAGTGAGGCCCAGGGCAAATTGGAGGAACAGCACCTCATATTTCGCTTGGGTAGTTTACACCCCAGCGGCATGAACATTGACCTCTAATTTTAGATAGCCCTTGCTTTCTCCCTGCTTCCCCTCCCCCAATTCTCCCACGTCCAACTGTCTCTGCCTGCTTCCTTTCTTTCCCCCCCCAACATCAGTCTGAAGAAGGGTCCCGACCCGAAACGTCGCCAAATCCTTCTCTTCGGCATAGATGCTGCCTCATCTGCTGAGTTTCTCCAGAATTTTATGTCTACTTTCGATTTTTCTAGCATTTGCAGTTCTTTCTTAAAAATATCCTGCCACAAATTGGCCACAAATTTCTGATGTAATTTATATATTTGGTTCAGTTTAGTAATGTTTGGTTTTATCTCAGAAACCTCAACTCGTTCCAAATCCATTTGTAATTAGAAACATAAAGTCAAAGAGGCTGGCTGAACTGATCTGTATGAGGATCAAATCATATCTTCATACAATAGTTTAAATAAATTGGCCATACCATGAGCCAAAACATAAAGAACTGTCACAAATTTCAGTACTTGCACCATTTGTTGCACTTTTATAATTCCAAGAAATAGCTTCACATGTATCATGCACGGGGCCAGTTGTGACAAGATTATCTCATTGCATACAACCCATCATAAACAAGCTTTTGAGTTTAAATGGGATATCCCGTATAATAAATAAAACGAGAGAACATAGAAACAAATGGTTCAGAAGCAAGATGTGGAATGTAGAGGAATCAAATTCTGCTAGCTTTTTAAACATTTGGATATAAAGCATTGAGGCAACATGAAAGCAACTGACCAGAGACATTAACTGAGCTAAACAGGATTACACAATCCAGGCTGATTCAACTACGTTGCTCAATTACAGCACTGTGCTTCAAAAGTAATTCATTCCATGTGAAACATTGGAAATATTTTGCCAAAAGGCACCATGTAAATAAAAGTATTGTTTATATTTAATTATATAACTTGATGAGAATACTCAAGGAGATTAGGAGATGAGGAGATATTTAATTATATCTTGATGAGAATACTCAAGGAGATTAGGAGATGAGGAGATGTAATTTTTTGTGTACAGATAAAATCTGTCGCCCATTTTAGGTTCTGCCAATATTTAAGGTCAATATTTGAGGGTTTGGGACCATTGGGATCTCTTCTGGAGCAGAGATGACTTGCACAAGTGAAACGGATTGCCCCAGAACAAGAGGGGGGAGGGGGGGGTGGCTGGGGGGTGGGGGGGGGGGTGCAATATCTTGACACCAAGATTTACTAAAACTACTAGGTGGATAGGGGTATGGGATTTGTGCTGTGGCAGCTGAGAAGGTGGAGGCAAATACAGAAGTTAAAGTGACCAGTAGGTATGGAGTGGGGGAAGATTGGTGGATTTTACTTCGGAGTCACGTGAGTGACTACGTGAAGAACCCGCTCAGCGCGCATGCGCGGCATTAACGCCAGCAGTGCAACAGCGGCTGCAACGGGAGTTAGGCGCTCCCGCTACAGAATGAAACGGACCGTCAGGTGAGTACCCTGAGGTCGGGTTTCTATTACAGGGGAGCCTTTTTCTGCTTGTGTTTTACAGGCAGAGAAAAAGGCTCTGGAACAAAACTGTCCCCCGTTCAAGGAGGAAAGTTTTTCCGTTGGGGAGGGGGTCAGCAACAGGTGGTAGGAGCGTTTACCCGGTGTTCCGCTATTCCCCGACACCGTGCCGAGCCCAGCCCGCTAGTACCTGAGCAGCGGGCTGGATGCATAGCCACCCAAAGAGGCATCCGGCAGGTGTTCCCGATTTCGGACGGGACGTCTCTCCACCCGCACGGGGGGAGAGAGAGCCGCCTGAGCCGCTGGAGCGGCTCTCGGAGCAGGTGCCTGCGAGACGCGCTGCTTGAGGGGCGCTCTCGCTTCTACAAGGCACAAAAGCTCTAGAAAAACCTGTCCCCCGCTCGACTCCAACGGAGGAGCATTCCATTGCAGGGGGGGCAGCAACAGGCGGTGGGAACAATTACCGGGCGCTCCGCTATCCCCATCACCGCGCCGAGCCCAGTCCCGCTAGTGCCTGAGCTGCGGGCTGGATGTTTAGCCATCCGAAGAGGAATCCGGCCGGGTGGCTTCCGACTTGTCGGAGGGGACGTCTCTCCACCTGCATGGGAGAGAGACAGCCGCCTGAGCCGCTGGAGCGGCTCCTGGAGCAGGAGCTCCTGTGAGACACGCTACGTGAGGGGCAGTCTCGCTGGAGGGTTCAGGCATACCCTCCACAGTGCCTAGGCACTGCCCATCGCTTCCTCCTTAGTGTGGTTAGCTTTGGGGTGACCAGTGGCTGGGCTGGTCATGAAGAGAGGTCATTGGCTGAACAACATCGGGAGTATGCTTGAGGTACAGGATCAGGAAGAGCTGCTGGGTGTGGCCGCTATGTGGCTCCACCACTAGCGAGATGGCTTTTCAGTCTCAACTGATGGCCAGCTTACTACCTGTCCTTTTCAAAAATCTCCAAGACAGGTAGTCATGAGGCGTTGGATTTCATCATGCTTCCCCTAAATTGCATTTACTCAAAGTGGCCACCATTATTGGAGGGTACATTGAGCATCGCTTTAAAAGCCAAAATATCAAAAAATGAATTTGATATCCCTGACGTCGGCTATCATTTTCGCATGCTCTTTCCAGAGGGTCACGGTAGTATGGCAAAACACCTGACCTACTGTTCACAGTGCTCCGCAACTTCTCAGGAAGTTACAAAACCTGCCCTCAAAAAACGCCGACCTCACAAAAACTGGACGAAGTGTCCAAAATATCGGCGCAAGAGGGCAGGGTCTGGAATGAGCACCACACGTAAACCAGTCAGCAGTACCTCTAACGCGTCCACCAGGAGGGTCCACCTCATGGTACTGGTGAAAGCTCGGGGCCGGCATGCCAATCCCATATGCCTTTCAGGCCAAGGCCCAGAGCAGGCCCCAGGGAAAATGCGCCACCCCCCAACATCACCACCACGTCAGACAACGTGCAAGACTCGTTGGACCAGCAGGAAACAGAAGAATACCCATAACCATGGAGGTAGGTGGGTCTGGTTCCTACCAACGTATAGAAAATAGGGGCTTAATACTAACAGGGGGGAGATTATACCTGTTTTAAGAAGCACGGGAGTCTATCACAAGTGATCAGTATATACTCAATGGCTTTAGTGGATACAAAATACAATTCATACTAGAAAAATCGCCACCAGTTCAACATTTACCCCAGAGGGTATTTTCCCTCTCCGTTAAAGAAACGAGAGGGACAAGCTGTACTGTTGAGACTAATTACAAAGGGTATCATGGGAAACATGAACCCTTGGAATTCGTATCAAATATTCGTCACTAAACCCAAAAAGACAGGCACCAAAACGACATACAGGTCATTATGATCGTGTCATGAAGTCACCCACTGAAGCAATATCATAACTACAGTGGTGGGCAAAAAATGTTTGGCATAATTTCAACCTATTATCATCACTAACAAGTAGTAGATGGACTAACCCAGAATCATCGTTACCACTTACACTGGGCATTAATTATCTACAGATGTTGGGTGACTTTTATGGTTTAAAAGCATATGCACAAAATATGCATCACTTGCATGTACGGTTACAAATAGATAATACTATGGTGGTAGCCTACATTAACCATATGGGCAGCATAAAATCGGTATCATGCGACAAGTTGGCAACACAATTTGGCAATGGTGTGTCGAAAGACATATTTGGCTATCAGTAACTTACCTGCCAGGTAAGCTAAATACAGTGGCAGACACCAGGTCACGTAAATTTAATGACAATGGATGTTAAACCCCAAATAATTTGCAAATGTTATCATGCAATATGGCATGCCAGATATCGATTTATTTGCATCAAGGCTAAATCACCAGGTACCTATGTATGTCGCTTGGGAACCAGACCCTGAGGCAGCAGCGGTAGATGCGTTCGCGCTGGATTGGGGAAATTCTTCTTCTATGCATTTCCTCCCTTCTGCCTCATCAGTTGGTGACTATGCACAATACAAATGGGCTCTGCTTCAGGTATTTTGATAGTACCCGACTGGCCTACACAGCCATGGTTTCCAAAACTCCATGACATGGTTGTTGAAACTCCAATGGTATCCCCAGTGACCCAGAGTTATTAACACCCAGTGTCGGGCACAAGCCACCCGTGCCATGAAAATCAAACTCCTGGGTTGCAGATTCTGCACAAACCACTTCTGGGACTGGGATTATCAGAACAAACCATCGACGCAATGTCAGCATCCCTTCGAACATCCACTAAAAAACAGCACTTGTCCAGCATCAAGAAATGGGAGAAGTACTGCTTGGATAAAGGGACCACCTACTCAACCGCTACAGTTACCAACGTACTGGAATTCCTGGCGAACCTTCACCACGATGAAGGACTCAGCTACAGAGCCATCAACACAGCTAGAAGTGCCCTGCCTGTCTATTTAAAACCAGCTCCAGGACAACAGGCCATGGGGTCCCACCCGCTGGTGGTCAAACTAATGAAGGGTATTTACAACTCTAACCCCCTAGACCAAGGTACACCCATACATGGGATGTCAGTGTGGTCCTGACATACCTCAGGGGATGGCCACCAGCCAGACCCCTTAACCTGGAACAATCTATGCTCAAAACACTCATGTTGATGGCACTTGTATCTGCACAGAGGGTCCAGTCACTACACCTATTGCGACTGGACAATATGATCACAGCTCCAGACCAGATCTGTCGTTATCCAGCGACAGATCAAACGGAGCAGACCAGGAACACCTAATCCAGTCGTGGAATTCCGGGCTTACCCACCAGAACCACGGTTATGTGCCATGACCCACCTACTATCCTACATAGACACAACCAAAATATTCGAGAGAGATGAAAAGCCTTGTGGGTCAGTCATAAAAAACCTTATGGTCGGGTGACGAGCCAAACCATTGCGAGATGGCTCAAGCAGGTGCTAAAAACTGCTGGGATAAACACTAACATGTACAAATTTTATTCCACCAGGGCAGCATCCACGTCGACGGCTAAAAGAATGGACATGCCTATAGACCACATCCTGGCTACAGCAGGATGGTGGGGAGAAAGACCGTTCAGAAATTTTATAATAAGCCGTTGGCAAAACCTGTTTTATTTGCAGTAAAGATTTACGGACTGCAAATATTTAATTTAAGCCCAGGGGAGCAATTTAATTTCTTTGTTGTTATTGTTAAAGAATACCATTGTGTTTTTCATCAAACAGATTCATTGGTTGATTACGATAACACTTCCTCCCTCAAGAACTTCGGCAGTGAGTGAAATAAAACTGTTACACGGTTTGAAATCACAGAGCTTTGAAGTCTTCACGTAGTCACTCACGTGACTCCGAAGTAAAATAGTAAGATTAAACGAGAACTTACCAGTTTGAAGTTTGGTCTGTATTTTATGAGGAGTTACGATGAGGGATTACGTGCCCTCCGCTCCCATCCTAATAATATGGGTCAAACTGATAACTGATGTCTCCTTTTCTTTACTATGTTTACTTCAATAACTGTGTCTATCTGTGATTCCACACCGCTGCTTGGAAGTATGCCGCGCATGCGCGCTGAGCGGGTTCTTCACGTAATCCCTCATCGTAACTCCTCATAAAATACAGATCAAACTTCAAACTGGTAAGTTCTCGTTTAATCTTACTATTAAACCGCATTTCTTTCAATGCAGGGCACTTGAAAGCTAATTCAGATGAAGTTGGGATATGGATATGAACACGAGACTGAGATATTATAGCTATTACAGCAACATGGCTGAGGGAAGGATCAGACTGGTACCTTTTGATGTAATTATCATTCGGTATAAATGGTAAAATCATTAATCATTGCCATCTTATAAAAAAAATGTATAGCAATTACTTTTACCTGAAGCATAGTTCAATCAGGTCTGGTGGGTGGTCTAGATTGTCCATATACCCAGCACCAAACTTCTGAAACAAGTATGCTACTCTGAGTTCTGTCATGGCAACAGATTCCCTGGGAAACAGAGAATACATTGTGGTGATATCCTCAAAATGTCTTTAAAACAAATATCCCCAATGACTGATGGGAATCTCTGGTCTTTGATCAATCAAAATTGAGAAGCCACATCCAGGATTAAGTGAGTATTTCCAGTATCTATGAGGGAAGCAAGCAGAGGCAAAGAGCAAACAGAAGAATGAGCACTTCAAACAACCTATCCCATTGCCCCATCAAGTACCTGATGCACCTCTTGCCCATCGATGGTGGAGTCTATGGGTCTCAAGTGGATGCAAGTTATCCTCAACACTAAGGGACTGGCTAATAAAAAAGAGCCTATAGAAAGCTGTCGAGCACCAGTAAAAAAAATCATTTGAATCTGGATTTGTTCCAAAAATGAATCATTTCTCTAAAATAGTTAAGTCTGCTTGGACAAGTGTTTTTGGTCATTTGAGCAGACCAATGTGACAAGGCTTATTTATTTTAAGTTTTTTATTTAATGTCCTTGAGGGTTCTTGCTCTCTGTGTGTCCAAACAGATGGCTTTTGGCATAAACACAGGTCGAACATGTCAATATTTTATGACTCAGGTTACAGCCACAGGGTTGTTTGTCTCTACAATTAAGATCTAACCATGGACAAAAGGATAATAAGACCCACAACAACACTCCCAGAACATTCAGGAGATATTCAGTCCATTTCCTCTAGCCTACATAAACAAACCTGTTGCACAAAAGGATCATGAATCAAATCCACACTTTTCAATACTTGAAAAATCTTTAAAGTAATGAGAAACTAGAAGTAGAAAGCAGAAAAGAAAATGGCTACATGCCCACAGTGGCAGACGTTATTGTAACAGTGGCAACGTTTATTGTAATTATCATTCAGTATTTGATAAAATCCTACATTTAATCATTGCCATCTTATAAAACCATGTGAATGTATTAGTGAATAGTAATTATCCTTTACCTAGAGCACAACTTTGAATCCAAAATGTCCAATGTCAGAATAAAAGTTGTTGCCTTGGTTTCTATGTAAATTACCTTGAATATGATAATGTAATGACAATATTTTACTTGCACAGAACAGCATTCAATGCATCAGCTTTAACTTGTAATTCACAGAAGGGACAATTAGTTAAGCATGTGATTAGCAGTTTCAGGAACGTGCTGATATTATAATCATGGAGTGGTAAGCAGCATTACTGAATTGAATGATTTGATTTTTAAATGCATTTTAGCTGAGAGTGGAAACAAAATGTCTTCTTTGGGTATATACATAAACTTGACTTCATCCAAAATTCTGCTATCCATTTCTAGGTTTTAATCAAATAAGACCCACTTCTGTTGGGAGATGGTAATTGCCTGGCACTTAATACATATAATACATATAATTGTATTATATGATTTTTACTTGTCATTAAGTCACCCTTGTCTGAATGTTGTTTGAATCTTGTTACATGCGAGTGTAGATTATAGGAAGTACTATTGAACATCCCTGCATCTGATCTCATGATGGATCCAAAGTCACTGATGATTACGATTTAAAAAAAAATCGTAGCAATGGCAGCTGCAATGGGAACTAGAGGACAGGGTATCCGCAATACCCTGAGGATTAGTGTCAAGGATCTCAGTGAGGGGATGCCCTTCAGTCGGGACACCTTTGTAAAAAAGGTATTGCTGGAAACCTGCAAGTTCGAGCCCAGGGATATCTACTGCCTCCAGGACTTCCCGGGTAACGGCTATTTCGATGTTACATTTGTGCTTCCGACAGGATGGCAAAAACTGCTAAAGGATTTCAAGGAGAAGGGGAATGAAGCTCCGCTGTCGTTGCTGAAGGTGCAGCCACTCTTCACCCTCCCAAACCAAAAGGAAAGGACGATCACGGTCCATATGTTTAACCCACATGTGCCCGTAGTGGATGTCCTCACCTTCCTTGCTCGATACGTCGACGGAGCAGGGAACAGCGTGGACGTGAAGGATCTGCATGGGATTTGGACGAGCAAGCGGCAGGTCAAGGTAAAACTGAGGGTGGACAAGGAAGGAACTCTCCTCCACCCTCCATCAGTTTTCGCAATTGGAGGAAACCGAGGATATTTAATTTACGTGGGGCAGCCCAGAGTTTGCAGAAAGTGTAATAAGCCTGGACATGTGATGGCCCAATGCAATGCAGTGGTCTGCAAAAACTGCAAAACGGAGGGCCACGAGACAAAGGACTGTCAAGCCAGCAAGAACTGTAACCTGTGTGGGGAGGGAGGCCACCTTTACAGGGCCTGCCCAAAAAGAGCATGCACATATGCACAGGCAACAAGAGGGGCGGCTTCCAGCACCCCCAGGGTAGGTGAGACACCCACTACCACTGCCAAGTCCCCAGCAGAAAGGGGAAACAGGGATGAGGACAGCCCAACCACCTCAGCCACCCCAACCACCTCGAGCCCCCAAGTGCCAGGAGAACTCCAGCACCAAGCCCAGGAGGGAGAGTCGATGGAGGAGGGGGGAGAGCAAATTTGGACTACTGTAAAATACAAAAAACACCAGAAGGGTCAGCACACGGAGCAGAGGCCAGAAAGGGATGGCAAGCCCAAAAAAACCACCAAAAAACGGTCTCTCTCCCTGACAGAAGGGAGAAACCTCTCCTCGTCGGAGGATGAGGCGAACGGGAAACCCCACAAGAAGAAAATCGGGGCGGAAAGGAGAAGGTGCAGGACGATTGTACACCTGCACCAGGAGACCGAGAGCAGTGCAGCGGTCGAGGGGCTCCAGCCCCAGGACATCGGGAGCAGTGCAGCGATTGAGGGGCTCCGGCCCCAGGACAACGGGAGCAGTGCAGCGGTCGAGGGGCTCCGGCTCCAGGACAACGGGAGCAGTGCAGCGATCGAGGAGCTCCAGCCCCAGGGCATCGGGAGCAGTGCAGCGGTCGAGGGGCTCCAGCCCCAGGGCATCGGGAGCAGTGCAGCGGTCGAGGGGCTCCAGCCCCAGGGCATCGGGAGCAGTGCAGTGGCCATTGGGCCCCAGCTCCGGGCAACCGGGAGCTTTGTAGCGGCCGATGGGCCCCAGCTCCGGGCAACCGGGAGTATCGTAGAGGCCGATGGGCCCCAGCTCCGGGCAACCGGGAGCAGTGCAGCGGCCATTGGGCCTCAGCTCCGAGTTTCCGGGAGCAGTAAGCCTGTCACTGAGCCCCAGCCACGAGAGACGGGGGAAGCGGCACACCCAGAAGGGGGTAAAACGAGCAGCCCCCCCCCAACGACACCTCGGGTTACCACAGGGGAAACCCAACCCGTTGAGGAGGCCGGGTATCTGAGCCCAGGAAAGGTGAGGCAATTCACCGAAGCGGTGGGCATGAGGGAGCAGGAAAACGGACTCTAAAGGACAATGGAGCTCAAACTGGCATCCTTAAACGTGCGCAGTGTGAAGAGCACTGCGCGATGTGTTAATGCCTTGCAGTACCTGGCCAAGGTCAAGGCAGATGTGACTTTTCTACAGGAGTGCGGGTTGCCACACCTCCGCTGTTATCGGAGGTGGTCGCGATGGTGGCCCCACGGACTGTCTGTGTGGTCGGGGGGCAATGATTGTCGTGCTTCTGGCCTGGGGATATTGCTGCGGGGAGGGAACTTCGCCATCACTGAGGTCAGGGAGGTGGTTGCGGGGCGTCTCCTCGTGGTGGATGTAATGTACCGTGGTTCTCCGCTCCGGCTGATTAATGTGTATGCCCCACCCGTGCGGAGCGAGCGGCAGGCCGTTCTCCAGCAGCTCCCAGTGCTGTTGGCCACGTCCCGGCAGCTCGTTCTGGCCGGTGACTTCAACTGCATCATTGATGTGGCTGGACGATCCGGCAGTGCCGACAACAGACTGGACAGCACGTCCAAGTTCCTGATGGAAACGGTAAAAGACGCAAAGCTGCACGACGCCTTCAGCGACCCTGCAGGCGGGTCCCAGCCGCGGTTCACCTGGTCGAGATCGGACGGTTTGGCCCGATCCCGGATAGACTTCGTCTTCACCACGAAAGCCGTCACGGTGAGACACACCGACCTCACGCCGGTGTTCTTCTCTGACCACTGCCTCCTTCAGGCTTCCTGTCACCTACAGGAGGACCGGAAGGCAGGCAGAGGGACGTGGAAGTTAAATGTGAAGCTGTTGACCCCGGAGAACGTGGAGGAGCTAAAGAGGGACTACGCACGTTGGAGAACGGTGAGGCCCCTCTTTGACTCCCCGACACTCTGGTGGGAAGCAACCAAGGAGAACATTAAGAGGTTCTTCATAGCCAGAGGGGTTCAGAGAGCAAGACAGAGTCAGAGGGAATTGTGCCAACTCCAGACAGAATTGCAACAACTGCTCCTTCTGCAGTCGAGGGGGGTGGATGTGAGGGAGGAACTTAGAGAGGTGAAGGACCGGCAAGCTCGGCTCTTTACCTCTGAATCCTCCAAGATCATCTTCCGATCCAGGGTCCGCCATGTGGAGCAGGATGAGACGTGCTCACGTTTCTTCTTCCATAAGGTTCACAGGGGGAGCTCTGTGATCAACAGCCTTAGGGAGGAGGACGGCTCGGTAGCATCCTCGCAGACAGACATGATGAGGGTCTGCAAATCCTTTTACTCGGAATTGTATGACCAAAAGGCCACAGACAGCACCGCCTCCCAGAACTTCCTGTCCTCTATCACGGAGGTCTTGGAGGACAGCAAGCAGGAGAGTCTGGACCAACCACTGACCCTAGAGGAGCTGACTGGCTCCATCCGATCCTTTGACTCGAGTAAAACTCCCGGAAGCGATGGCTTACCGGCCGAGTTGTATTCGGCTCTGTGGGACTGGGTGGGCCCGGACCTGCTGGAAGTGTACAACGACATGCTTCTAGCCGGCAGCATGTCAGACTCCATGAGGAAGGGCAGCATCACCCTAATCTACAAGCAGAAGGGGGAGATGAAAGATATAAAGAATTGGAGACCCATAACATTGTTGAATGTAGACTACAAGATCCTGTCTAAGGCCATCGCCAACCGGGTCAAGTCTGCTCTGGGACGGGTGATCCACCCGGACCAAACCTGTGCTGTACCTGGCAGGAAAATCTCAGACAGCCTAGCGCTGCTGAGAGATACCATCGCCTACGTGCAGGACAGACGGGTGGATGCCTGCCTAGTCAGCTTGGACCAGGAGAAGGCCTTCGACAGGATATCGCACACGTACATGAGGGACGTGCTCTCCAAAATGGGTTTTGGGGAGGGAATCCGAAATTGGATCAAACTGCTCTACACCGACATCCGTAGTGCAGTCCAAATCAATGGGTGGGAATCAGACAGTTTCCCTGTAAGGTCTGGAGTCAGGCAGGGTTGCCCTCTCTCTCCTGTCTTGTTTGTCTGCTGTATTGAACCTTTTGCCGAGTCCATCAGGAAGGATGCGAGCATAAGAGGAGTGACATTGCCAGGCAGTGGGGGCATTCAGGTCAAGACCTCCCTGTACATGGACGATGTCGCCGTCTTCTGCTCGGATCCAAGGTCGGTCCGCAGATTGATCAGCATCTGTGACCAGTTTGAGTCGGCCACGGGAGCCAGGGTGAACCGCAGGAAGAGCGAGGCCATGCTCTTTGGCAACTGGCCCGACCGATCTTCCATCCCCTTCACCATCAAGCCTGACTTCTTGAAGGTGCTGGGAATCTGGTTCGGGGGGGCTGAGTCGAGTAACAAGAATTGGCTGGAGCGGATAGCCAGGGTGGGGAGGAAGCTGGAGCTGTGGAAGCAACGCTCCCTCTCCATAACCGGGAAAAATTTGGTCATCAGGTGTGAGGTGCTCTCGGGTCTGCTGTACTTGGCACAGGTGTGGCCTGTCCCTCCCTCCTACGCCACGGGGATCACCCGGGCCGTCTTCCAGTTCATCTGGGGGTCGAGGATGGACCGGGTACGACGGGTCACCATGTACAAGTCGGCAGACAACGGGGGCAAAAGCGTGCCCAACGTCGCCCTCATCCTGATGGCCACCTTTGTGTGTGGCTGCATCAGGCGGAGTGTAGAGCCAAGGCACGTGGGCACTAAGTGCCACTACCTGCTGAGGTTCTACCTGTCCCCGGTGTTGCGAAGGATGGGCCTGGCGCAGATGCCACGCAATGTACCAGTCAGCTGGACATTGCCGCCCCATCTGACGTCTGTTGACAGGTTCTTCCGGACCAACACCTTTGACCACAAGTCCATCGGGCAGTGGTCAGCACGTAATGTCCTGCAGGCACTGCAGGGAAAGGACTCGATGGATCCGGTGGCGTGGTTCCCAGAGCAGACTGCCCAGCTTGTCTGGCAAAATGCCTCATCGCCAGAACTGACCAACAAGCACCAAGACCTGGCTTGGCTGGCGGTGAGGGGAGCCCTCTCAGTTAGATCCTTCCTGCACCGTCGGAACCTCACTACCAGCGCACGCTGCCCCCGGGACGGTTGCTATGGAGAGGAGACGGTTGCCCACCTCTTTGCAGAGTGTGGATTTGCAAAACGAGTCTGGAGAGGTATGAAAGGGTCCCTGGAACGATTTATCCCGAACAGCTCCGTCACAGAGGACTCTGTGATTTACGGACTGTTCCCAGGGACACATTCAGAGACTGACATCGAGTGCTGCTGGAGGGTCATCAACTCGGTGAAAGACGCTCTTTGGTCTGCCCGAGCGTTGCTCACCACCCAGCAGAGCGAGATGTCCGTCAGGGAATGTTGCCGACTGGCCCACTGCAGACTGCAGGAGTACGTGCTAAGGGACTCACTGAAGCTTGGTGCAGCCAACGCCAAGGCTCGGTGGGGGAGGGCCACAGTCTAGGGTCCTTCCGCTGCTGGACATGGGGGGCACAGTATGGTGGAGACGCCCCTCAAATTAAATTAAATTAAGGGAAGGTATCCCACACCAGAGGGCCACATGAGTGGCACGGGTGGGGGACATTTTTTGTGGAACTTGAAATGTCAGATGGAAATTTTCGCACTTTGTACACATTGTATATATTTATTACTTGAACAGGGGCCACAGAGTGGCACTGGTGGGGGACTGTTTGGTGAAATTTGACAAATGTAAAAAAAAATTGTACTGGAAAAAGTTTGTATAGTCTCCGAAAATGTCGGATGAAATTTGTTTTGAATGGTTCAGAAATTGTATATATTTACCAATTGAATAAAGTATATTTTGAAATTAAAAAAAAAAAAAAAAAAAAAAAAAAAAAAAAAAATCCAAAGTCACTGATGAAGCTGCTGATGATGTACGTGTCGAGGATACTCCAGCAATGATGACCTCGGGTTGGGGTAACTGACCTCCAACAACCACAACCATCTTGCTCTGCGAGAGGTGTGACTTCAACTGCAAAAAGTATTTTCTCCTTGCTTTCTATTGCCTACATTTTAATTAGCTCAGGTTGGAAAGGTAATCTAGCCATTGATTATATTTATATTGCAATTCAGACCAATTATATTGACACTGCAAAAATGGTGCTGCTGAAAAGATTTAAAGATACGCTTCAAGAAAAATAGTATACATTTAATTTTGGAGTCAGCTATTTCAAACAGACTTCTTTTTACTGCAAAGCATGAAAGCTCTTTTGTGTCCGAGTCACTGCTGTATCAGATGAGGAAGGTGCATGGAGAGTAACCCTTGTCTGGTCTAATGATATTTCAGCTTCTCACACTGTGATTGGTACTTAAAGCAACAAACACAGGATCTCAGGGACAAAGAATGGACTGATCAGTTTAAAAAACACACAGATTCTATTTAAATTGTAATTCAGACCAATTATATTGGCAGCAATTTACTGCAAAAGTACCTGTGAAGTTCATTTTTTCTCCAGCAAAATCTAAATCATAAATCAGGTGGAAATGCAATGCCTCTAAGTGTGTAATAGTAAGTGGCTTGGTACCTGGCAGAGCCTCTCCTGTTGCTTTCCTGCTGTCATCATTGCCCAGTGGGCAGCTCACTTCATCTTACTTAATCATTCTGAACACAGAAGTGGAGAGTTGTGTACTCAAGCTGACAGAAATTTGATTTTTGGTCAATCTCGACATCTAGTTTCTTGTTAAAAACAGTTTGAAGATTTTACAAGTCATGAAAAGTGTGGATTTGATTCACGATCCCTTTGAGCAACAGGTCTGTTTATTTGAGGAGGTGTCTGAAAGAAATCCTGATTCAATTTGTTGATAATCTTTAGAAAGCTCAGTTATGTTGATATCACACGGTTTCAAGCAGCTCTGGATAAATCTGCACCAGCATGTTATAGGTATATTTAGTTTAGTTTAGTTTATTGTCATGTGTATCGAGGTACAGTGAAAAGCCTTTGTTGCGTGCTAACCAGACAGCGGAAAGATAATACATGATTACAATAGAGCCATCCACAGTGTAAAGATACATGATAAAGGGATTCATGTGAATAACATTTAGTGCAAGATAAAGCCGGTAAAGTCCGGGGTGTCCAATTAGGTTGATAGTAGTTCAGGACTGCTCTCTATTTGTTGGTAGGATGGTTCAGTCGCCTCATAATAGCTGGAAAGAAACTGCCCCTGAATCTGGAGGTGTGTGTTTTCACACTTTTATACCTTTTGTCCTATGGGAGAGGGAAGTAGGGAGAAAAAGAGGCCAGGGTGTGACTCATAGAGTCATAGAGTATTACAGTGTGTAAACAGACCCTTCAGCCCAACTTGTCCCAGCTTCACTAATCCTACCTGCTAGCATTTCCCCCAAACCTGTCCTATCCATGTACCTGTTCTAACTGTTTCTTAAATGTTGGGATAGTCCAAGCCTCAACTACCTCCTCTGGCAGCTTGTTCCATACACCCACCACCCTCTGGCAGCTTGTTCCATACACCCACCACACCACCTGGACTTCCACTGTTACGCTGATGACACCCAGATTTACCTCGGCACCAAATCCCCCCACAACCCCCCCCCTCTCCCATATCAACTCCTGTTTGTCAGCTATAAAAACCTGGATGCAACATAATTTCCTCAAACTCAACAGCGATAAGACAGAATTCCTCCTCATAGGCTCAAAAGCCACTCAGCAAAATCAATAACCCCACTCTCACCATCGACGGCACCACTGTCTCCCCATCTCCCCAGGCCCGCAACCTTGGCGTGATCTTTGATTCCACACTCTCCCTTGAGCCTCACATCCGCCATGTCATTAAAACCTCCTTCTTTCATCTCCGCAACATCGCCAAACTCAGACCCTCTCTCACACCGCCTGCTGCTGAAAGACTCATCCATGCCTTCATCTCCTCCCGACTGGACTATTGCAACTCACTTCTCCTTGGCATCAGCTCCACCTACATCAACCGACTCCAACTGGTCCAGAACGCAGCCGCCCGACTCATCACCCACACCAAATCCTGGCATCACATCACTCCAGTCCTCAAAAAACTTCACTGGCTTCCCATCTCCCACCGGATCACCTACAAAATCCTGGTCCTCACCTACAAAGCCCTCCACCATCTGGCCCCCACATATCTCATTGACCTCCTCTCCCCCTACCAACCCTCACGGTCCCTCAGATCCACATCAGCCGGTCTCCTCTCCATCCACAAGTCCAACCTCCGCAGTTTTGGGGACAGAGCCTTCTCCAGGGCAGCTCCCAGGCTCTGGAACTCCCTCCCCCAACTGATCCGCAATTCCGTGTCCCTCCCCATCTTCCAGTCCCGCCTCAAGACCCATCTCTTCACCTCTGCCTATCCTTAGCCCCACGTCCCCGTCCCTTTTCATCTGTGCATTAATTGCCTCATGCTGTGTTTTGTATTGAATTCTGTCTTTACTTTGTGTACTAGTCATGTCTCTACTATTTATTTCATTCCCCTTACATGTTTTTCCTATACATGCTCAATTTTTGTAAGGTGTCCTTGAGACTCTTGAAAGGCGCCCATAAATAAAATGTATTATTATTATTATTTGTATGAAAAAGTTACCCCTCAGATTCTTATTAAATCTTTTCCCCTTCACCTTAAACCTATGTCCTCTGGTACTCGATTCACCTACTCTGGGCAAGAGACTCTTTCTTGATTATGCTGGTGGCCTGGCTGAGGATGTGTGAGGTGTAATTGTGAATTAGCAAATGCATATCAGCTAGTCTTTGAATTGAGTAGAAGAGTTTTAGGCAGAGTTTCTTAGTCCCTCTTAAAATTAGCAGCAAAGAGTTCTACTTGTATGAGATAAACCTCGATCGTGGAGTAAATCTGGGGTTAAAAATGCTTCCATACAATGGTTTCGCTCAAAGATTATCCCAGAAATAAAACCTCTCTGTCATTGTCTTTCAAATCAACAGATAATAGAGATATAATTCTAAATGTTGTTACATTTACATCTTCTGCAGAAGAAAAAAATAATCTAAACAGTGCCATGAGATTAGCTTGACTATGACAACCAGTTATTCAGTAATACCTCAGGAGTAGACTTACAACTGCACACACAGACCATTTAGGAGCAATGATTTGGAGGGGGAGGGGGACAGAGAACATTAATCTCTATTTTGTCTATTGGGTTTATTTTTAGTTTATTCCCAAGAAAAGTATTTTGAATTGAATATATATCTTACAACTGCAAAAATGGTGCTGCTGAAAAGATTTAAAGATACGCTTCAAGAAAAATAGTATACATTTAATTTTGGAGTCAGCTATTTCAAACAGACTTCTTTTAACTGCAAAGCATGAAAGCTCTTTTGTGTTCGAGTCACTGCTGTATCAGATGAGGAAGGTGCATGGAGAGAAACCCTTGTCTGTTCTAATGATATTTCAGCTTCTCACACTGTGATTGGTAATTAAAGCAACAAACACAGGACCCCATGAACAAAGAATGGACTGATCAGTTTAAAAAAAAATTAGTAAACCCAGCAAAGTCAATTTTTCATACAGAGGCCAAACAAATATATGCTTTCTCCTTTGGTGGAAGGGAGCAGGAATTGAAGGGGTGCAAATCCTTAAATTATTCAGCATATAGCCTCAAGTCTAGTATGATCTATCACCGTTTGACTGAAGCTGAACTAGCTGGGTGCCTGAGTGGTAAACCTAACTAGAGTCAAGAGACCTTGTATCTTGAGGTCATCACTTCCAAAGAGTCCACTGGAAGTTGGACATTTTATACTGGACAATTTGTTTTACATTTATCAAGCCAATTAACCTACAAATCTGTACATCTTTCGAATGTGGGAGGAAACCGAAGATCTCGGAGAAAACCCATGCAGGTCGAACCCGGGTCTCCGGCGCTGCATTTTTGCTGTAACGTAGCAACTCTACCGCTGTGCCACAACCACCATTATTGTCTTATGTCCCAGATAGAACTATGAAATTCTTACTTGCTGCAGCACAACAGAACATGCAAACACAGTATGATTATGACAAAGAGAGAAAAGAAAAGCTCAGTGTGTATATATATACACACATACTAACAACTTACTATATATATACACACATCCACACACTCAAAAAACAAACAAAACAGTGCAACAATAATAATAATAATAATAATAGTCTGTTGTAGTTCAGAGCCTATATAAGGTTGTAGTGTTTAATAGCCTGATGGCTGTAGGGAAGAAGCTGTTCCTGAACCTGGATGTTACAGTTTTCAGGCTCCTGTACCTTCTTCACGATGGCAGTGGTGAAATGAGTGTGAGGCAAGGATGGCGTGGGTCTCCGAAGATGTTGGCGGCCTTTTTGAGGCAGTGACTCCGATAAATCCCTTCGATGGTGGGGAGGTCAGAGTCAGTGATGTACTGGGCAGTGTTCACAACTTTTTGCAGTCTTTTCCGTTCAAGTTGAATCAGACAATGACGCAACCAGTCAATATGCCCTCTACTGTGTCACCTGTAGAAGTTCAAGAGAATCCTCTTTGACATACCGAATCTCCGTAATCTTCTCAGGAAGTAGAGGCGCTGATGTGCTTTCCTTATAATTGCATCAGTGTGCTGGTTCCAGGAAAGATCATCGGAAATATGCACGCCCAGGAATTTGAAGTTTTTGACTCTCTCCACCATCGTCCCATTGATATAAACAGGATTGTGGGTACTCATCTTCCTCTTCCAAAGTCCACAATCAGTTCTTTGGTTTTATTGATATTGAGAGCCAGGTTATTGTGCTGGCAACATTTGGTCAATCGGCTGATCTCACTTCTATACTCTGACTCATCACCACCTGCAATTCGTTCCATAACGGTGGTGTCGTCTGCGAACTTGACGATGGAGTTCGCACTATGTCCGGCTACACAGTCATGAGTATAGAGTGAGTAGAGCAGGGGGCTGAGCACGCAGCCTTGAGGTGCTCCTGTACTGATTGTTAATGACGGTGAAGCATTTCTGCCAATTCGAACAGACTGTAGTCTGTGGATGAGGAAGTCGAGGATACACTTTTACTTCACTAAAATGCAGTGGTAAAGAAACATTGAATGCGATGAAAAATCAATTGCTATCTTTAACATACCTCTGGCTGGAGAGCAGAGGACAACTCTGCACCCTCTCACCACTCTACAAATTATTTAACTGATACTACAAACATGTGGTGAAAAAGCACTCTGATCATCCAGTCTGAAGTACAGTGCCCTGATTCATCAAAGCATTTACTGAAGAATTAATCTCTGGTAGGTTGCACAAAACATGTAACTTAGCAGCTGCAGAGGGCTCCAGCAGCCTCCAGATTCATTCCACTGACTTGAGTTTTTCACCTTCAGCACAGGCCTGAAGGTTTTGCTCAAATGTGTTCATTTATTTGATGTAAGATTTATGAGATCGACATAGCCACACCATACACTTGTGAAATGTTAAATTGAGATTTTATGCAAACTTCGGATTCTGAAATTTTCTATGCTGTTTTATGACAAAATACTGTTCCTGAAGCAGACACCACCCATAAACCAGTTTACTGCTTCATGGTAAATTACATAATAACAGGAAGGCCTCCTTACTGCTCTCTTGAACCAGGTCAGCCAGTGGTTGGGGCAGATGATGCTTATGGTTGCGAGTAAATGTAGGCCAAACCTACAAGCCATTGTTGACTCATTCATGGAAGAGGATGGACCTACATTCAACATCTGCATGACAAAGATCCTCTTTCAACTTGTCCCTACTACACCACAGCTGGAACCCTCTGCAACTGCATTCTGACAACAAAGGTTCAGGGAGAGATAACAGAAAACACCTACAACCTCCCATCTCTTGTCAATGATGACATTTACCATTGCCTTCAATGTTTCTTTCGTCAATTGAGAAATAAAGATATGAAGGTTACGTCAGCACACATGGAAGAAACCCCGTGGGCTGGAGAGCAGTGTTCCCTTCCCTTCCAAAGGTTTCTGAGGTCCACAACAGGCATCTCAACATTTTGGAAAAACACCTCCAAAACTGTCTCCTCAAAATCTTCCAAATCAATTGAAAGGGTAAAGGGCCTGTGCCACTTGGGCGACCTAATCCGCGAGTTTGCCCTCGACTCATACTCGCAGCATGGTCGACACGAGGTCATAGGAGGTCTCCGTAACTTTCCTTTGTGCTCGAGAGTGGTCTCCGCGTACTCGATGCCTCAGCTAGTTTTTAAAAAACGCGCCGTTTAAAAAAAATATGTTAGAAAATGCCCGCGAGCAAAAAAAAGGTTCCAATGGAAAAAAAATCAATACTTTTTTTACTCGTAAGTTTAGTCGTAGTAGGTCGGCATGTTAGTCGTAGGTAATCGAGGGTAGTCGAAGGTAGTCGATGGTAGTCATAGATAATCTTCATCATAGTCGAAGGGAGGTTGAAGGAAATCGAAGGAGGTCGTCTTCACTCTCCCCTGTTCGGTGTCCAATTTTCCCGAAGTTAGTCGTACTTAAATTGACTTTGATGAGTCAGCTATATCACTAGCATGGCCAAAACCTCACTCTTGCAACAAGCATGCCATCCTAAGAGTTATGGCAGGATTACAGGGGAGAAAATTTCAATTATGTGTTCAAAACTTCCTTGAAAAAATGCAATAGCCCTACTGATTCTTGAGATTCTCTGCCTCATGTCCATTCAGAGTTATCTTTGATTACCTTACAAGATTGTTGCTTAATGGCCTTTGGTGAGATTTAAAAAAATTGTTCTGTCTGTCTTTCTGTCTGTCTGTCTGCTTGCGTGTGTGTGCACGTGTATGTATGCGTTTGTCTGTCTGGCGTGCCTGTCCACCCATAATATATTTTCCAGTACAATTACTGGGTTTACAAGTACAGTTCTGGGAAAAGATAAAGATTCAAAATTCCTAACTGGAACATAATCAAAGATTGGTGTTTCTGATAGGCATAGGCATTACTGGCATTCAGGCTGAGGACTCTGTCAATATCTTACCTCTAGTGGCAAATGGAAAGTAGATCGACATTCTGGGTTCTACTATTCGAAACATATAGCGTTACAATGCTAAGAACTATATTCTCCATTTTGGATCTTTTCTTTTACTCAATGTACTGTACTTGAGTTTGGCTTAATTATATTTATGTATAGCATTATCTGATTTGATTGGAAAGCATGCAAAACAAATGTTTTCATTGTACCTTGGTACATGTGCCAATAATAAACCTAATCTGCAGATGCATGTGGTGTACAAAAGCACTGGCAGGCCCAAAGATTTAAAAAGGTTCCAGGTCAAACAAAATGATGGATCTGTTGAGTTAGACTGCAAATAAGTTGCTCTGAAACTGATTTCTGATTGTACTTATGATCTTAGAAAAAAAGGGCATTTGACTCAGGACACAGCACGATCACAGTAAACTGGGTCAACCAGACCCATCAGAATACTGTAGCCTCAGCAAGCTGCAGACACCATTGATAGCTTGAACTCCCGGTGGCTCAGCACTTCAACTCCCCCTCCCATTCCCAATCCGACCTCTCTGTCCTGGGTCTCCTCCATTGCCAGAGTGAGCAACACCGGAAATTGGAGGAACAGCACCTCATATTCCGCCTGGGTTGCTTGCGTCCGGATGGCATGAACGTTGAATTCTCCCAGTTTTGCTAGCCCTTGCTGTCTCCTCCCCTTCCTTCACCCTCGAGCTGTCTCCTCCCATCCCCCCGCCCTCGGGCTCCTCCTCCTCCCTTTTTCCTTCCTTCTCCCCCCCACCCCCCATCAGTCTGAAGAAGGGTTTCGACCTGAAACGTCGCCTATTTCCTTCGCTCCATAGATGCTGCTGCACCCGCTGAGTTTCTCCAGCATTTTTGTGTACCATTGATAGCTTACTGGGGTTGTGCGTATTGTGGATAATATCCTCCATTTTAAAGTCAAATTTGCTTTTGCTATAATGTGTGATATGAATCCTGGTTTCTTCAGTAATCTAACTTATGAAATAGTGTTTCCATTTCCTTGGGATTCCACACGACATGCTTAGAAGAGAATTAAAGGTTTGATTTTCAGCAAAGTCAGCTTCCTGTCAAATATAGCAAAACACAAGAGTGCAATCCAGATAAGGTATCAGTGTGGTTACAGTGTCTGGGACAATCAGGTCTCGCAAGAATCAACTTCAACGCTCAAAACCTGCTGGTGACATACAAGTTGTCTCCTGTGGATTATCCTTGTATTTGTAATAGATAAAACTCTGAGATTCATGGACTGGTCTTAGGGTAAAAGGATTAGTTGCCATGAGTTAAATAAGTAAAACATTAGTCATTTGTTTTATCATGCAGTTTTTCTTGTCAATATATTTCTATCTTTCCAGCTTCCCTCACGATATTGTGATAATTGCTGAATAGTGGCTGTTAAATGCATCATATCCATTTCTAAACATTGATAACAAGGATTGGTAGGCTATTCAACCTTTGACAATCCATTGTTGTCAAACCTGGTCTTGTCATCATGTAAAGTCCTCACAGACTCTCTCTTCAGCAAAGGTCATGACGCAGTAATTAATAATAAACATTTACAACTTTAGGAATTTTACCCAGCAAGAAATCAATCCCCAATCCAAACGAGATAAGTAATTGTAAAATAAAGTCATGGTGGGATGGTATTTCAAATCTTTTAAATATTGGTTGAATCCACATTCCTGTGAATACGCTTCACATTAAGATCTGATAGGATTTTGATCCAGGTGGCCACTGGTCAATGAAGACAGCTTTACCCATGGGCAAATAGACACATGGAGCTGGTTATATAATTGGGGCTTGAAAAGAGCTCATTACCCTGAACGAAGACCAGAGTTAAGTGCTATCACTAAGATAAACTCAGCCAATCTTCATTTGGAAACATTACTACAGCAGAACCTTTGGTTTGTAAGTGGTTATCAGTCGGATACAAAACTTTTTGGAGGGGAAATTATTGACTTTTCCTTTAAGTTTAGGAACAAATTTATTTCTAGGGTAATTGAATGGCTGAAGTTAAGTGCACCATTTCAGCTAAGAGTCTTCTCTGCAGATTCAACCACAAAAGGATTATATCCCTTCTTCTTGCGTACGGCGCGCACGGCCTAAAGTTGCAGGACAACTTGTTCTATTTGATCTTATTTGATTGTGCAGGCCAGATTGATTGCATTCGTCGAAACAGTGCGGACCACGTGAAGGTTGTAATCTCCCACCCCGATTATATCCCAATTTTATCTCACTTCAATGGTTCCTTAACATTGAGATGCTATAGGAATTTAGCAATAGTGGAAAGCAAATAATTTTCTTGGAGCAGAAACAAAATCCCATTTATAAACAAAGTTCTATGTTCAGATTGTGATTATCCCTTAATGGAAAAATGTGGATCAGAAATGAAATAAAGATAACATCTTTTATGTTTGGTTTGGAAGCCTGACATCAACACCTCATGGACCATATATACTTCATTAAACACATGATAGGAATTCAGATGAGAAAAAGGGATGGCGAAGAAGGGAAAGGAACTTTATACCAATGGTGACCAACTGGCAAGAGTGGCTTGAAAGGCTTTGTATTATTAAAATATGGAACTTAATATGACGGAGATCAAAAAACACATTTTCATCAGTTTTGAAAGGATTAATGGTATAATTCTAGAGGTCCAAGGCCGGTGGTTATGGACCAGAAGGACCCAGGGATGTAGAGAAAGGATGGTTGTGGGCGTTAGGGACTGTGATGATTATCATGACCTTGGGTGTAGGTTTGGGATATCAGAGAGAAGGAAGTCTTGATCCGCCGGTGATGGATGAGATCAGATGGCAGAATAATTGAACTGGATGGAGGTGTACTAGTGTGGAAGAAGATTTAAGATGACAATTGGAAAGTAGGATGATGATCCCAAGTTTGAGTCACAGGAAAAGATAGGTTTTGAATTTAAGAAAGGCAAACAGACTGGATCCCATGGGCTGGAACACATTCAAACAGGACCCCCTAAGTCTTGCCGAGGCAGGCCATGATTTTGCAGCAGAGACCTCCCTCTGCATGAGTACCTTGGTGGTGTTACCTTTGCACAAAACTCACTCACGAATGGTGATGTGAACAAACCAAGAATGAATGTGGTACATGTGACACATAGACATGCCTTGCACACTTGCAGAGGCCACTCTGCATGTCCAGATACCTTCCACCTTCAGTATAGCATAAGCACTGAGAAACCAGAAGCAAAATTGTTCTGTTAACAGATGAATATTTTTTTAATCTAAAATTTATGTATTTAATCATTATTTTTATGTTGCATTTCTCAACCCACCTTAGGAAACAAATGTTTTATTTACTGTTATAAGCAGACAGATTTTGATAATGTGAGAACATTTAGATCTTGATAGATTTGCTTTTGAAGTGGTGAAGAAGATAATCAGGATTTCAACAAACAAATACTAAAGTTAAACTAATTTCCAGCACTAAGAACATCGAGCTTTTTATCCAACTGGACAATGCGGCAATACTAAGTAAAAACAAGTAAAATTAAAATTTACCAATGTATGGCAATCTATATCTTCTCTATATATTATATAACTAAAATTCTGATCTTGTTATATTCCGGTTTGTGTGCTTTTTGTATTTGTGCAAAAACGGTACAGGATAGCACTACGATTTTTCGCCACCTCACCATTCTCCTGTACTGCAAGTGCAACAAGTTTTGTTTTAAAAGTTAAGGGCTGCCACCATATGTCCATACCAACCTATATTTTCCATCTACACTAGTCCCACCTGCCCACATTTGTCCCATATCCCCTGAACCTTTCCTATCCATGTACCTCTCCAAATGTCTTTTAAATTGTGTTATGGTATCTGGCCCAACTACCTCCTCTGGCAGCTCATTCCATACCGCTCTCTGTGTGAAAAAATTGCCTCTAAGGTTCCTATTAAATTCTTCCCCTCTCACCTTAAACCTGTCCTCTGGTTCTTGATTCCCCTACTCTGGGCAAAATACTTTGTGTATCTACCCGATCTGTTTCCCTCATTATCTTATACATCTGTATAAGATTACCCCTCATCCTCCAAGGAATAAAGCCCTAGCCTGCGCAACCTCTCCCTATAGCTGAGGCCCACATGTCCTGGTAACATCCTTGTAAAAAACTCATGAATGGTAAATATAGATGTGTGATCTGATGCTATTGATAATCCCAAAACATAATTTGATTTTCCTGGTTAGTCCTGGTTTCAGCTTAGTATAGTTTAGTTTAGTTTAGAAATACAGCCCGGAAACGGGCCCTTTGGCCCACACCGACCAGTGATCCCCGCATATTTTACACTATCCTACACACACTAGGGACAATTCATAATTATACCAAGCCAATTAACCTACAAACCGGTACTTCTTTGGAGTATGGGAGGTAACCAAAGATCCCGGAGAAAACCCACGCAGTCAGGGGGCAAACGCACAAACTCCGTACAGACAGCGCCCGTAGTCGGGGTCGAACTCGGGTCTCGGGCCCTGCAAGGTAGCAATTCTACCGCTGCGCCAACACGCCACACCAAGCATTCCTAAAAATGATTTTCCTCAACATGTGCGTTAGAAACACAGGAATATAAGAGGTGGGAAAATAAATAGGGCTACTTGCTCCTTAATTCTGTTCTGCCATTCAGTGAGATCATAGATGATCCAACATTGGCCTCAACATTACTTTTCTGCTCTCTTCACCGTATACCCTGACATTCTTACACTTCAAATATCTGTCAATCAATGCCTCAATTTAATCTGGCTCCACAAACCTTTAGGGTAGAGAATTTCAATGATTAATGACCTACTGAGGGAAGAAATTCCTCATCATCTCCGTCTGAAATAAGCAATCCCTTATATTGAAGCTACCCCCTCTGGTCCTTGATAGCCTCACTAGAGGATTTTCCTTTCATAAAATCATAAGGCAATCAGGCAGAGTCAACATGATCTTCTAAATGTACTGCTTTTATAATCTTAGTAATAGATTCCAGCACTTTCCCAATGACAGATGTTTGGAAACCTGGCCTATGGTTTCCTGTTTTCTGTCTCCTTCCTTTCATGAATTGTGGTGATATTTTTGTGGTTTTCCAGTCCTCTAGGACCGTTTCAGAATCCAACAAATTTTGAGAGATTACAAACAATCATTCACTTCCTATGAAGGCACTTCCTTTACTTTCAGTGTTCGGCTCCGGGTCCAGGGAACTTGTACTTTTGACCAACCAATTCATCTTTTACTACATTTCCTTTATCATCGTTACGTTTTTTGCATATTTTTCATTCATTGTTCTTTATCTCGCTACATTATCGTGTATATCTCTCATACCCCTTTCCTAAACTAGTCTGAAGAAGGGTCTCGACCCGAAAAATCACATATTCCTCCTCTCCAGAGATGCTGTTTTTCCCGCTGAGTTACTCCAGCTTTTTGTGTCTATCTTCAGCTTAAACGAGCATCTACAATTCCTTCCTACACATTTTTCTAATGACAGATATTATTCTTAGGTCTTCCTTCCATACAGACCTTTGATTATATATTATTATTGGAATATTTTTAGTATCTTCTATTGCACAACTGACAAAAATAATTATTTAGAAACTCTGCCTTTTCCCATTACAGACATTCCCCAACTTACGCAATAGACTACTTATGTAGAGAGAGAGTTAGATATAGCACTTAGGGCTAACGGAATCAAGGGATACGGGGAAAAAACAGGAACAGGGTACTGATTCTGGATGATCAGCCATAATCATATTGAATGGTGGTGCTGACTCGAAGGGCCAAATGGCCTACTCCTACACCTATTTTCTATGTTTCTATACAAATTCGCACTTACGTAAACAATTCTGTACCTAGTTCCTAGTGCAATCAAGGTAGTTTGTAATTTCCATAACACTGTAAGACCACTCGGGTTTACATCGGAAAGAAGTCAGCAATGACAGCAGAGCTTACCCTGAAGGCTACGCGCCGCAGAGAGTGCCCTGGATGCATCTGGACACCGCTGAAGCAGTTATCACTCTCAGTAACATACACAAAGTGCTGGAGTAATTCAGCGAGCAAGGCAGCATCACTGGAGTACATGGATGGGCAACATTTCGGGTCGAGACCCCTCTTCAACTCCGTGATTTATTTCAGGCAGAGGATGGGGACGGTGATTTTGACTTAGGTAATATCTGACTTATGTAAGAGTTCATGGAATGTAACTCTTACGTAAGTTGGGGAGTGCCTGTATTAATTCCCAAGACTCATGCTCTCAGGTATCAATGTTTACTTAGCTACACTGTTATTTTTTTACTTTACTCGAGAAATTCATGCTGTCTGTTTTATATCATTTGCTCGCATACTCACTCTTATTAATTCTCTTCTCCCTCTTAATAATTCTTTCAGCCATCCTTTGCTGATCCCCAAAAATGTACTAATCTTTAATTTAATGATACTGATGTTTGTTATATTGTATGCCTTTTTTTTCCAAATTCATTTAATCTTAACATTCTTAGTTAACATGCATTCTTCTTGAATAGAACTCTCTTTTCTTACCGGAACATACCTTTGCCAAGATTTATGAAATATCTCCTTAAATAACTGCCTTTACTAATCTGCTGCCTTATCCTTTAATTGATTTGCCCACACCTCTTGATCAAATCTGTCATCCTATTATCATCAGCCTTTATTAAATTTAGGACAGTAATTACAGATCAACATTTCCGATACTCAAACTGCATTTGAAAGTCCACCACACCTTGATCAGTCTTTCCTCAGGGATCCTTTCCTTAACATTTGTTAATTAATTCTGTCACATAACAGATCTAAAATAGCTTGCTCCCTGGTTAGATCCTTAATGTATTGCTCCAAGAAACCATCCCAAATAAACTCTGTGACTCTATAAAGATTATGGACTCTGTAAAGGTTATCCATGCCAATTTGATTAGTTCAACCTACATGGCAATTAAAATCATCCATGCCTACTGCAGTAATGTTCCAGTCCCTAGCATTACTTCTGGTACCAGACTAGAGGTACACATTAAGAAACAGAAGCATTTCCACTGCAAGCTCAAAACATTAAATGCATAGTTTTCTATTCTGTGCTTTGCTGCCAGATTGATGCTGTTCCTTTCATGGGACCACAAGGTCATTCGGTACGAATTCCTGATGAATGCCAAAGATGATCTGCTGAGGCACATTGGCAACCAAAAAACAAATCCATGGTGGGAAGCCAGGGTTATAAGGGATGCTCAGAAGCTACTTTGAAACAGTGCCAAATATATGTCCATATGCAGTAACAACTTTGTGAAGATAAGAAATCTTGGTTAAAAAATATCTACTTTTTATTATGTGGCCCAATATATTACTGATGCTGAATGTAAATACAGGCTAAGGAAGTTTCACCTGCAAACCAGTACCTGCCAATCCAGCCTAGACAGGTTCCACTTTGTTCAGTCTGTCAATACTCATTCCAAATAAAATATCTCATCCATCAGCAAAGGATGAGTCACAGAATATGAGATGCAATTTCCACTAACCCACTCAATATTGAAAGATGGACACTGACAAATCTTCCCGATATTGCTTTGAGTGTGTTCTTGAGCATACCAGGTAATATAAAGAAGACAGACACAAAATGCTGGAGTAACTCAGCAGGACAGGCAGCACCATTTGCCTCTGTACTCCCCAATTTGAGATTTGTAATAGAAAAAAATCACATGTAGTTAAAGTGCACAGTCAGATTTTAATAAAGGCCATTTTTATACATTTTGGTTTCACTATGTAGAAATTACAACAGTGAACAGAAATTACAACAGAAATTACATAGTCCCTCCAATTCAGGGCACCATAATGTTTGGGGCACAGCAATATCATGTAAATGAAAGTAGTCATTTTTAGTATTTTGTTGCATTACCTTTGCATGCAATGACTGCTTGAAATCTGCGATTCATGGACATTACCAGTTGCTGAGTGTCTTCCCTGCTGATGCTCTGCCAATCCTGTGTTGCAGCTATTGTTAGCTTATGCTTGGTTTGGGGGCTAGTCCTTCAGTTTTCTCTTCAGCACATAAAAGGTATACTCAATTGGGTTCAGATCAGGTGATTAACTTGGCCATTCAAGAATTGACCATTTATTAGCTTTGAAAAACTCTTTCGTTGCTTTAGCAGTATGTTTGGGATCATTGTCTTGCTGTAGAATGAACCGCCGACCAATGAGTTTTGAGGCATTTGTTTGAACTTGAGCAGATAGGATGTGTCCATACACTTCCAGAATTCACTATGCTACTACCATCAGCACTTGTATCATCAATGAAGATAGGCGAGCCAGGACTTTCAGCAGCCATACATGCCCAGGCCATAACACCCGCTCCACTGTGTTTCACAGATGAGGTATGCTTTGGATCTTGGGCAGTTCCTTCTCTCCTCCAAATTTTGCTCTTGCCATCACTCTGATATGTTAATCTTTGGCTCAAGACCTTTTTTCCAGAACTGTGGTTACTCTTTTAAGTACTTCTTGGCAAACTGTAACCTGGCCATCCTATTTTTGCGGCTAACCAGTGGTTTGCATCTTGCAGTGTACCCTCTGTGTTTCTGTTCATGAAGTCTTCTGCGGACAGTGGTCATTGACAAATCCACACATGACTCCTGAAGAGTGTTTCTGATTTGTCGGACAGGTGTTTGGGGGGTTTTCTTTATTATAGAGAGAATTCTTCAGTCATCAGCTGTGGAGGTCTTCCTTGGCCTGCCAGTCCCTTTGCGATTAGTAAGCCCACCAGTGCTCTCTTTCTTTTTAATGATGTTCCAAACAGTTGATTTGGGTAAGTCTAAGGTTTGGCTGATGTCCCTAACAGTTTTATTCTTGTTTCTCAGTCTCATAATGGCTTATTTGACTTTTGTTGGCACCACTTTGGTCCTCATGTTGATAAACAGCAATAAAAGTTTCCAAATGTGATGGAAAGACTAGGTGCTGAGAGCTCTCTTATACCTGCATTAAGAGGGCAATTAAACACACCTGAGCAATTACAAACACCTGTGAAGCCATGTGAAGCCTGTAAAGCCAAACATAAACACAGCTGTAATTTCTACATGGTGAAACCAAAACGTATAAAAATTACTTCAATAAAATCTGACAATGTGCATGTTATGTGACATGTGATTTTTTCTATCACAAATCTCAAATTGTGGAGTACAGAGGCAAATAAATAAATGATGGGTCTTTGTCCCAAACATTATAGAGAGCCCACTGTATCCTCTCACTGATATCAATCAGATCGCTTCACTAAATAGCAGCTTTTCCTTTCAGCGCATTACCTTTCCTTTCTGTTTTACTTCTCTTCGATCTCCCTGATCACACGTTTTCTCACTTTTTCGCAGTGCACTGTCACAAGTTTCCAGTGCAGAATTCCTGTTTGCCATGTCCAGATTCAATTAAGCTTTCAAGAGAGACTGAGAACTGATGCTTGCTCTCAGATTGGAAATTTCATTGTATTTTATTAATTAATACATCTAAATTAGAAGATGTGAAAATATGCATCAGTTATTAAAAAAAAACATTTTTAGTTTGTGGTTTACATTTTATAAATGACCAGATATGCTCTAAAACCTGGAATATCCCATTCAAATTCAAACAGTCTGTAACTCTTGTTGAGGCTTCATTGCACATAAAACTCTTTCTCTATTAGCATCCTATCAATTGTGTTCCCATTTAATTTGTGCGGCAGAGCTGTAGGCACAGCTCACCAGTCACTATAATTTTTCAGGAATACCTGGATCCACTGATATTGACTTAGCATACCAGCTAAAGCAAAATAGTTTTACATTTCACTGCTATCCTTAAGTATCCCAGTGAAGAAGTATGTTACCCATTTTCTACAGAGTAGAATGCTCCAAATAGAAGAAACCAGGTATCTCACACAAATGTCTCCATTATTCTAGAATTATGGTCTTTACAAAAACGTTCACAAAACTTGCTTTTTCAAAAAGATATTTGAGATGTGAGGGAATGTCAAATGAACTTTCAACACCATCATAAAATTCCCTGTCCCTCTTAAATCTTTGCAACTTTAATTCAAACCCTCGCATTTTATAAAGCCACATGGGCCTTTTGGGTATTAATCTCCATCTCTTTCAATGTCATCATTTATCAAGCCCCTACTACAGGCTGGCACTGTGCCTCAATTAAAAATTAATTGATGTGTTTACAGGAATTAACACATTTAGTTTAAAATATCCATTAAGTCAATGAATCAAATATCTATTAAGTCAATGAATCAAAGCCCTTCTCTATTTCTCTGAAGCATAATGTAAGGAAACATACATTCTGTGCTACAGGATTTTATGAAAATAATTCAAATAGTTATTTCGAAACATGACTAATGCACATAATTTCATGTCTGCTCACAACTTGTGTAAAAAAAAGAAAATGCTAACATGACCCCAGTGCCAATCAGTAAAACATTCCTTCTCAAATGAAAGCCCTATAAAATTCCTAATAAATATGTGTGTTTGTTCACATCCGGAGTCCCTCCCACACTGTTATGTTTTTGGCGGTATCTTTTAAGTTATGAATGGTTGAAGGCAAAATGTTACATTTCAAAGAAATAGGGATAACATAAAGATCAATTTTACATTGGTGTGGTGTAAATATGAATTAGAATATGTACGGGTCAGTAACAACATTACTGCAACCGGGCTGACTTTTGATGGAGGGTATTTTTGTTTGGTACATCAATGAGTTTTAGGGCAATTCTTTTTAACTGTGTTTGCAAAATGGCAAAATAAATATCTACTTTCAGAGGCATTAGTTGCCATTATCCTAAACATAGTTGTGCTCAGAGTCTGTTCCACACCATACGGTCGCATGAGTGAATATATGGGCTTTGCACTCGCCAGGATATAGTGGGCAAAGGTGGAAGTAAAATAAGCTCTTCACCATTTGCTGCAATCCGCTTATTGTGAGTTGAGATCAGTGAGAAGAGTAGTGAAGAGTCGTGTCAGTATAACACCTTGGAACATCTTCAGTTGTTATCAATAGCAACAGAGGTCTTCAACGCAGCAACCAAATGGATTATCATTATTACTCTGGGAATTGATTATTACACCATTAACAGTAAGTAGGAAGTCTGCCAAATGCAGATTCTCCTTGAAAAGGTGATTCGTAAACATACTACAATAAATCCTCGTTTTAATGGATCGATTAAATGCTACACTAGTCGCTTTACCTTCCCCCTCGACTCTATCCAAGGATCCAATAATTCTTTCCAGGTGAGGCAAATGTTCACCTGCACCTCCTCCAAACTCATCGACTGCATCCGCTGTTCCAGGTGTCAACTTCTCTTCATCGGCGAGACCAAGTGCAGGCTCGGCAATCGCTTCACCCAACGCTCCGCTCAATTCGTACTAACATAGAAACATAGAAACATAGAAAATAGGTGCAGGAGGAGGCCATTTGGCCCTTCGAGCCAGCACCGCCATTCATTGTGATCATGGCTGATCGTCCCCAATCAATAACCCGTGCCTGCCTTCTCCCCATATCCCTTGATTCCTCTAGCCCCTAGAGCTCTATCTAACTCTCTCTTAAATCCATCTAGTAATTTGGCCTCCACTGCCCTCTGTGGCAGGGAATTCCACAAATTCACAACTCTCTGGGTGAAAAAGTTTTTTCTCACCTCAGTCTTAAGACTGTGGCCCCTGGTTCTGGACTCGACCAACATTGGGAACATTTTTTCTGCATCTAGCTTGTCCAGTCCTTTTATAATTTTATAGGTTCCAAAAGAACCCCCTCATCCTTCTAAACTCCAGTGAATACAAGCCTAGTCTTTTCAATCTTTCCTCATATGACAGTCCCGCCATCCTTGGGATCAATCTCGTGCACTGCCTCAATCACAAGGATGTCCTTCCTCAAATTAGGAGACCAAAACTGTATGCAATACTCCAGATGTGGTCTTACCAGAGCCCTATACAATTGCAGAAGAACAAACCTGATCTCCTGGTTGCTCAGCAGTTCAACTTCTCCTCCCATTCCCATTCTGACCTTTGTGTCCTGGGCCTCCTCCATTGCCAGTGTGAGGCCCAGCACAAATTGGAGGAACAGCACTTAATCTTTCACTTAGGTAGTTTACACCCCAGTGGTATGAACATTGACTCCACTAATTGTAGATAGCCCTGGCTTTCTCCCTCCTCCCCCCCCTTCCAGCTCTCCCACAAGTCTACCGTCTCCACCTGTTCCTTTCTTCCCCCCCCTCCCTGACATCAATCTGAAGAAGGGTCTCGACCCGAAACATCGGCAATTCTTTCTCTCTAGATGCTGCCTCACCCGCTGATTTTCTCCAGCACTTTTTGTCTACTCGTGTTTTAATGGACCTCTTTATAACGGTTTTTGGATATAGCGGGCGATCTATCAACAGCTGCCGTGCTGCCTCCGACTCTTGCTGTCTCACCTGCCGCTTACAGCACCACTGCCCATGCCATCCCCAGCTCACACCACTTCCACTTGGGACCTTCTGCTGCCACCACTGGCCCACCACAGGCCATACCGCCACCACCGACACTTACCTGCGCTCCAGCCACCCGTGAGCCGCAATCGTTGAATCCGCCGATCCTTGCCTCTTCCCCGGCCGCCAACCGGCCGAGAACATCAACTCACCTGGATTCCAGGCGATAGTTCCAGACTGAGAGTCTGAAGAAGGACCTCGACCTAAAACTCACCTCTCCATGTTCTCCAGAGATGCTGCCTCACAGTTACTCCAACACATTGTGTCCTTTTGTGTTTTGACCAGCAACTGCAGTCGTTTGTTTCTACTACTTTAATAATGATAATACTGTACTCAAATATAGCAGACAATGGCAATAATGGACACCATTTTCCCTCCTGTTATAATGTGGATTTACTGCGTGTAAATTGTGCTGAGGTAGTGCGGACTGTGTCAGTGCATGCCGGATAATTCAGATGAACATGTTCTGGGACTCGATCCTGAGCAAAAACAACACGTGTTCATGGATATGTTGCACTTTGAACAAAGATTGCACTTATCAGTGCACAGGAGCAGCTTTAAACAAACCCAAATCTCAAGGAATTACAATTCCATATTAATTATGCCTCTGTTTTAATTTCATTTTATTTCAAATAAATTGTCTTCAAAAAGAAAATCAATTTAGTTGAAATTAGAATTGATAAACAATGTTTTTTGGATAAATCAGGTTATTGTTTATGGGTCCTTTAATTGTGAAACCTTTCTTCACTTTTATCATTTAGATGTGCAATTGCCTATTAGAGGAATGCAAAATTCCAGAAAATAAATTTCCAAAAACTTTTTCTCAAATTAATTTCTTCAAGACAATGATTATAAATCTGTAGTACATCTGATTTAAAAGTTGATCAATGAATTATTGTTTGGTTCCATGTTTTACACAGACACATGGAAGAGCTGGTTTAAAGCAAAGAGCGTTAGATATCTTCAGCACCAATCCATGGCAACACACCTTTAAGAACCGAGCTTGGACAGAATGACAAAGTACCTCGGAGTACATTGACGATTCAAGGGCCCTGAGGGATAAGGGATCATTCCACATACCTGCTCCAAATGCAAAGAAAAAGCTTTTATCTGGGTTTGCCTCCAGAAGTTCTGTCACCCTTTTGCCCATTCTTTCATTCCTCTTGTAGATTAACTCCTGGCGAAAATAGTTGTCTATCTCCTGAGCTGTCACCTGCTCGTGCGGCGGGAGGGTGGTGTTGATAAAGTTAGGCAGCTGTGAGAAGAACAAGCCAAGTGATTATTATTTTAAGAATGGCTCCTAGTATGACATAGGATTACAGATTCAAATGCTTTACTGTTGAGATAAGACAGATTTACTTAAATTGAGTTGAGGTGCAAGAATATTTTAGCTGCTAAAGCTCTCTGATAAAGCTGGCAGGCTCTGTACTTGGCTGATTTTTGACTTTGATAATATATACATATTTCTGGAATTAAAAAAAACATATTATCTGACTTTCCAAATAATTACATAGCGCTCCCCTGTATATTCATTAAGCAGGGCGACTTTGAGTAGATTTTAGCATATGCGGAGTTAGCAAATCTCAGCTGCATAAACTGCATTATCTTTGCACATTTTTGATATGTATGTCTAAGTGTTTGTCAGACTAATATACGATTGGCCTGAATATAGACACAAAATACTGGAGTAACTCAGCGGGACAGGCAGCATCTCTGGAGAGAATGAATGGGTGATGTTTACAATCGAGACCATTCTTCAGAATGAAAGTCACGGAAAAGAGAAACAAGAGATATAGACGATGATGTAGAGAGATATCGAAAAAATGAATGAAATATATGCAAAAAGGTAACAATGATAAAGGAAACAGGTCATTATTAACTGTTTGATAGGTGAGAACGAAAAGCTGGTGTGACTTGGATGGGGGAGGGATGGAAATGCAGAGGTTACTTGAAGTTAGGGAAATTAATTCTCATACCCTTGGGTTGTAAGCTGCCCAAGCGAAATATGGAGTGTCAGAGGCCAAGGGAGGACCTGATAGAGGTTCATAAAATTATGAGAAACATAGACATAGTCAGAGTATTTTACCCAGGGTAGAAACGTCAAATATTACTGGGTAAAGCTTCAAAATGAGAGGGGAAATTTTAAATAGAGTGTGTGGAATAGGTGCCGGAATGCACTGCCAGGAAGATTGGTGGAATGAGGTACAATAGTGACATTTAAGAAGTATTTAGACAGGCACATGAATATGCAAAGATTTGAGGGATATGGATTATGTGTAAGCAAATGGGATTAGTTTAATATGGTATCATGGTTGTGCTGTTCTGAGTTCAATGTTTATCCCATTTATTCAGATTATCACCACTGATTCTAGACCATTCATCCAGGGAACATTTCTATGCTTCAAGCCTGCAGATCTTATGAATAAAAGACAAGCACAAATGGATTCACTTCCTTAGCATTTATTGTTGCAGAATAAGCAATTTACTCTGAAGATAGACATAAAAAGCTGGAATAACTCAGCGGGACAGGCAGCATCTCTGGAGAGAATGAATGGTTTCCAGTCGAGACCCTTCTTCAGCCTATCTAGAAGTGTCTATCGTCAGTTTAAACAAGCATCTGCAGTTCCTTCTTACACATTGAGCAATTTACTCTTTTCATTTATCTTGTTGAAATCCCTCTGTAATGCCTAATTTAAATATCATAAGCCTGAAGATTTGCAAACATGTTTTTAACTATAGGTAAAAAATCCCTTGGATTTCCTTTTTCTAGAGAAAGCATATCAAACTGATTTATGGAGAAAAGCAGCTAACCCAGAAGCAATCAAGAAATGGGATTCTGGACAGTTTCAGGATAGGGGCGCCTGAAGCCATGAAAGCATCTGGGGACAATGTGGACTGAAGCTCACAGGCAGGGCATAGGTGAGACATCTGAAGCTGCCCTTGGATTTAATGCACACAGGAAGGTGTCAGACTGAGTTGTGCTACCAAGCAACTGGAGGTGAAAAATTGGGTAATTTGTATGTTAAAATCTTAAATAAATTCTCATTTGATTATTCACACATGTCAAATACCTAAGTTCTGTCAAAGGATAATTCGTAACATAATACAATTACATAACGTAGAAAACATGGAACCGCAGATGCTCGTTTATTTTAAAAAAAACAAATGCTGGAGTAATTCAGTGGGTCTTAAGACTGTTTGTGGTGGGGGGTGGGTAAGGGCTGGAAAAGATGAGAAGCAGGACGAAGCCCAGCAAGTGACAGATGAACAAGAAAAGGGGGGCTTGAATAGGCAGATGGTTGGTCAAAGGCCAGAGATAAAAAGACAAAAGGTGTGAGAAAAGGATAAAATAGATGACAATTGTGAAGCCAGAGGAAGAAATATGTGGAAGGGGAAAAATGGGAACACAATGGGTCAGGCAGGATCTCTGGGGGGAATCGATAGGCAACCTTTCGAGTCAGAACCCTTCATTAGTCTGAAGAAATGATGGGATCTGACCCGAAACATCAACTGCCCATTCTCTCCACATATGCTGTCTGACCAACTGAGTTCCGCCAGCACTTTGTGTTTCGGTCAAGATTCCAGCATCTACATTTTTTACTGTATAGAGAATATACTTGGCCTCCTCTATTCTCTCAAATAGATTCAGAGAATCTATGGAATATTCTAAAGAAAAGCAAGAAGATTGTCCCAAATTGTTTTTTTGTAGGAGTTTGCAAACTGCTAATTGTCCGATTATATTTCCTGCCGGAGAGAAGCGACAACATTTCAAACTTACTTATTTTGCTCTTGTGGACTTTAGGATGTCATTAAGATGTGAAAGAGCTAGGAAGGAATGCAAGTCTTTCCTTCCAAGTTTTTTCCAAACTTGCATTGAAAGAGGCGCCAAAGAAATAAAACAAGGTCTCTTCTCCACAAACAAAATATGATATTAACCACATAAATGATATTTGTTGGAAAGTTTTGGTTACATGCAGCTTATGTGATGTGTGTTGTCATGTAAGGGGAATGAGTTTAAAATAAGCTGAATACACATTATTATTGGGATGAATGCATTGATTGAAGAAAAATAATTAGAGATAAATAGATAGCAATGGCACTGCACATGTCTCCTCTGTTTCCAAGTGAAAATGAGAAAGCAGATAAACATTCCCTGAGAAACTCAAGGGGCCATGAAGATGCCAACAAGTTGGGATGTGAACTTGCTGACAGATTCCAGCTGTCAGCATGTCTCCCTGCTGGACTCAGCATGGAGTCCAGTGGCAGGAGCATAAACTTGTTGAAATTCCCTTGCATTTACATTGGGGAATCTGCTCATAGATCCTGTGCCAGGTCTATCCTGGCACAGGATCCACAAGCCACTCATAGAATGGAGCAGTTGCAGCTGTTTGGAAAGAAGGGAAGAATAAGACAATTATTTTGTTAAATTATCTGTGTTTGTAAGAATGGTTTTAATTAGCTAAATTTGTATTGAAGGTCATTTTATAGCGTTAAAAATGCTTTAACATTTTTGAACTGATTAATTTTTAAAAATATGTTGAAAGTTTCTATATTTCATTCTAATCAGCTAAGTGCTCTGACTAACTAAAAAGTGCGGGATGGGGGTTAGGGTGGAGGAGCGCACAGGTTTGGCACCCACCAAAGGTGTATTGAGCACTTTATATGGGCAAGGATTCTCGATTGTTCTGTCCCAGCCACATATCCAATTAAATCATTAAAGGCTCCCAAGCCAAATTGGGCCTAAGCAATTGGGCCAGTCAACAGGTTTGGCCTTGCTGGACCAAAGCAGGAAAATGTGGGACAATTTTTGAGATGAATAGGTGACCCAAGGTGAAATAATTTCCCAAATTAATATTCAATCATAAAACAATTATGATACGTGAACATTGAAAATATAGAAACATAGAAAATAGGTGTAGGAGTAGGCCATTAAACCCTTCGAGCCAGTCAATATGATCATGGCTGATCATCCAAAATCAGTATCCCATTCCTGCTTTCACCCTATATGCCTTGATTCGGTTAGCCCTAAGGCTATATCTAACTCTCTCTTGAATACATCACAATATATCACATTGGTGTGTTGATGCTGCTTTGATTTTGCAACATTTGCTTGACAGAAGAGAGCTCTTTTTTCACTTGTTTCCATCATAAAGAACACTGATACATCACACAACTTAAACTGCATGTAACCAAAGTTTTCCGACAATTAAATATAATTTTTGTAGTTAATATCACATTTTGTTTGTGGAACTTGTTGTCGCACTTCCCACATTATAACTGTAATCTACATTTCTGAATAAATGTGCTAGCTTAAAACCAATTTGATGCCCCCTGTGGCTGTGGAGGAATTATTAATTGTGTGCCTTTCTTTTAATGCTGGTTGCAAGTTACTGATTTTTGCTCTGTCTTTTTGACACGATGGTATATTAACTGTGCTATAATGATATAAAATCCCTCCTGTTTTCATATTTCCAGTGAAGATAGACACAAAAAGCTGGAGTAACTCAGCGGAATAGGCAGCATCTCTAGGGAGAAGGAATGGGTGATGTTTCGGGTCGAGACCCTTCTTCAGACTGGTTAGGGATAAGGGAAACAAGAGATATAGGTGGTGATGTGACAATAGACAATAGGTGCAGGAGTAGGCCATTCGGCCCTTTGAGCCAGCACTGCCATTCAATGTGATCATGGCTGATCATCCCCAATTAGTACCCCGTTCCTGCCCTCCCCATATCCCCTGACTCCGCTATTTTTAAGAGCCCTATCTAGCTCTCTCTTGAAAGCATCCAGAGAACCTGCCTCCACCGCCCTCCGAGGCAGAGAATTCCACACTCACTCTCCACTCTCTGTGAGAAAAAGTGTTTCCTCATCTCCGTTCTAAATGGCTTACTCCTTATTCTTAAACTGTGGCCCCTGGTTCTGGACTCCCCCAACATCGGGAACATGTTTCCTGCCTCTAGCGTGTCCAAGCCCTTAACAATCTTATATGTTTCAATGAGATACCCTCTCATCCTTCTAAACTCCAGAGTGTACAAGCCCAGCTGCTCCATTCTCTCAGCATATGACAGTCCTGCCATCCCGGGTATTAACCTTGTAAACCTACGCTGCACTCCCTCAAGAGCAAGAATGTCCTTCCTCAAATTAGGGGACCAAAACTGCACACAATACTCCAGGTGTGGTCTCACTAGGGCTCTGTACAACTGCAGAATTACCTCTTTGCTCCTATATTCAATTCCTCTTGTTATAAATTCGCTTTCTACACTGCCTGCTGTACCTGCTTGCTTACTTTCATAGACTGATGTACAAGGACCCCCAGATCCCGTTATACTTCCCCTTTTCCCAACTTGACGCCATTTAGATAACAATCTGCCTTCCTAGTTTTGCTACCAAAGTGGATAATCTCACATTTATCCGCATTAACTTAATCTGCCATGCATCTGCCCACTCCCCCAACCTGTCCAAGTCATCCTGCATTCTCATAGCATCCTCCTCAAAGTTCACACTGCCACCCAGCTTTGTGTCATCTGCAAATTTGCTAATGTTACTTTGAATCCCTTCATTGATGTATATTGTAAATAGCTGCGGTCCCAGCACTGAGCCTTGCGGTACCCCACTAGTCACTGCCTGCCATTCTGAAAGGGACCCGTTAATCCCTACTCTTTGTTTCCTGTCTGCCAACCACTTCTCTATCCATGTCAGCACTCTATCCCCAATACCATATGCCCTAATCTTGCCCACTAATCTCCTATGTGGGACCTTATCAAATGATTTCTGAAAGTCCAGGTACACTACATCCACTGGCTCTCCCTTGTCCATTTTCCTAGTTACATCTTCAAAAAAATTCCAGAAAATTAGTCAAGCATGATTTCCCCTTCGGAAATCCATGCTGACTCGGACCGATCCTGTACTGCTATCTCATATTTTATAATTGACTCCAGCATATTCCCCACCACCGATGTCAGTATAACTGGTCTATAATTCCCTGTTTTCTCTCTCCCGCCTTTCTTAAAAAGTGGGATAACATTAGCTACACTCCAATCCACAGGAGCTGATCCTGAGTCCATAGAACATTGGAAAATTATCATCAATGCATCCACGATTTCGAGAGCCACTTTCTTAAGTACCCTGGGATGCAGATCATCAGGCTCTGGGGATTTATCAGCCTTCAGTCCCATCAGTCTATCCAACACCATTTCCTGCCTAATGTAGATTTCCTTCAGTTCCTCTGTCACCCCAGATCCTCTGGCCACTACTATATCAGGAAGATTGTCCAAAGTACCTATTCAAGCCATCTGCCATTTCCTTGTTCCCCATAATAAATTCACCTTTTTCGGTCTTCAAGGGTCCAACTTTGGTCTTAACTAATTTTTCCCTCACCCGTGGTGAGATAAAGAACAATGAATGAAAGATATGCAAAAAAGTAATGATGATAAAGGAAACAGGCCATTCGTTGTAAGCTGTTTGTCGGGTGAATATAAGAAGCTAGTGCGACTTGGATGGGGGGAGGGATAGATAGAGGGGGAATGTCAGGGCTACCTGAAGGGAGAGAAATCAATATTCATACCACTGGGCTGCATGCTGCCCAAGCGTAATACGAGATGCTGTTCCTTCAATTTGCGTTTAACCTCTGACAATGGAGGAGACCGAGGACAGAAAGGTCTGTGTAGGAATGGGAAGGAGAATTAAAGTGTCCAGTAACAGGGAGATTAGTTTGGTTCAGGCAGGTGATCGCCCAGTCTGCGTTTGGTCTGGCCGATGTACAAGTTCACATCTTGAGCAACGTATACAGTAGATGAGGTTGGAGGAGGTGCAAGTGAACCTCTGCCTAATCTGAAAGGACTATCGGGGTCCCAGAACAGAGTCAAGGGAGGAGGTATAGCGACAGGTGTTGCATCCTCTGCGGTTGCAGGGTAAGGTACCTGGATTTGGGTGGGAAGGGATGAGTTAACCAGAGAGTTGCGGAGGGAAAGGTCTCTGCGGAAGGCAGAAAGGGATAGAGATGGGGAAATGTGGCGGAAATTTCAGAGGATTATGTGTTGTATGCGACGGCTGATGGGGTGAAAGGTAAGGACTAGGGGAACCCTGTCTGTTGCGACTAGGGGGAGGGGGAGCAACGGTGGAGCTGCAGGGTACCGAGGAGATACGAGTGAGGGCCTCATCTATGATGGGAGATGGGAACCCCCGTTCTGTAAAGAATAAGGACATATCGGATGTTCTAGTATTGAACACCTCACCTTGGGAGCAGATGTGGCGTAGACAGAAGAATTGGGTGTAGGAGATCGAGTCTTTGCAGGAAGCAGGGAGGGAAGAAGTATAGTCGAGATAGTTGTGGGAGTCAATGGGTTTGTCATAGACGCCAGTCAATAGTCTATTTCCTGTTATGGAGACTGTGAGATCAAGAAAGGGGAGGGAGGTGTCGGAGATGGTCCAAGTAAATTTGAGTGCAGGATGAAAATTGGTGGTGAAGTTGATGAAGTCCATGAGTTCTGCATGGGTGCAGGAGGTAGCACCGATGCAGTCATCAATGTAACGGAGATAGAGTTTGGGGATAGGGCCAGTGTATGCCTGGAACAGGGATTATTCAACGTACCCTACAAAGAGACAGGCATAGCTAAGGGCCATGTGGATGCCCATAGCTATGCCTTGGAGGAAGTGGGAGGAGCCAAAGGAGAAGTTGTTGAGGGTGAGGACTAGCTCCGCTAGGCAGAGTAGATTGTTAGTAGAGGGAAATTGGATGGTTCTGTGGTCGAGGATGAAATGGAGGGCTTTAAGACCTTCCTGGTGGGGAATGGAGGTGTAGAGTGACTGAACGTCCATTGTAAAGATGAGGGAGTGGGGAGTGGGGGCTTGGAAAGCGGAAGTCATTAAAGAGACAAAGGGCACTTGAGGTATCTTGGACATAGGTCGTGAGAGATTGGACCAGGGGGGATGGGGGGGACTCGAGGTATGCGGCAATCATTTCTGTGGGAAACTGGACTTCATATTTCCAGTAACTACTTCCAAAAGTAGTGACGCTCAAGACAGAGGTCGAATTGATTCTGTATAGCTGCATCACACTGTTGCAGGAAATCAAGAATACCAATGAACAAGGGACACCGTCATATTATTTTAAAAAAGCCTTTCATTCTACAATTTGTAATGAAAAGGCAATTTTGATTCCATGCCAGATGAACAGAGTCCTTGCCTTTGTCCAGAAGGCCGCCTTAGAAAATATGGACACCATTTCACAAAATTACACGATAGAAACATCTAACGTGTTCCTGCTACAGAGAAAATGTACATTCATCCACAAAACCCCTTCTTTATTAGTCCTCACGGCTATTCTACATCTGCTCAAAGACACACTGAATGAAAGGAGGAGTCTTTCCACGATCATTCTGACCACCACTGTACTGCATGGAAGCATCTTCATCCCGATGCTATACCTACACACTCTCTCTGTGTGGCCAAATTCTGCTCAAACTCCATTTACAAGTATGAATTGTCATAACACACAAGTGAGCCAGCTCTGGAACAATGATAAGTCAGAGTGCAGGAAGGATAGAGGGTTTGGTAACACCATGCCAAAATAAAAACCTCCCTCTCAAAGTCAGCAAGATGAAAGAGCTAGTTATTGACCAGGAAGTGCAGTGGTGCACATGCCCTGGTCAGCATCAATGATGCCAAGTGAAGATGGTTGGCACCTCAAGTTTCTGGGGTTAAATTTCGCCAACAATTTATCCTGGACAAATAACATTGAAGCTATGGCCAAGAAAGCACACCAACACCTCAATTTCTTCAGAAGACAAAGGAAATTCTGCATGGGTTCAGCAAACCTTGCCAACTTTTACAAATGCAGTGTAGAATACACTTTATTGGGAAGCATTGCAGCTTGGTTTGGCAACCGTTTTGGCCAAGATTGCAAGAAATAGCAGAGAGTTGTGGATGTACCCCAGTCCAAGAAATAGATCAGTCTTCCCTCATCAACTCCATCTACACTTAATACTGCCTCGGATAATCATCCTACATAATCAAGAACTATTTTCTCCCTGGTCATTTCCTCTCCTCCCCTCTCTTGTCGAGCGGAAGATATTAAAACTTGGAAGTTGTACAACTAGATACGTACTAACAAATCACGTATGAACAGCGACTTCCCCGCAGTTATCAGTCTACTGAGAGGTCTTTCCATACCTGGGGTGTGGCCCCGAACTTGCAACCTACCTCACTGCAGACCTTGTACATTTTTTAATCTGCACTTTCTCTATAACTGTGATGCTGTATTGTTGTAACACTTTATTTGCACATTGCTATTTTTTTCTTTGCATCATCTGTTGTACTTGTGTATTGCTTGATTTTTATCATGTAGAGTATGATTTAATTGGGTAGCAAGCAATTTTATTTTTCCACTGTATCTTGGTACACGTGACAATAACAAACCAATATCATTACAAAATTACAATGAAGCAACAAAATACTACCCTATGATTTCCATTCCTTGGGTTTTTGATCCCATGCATCTTCCTTCCTTTTCTCACCCTTCGAACCTCCATCACTACGAGTTCTGCTCTCTCACCAGTTTCCTCTAAGACAAATAATATGCACGCATGGGCTGATTCTCAGTCTTGTTGCCACTTCAGGTATGGAACTGATGTTTAAGTTCAAAGCAGAATATGAAACCAACATGTTTGCCACAATGTGGGAAACAGTTACAAACTAGAAGAAATAGATTTTATCACATTAAAACTTTGAGTGACATTTGTGAAGTCAGTGGTTGAGTTGTGCCATCACAGTCATGGTTTATTGCAGTGTCGGCCGTATGAAATGTATAACATATGCTTGGCAACATCAAGTGTCCAGAGTGGATTAGTTTGGGGCTGGGGTGTGCTACACTTTAGGAAGCTGGATGGGGCTGAATTTTCACTATGCCACCTTTGGATCCATTCTGATACATTGTCCATTTCTGCACAGAGTAACAAGAGGAGAGCTTGGGGAATGAAGGGCAATAACCTTTTCTACACAAAGACTAATCAGCACTGAACCATGATTTTCATGGTTAAATAGACACACACGTGTTTTGGGTGTCAAATCTAAGGCCTGATTGAAGGTAAAACTGGGAAGGAAAAATGTGTCCAAGACCCCAGCAGATCTTTCACTGCTAATCAGTAGCTCAAGTGTGAAATGGCCGACCACCAATTAGAGGAGATTATCAAATGCAAGAGGGCACCAATCTCATAACCCAAATATTTGTTCATATCGCTTTCATCAAAATCCAATAAGTTGCAATTAATTCAGAGTTTCAAGTGCAAGATTATGTTGCTTGTTTACGTCTGCACCAGTTCAGGGAAAATATTATACTTAAACATTCTCTCTTGAATCAGGTCAAATTCATCTTTCTTATTCTGGCCTTCTTGATTTTCCACCATTTTATGTTCAGGTGTCATGTCACATCTTCTCCAACAAGACAACCTCTAAACAGATTTACGTTCTAATGAGGCACCTCACTACAAGAATCTGGGTAATAATTACGATAAACCTTGTAACTTAATTATCAAATTACTTCCTCAAGCTGTTCTCATCTACTTTCCTGAAAATGTTTTGAAATACTTAGAAGCCAGACATATATGATGTAGAGATAGAATTATTATCATCCCATCAGACTGCAAGGTCACCCACAAAGGAATTATAGACAGAATCTTACTATTCACATCAGCTGCGTTTCAAAAGCACTTATGTTTTCACAATAAAATTATTCTCATTTCATCTTGTAATCTTCATCCATAAATAGAATTTGCGAATCTTATAATTATAGTCTTGAATGTGACAGGAAGATTTACATTAATTAACAGACATACTTATCTCCAGATACACTGTTCCAATTTATTTACCATTCCATTAGCGGTCTTTACACTTGAAACTGTCTTCATTATAGCAATCATCCCATCAATGTTTGCTTTTCCTTAGCTCCAGGTCTTCTTTTTTATATTTGTTCCATTATAATCACTCCAAACACCTGTCCCATGTCAATCAGTCAGGCCAAATGATATGATGTTCTCTCATTCTGAACTGTCATACAAATCATAAGAAACCTATGAGAACTATTAGTCTTCAACTAGTCCATGGAAGATGCACAATAATTTGAAGCGAAGGCCAAAGCTCTGTTTGTTTTACAAACAAATCTATCCTCTTTGTGTTATCATTCTGATTAATCCATACCAACTTGTTTTACCATTGCTGCTACTTTGAACTATCTATTCAAAAGCTGGATGGAAATTCAACCACTTTCTCTAGTGCCGACCATGGAAACTGCACGAGATTTCCATCATCTCTGGAATATGATCAGGAGCTCAGCAGTGCAAAGTAACTCATCCATCTTCTACCATTTTATAAATGGTCCTTCAGTTGAGTTTCAAGATGAAAATGGTGATTTTAAAAATTCCATCTTCTTGGTTAAATTGGACAGTTGAATTCTACCTGGACGCCCATCATTACATTGTAAAATGCTTGAAGCACTATTATCATGTTTCATTCCATCTGTTATACGCATTTACCTCTTAGCGACATAGCTGACATCAGCAAAATCTATTTCAATATCCAAAAACTTTATTGGTTGTAAAGGTGGCATAACAAATTGGTAAATAGGAATGGCATTCCATTAAATATGTCTCCACGTAATTAGAATCATGTTCAATTTGTGGCAGATTTTGAACATCTCACTATATTCCTACGGGTAGAATTATGTCATAATAACGAAATCTCACCATGCTGTAATTCCTGGCATTCATACTAGCAGAGCTCCAGTTCATCTATCTGTCCGTGTAAATTAGTTATTTGTGAGAATTAGTGCCCGTTTACACAGTGGGTGCTATCTCACATACATAAAGATAAATGAAAGCATCATGAGGCAATTTCAGAATCTTAATTACATTTCTGGTCATAGCTACTGAGGTGTGTAAGAACCAATTCTTGTGGCATGACCATCTTTTTATTGGTATGAATAAATCCATTTTGTTGGTATTTGGAAGAAGGAGCAGAACACAAAATTTAAGGGCTGGCAAGTCAAAGGACAAGGGTCCACGCGCCCATCACTGCTAGATGTTGGAAGTGATTGTTTATTTATCTGTGCGTCATCAGGGAATCAGTCTTATTATTCACAATTTTCTTCATTATATTCTGTGAAACACTAGGGGATCAGCCCCAAAATGGTTCTTGGCTATTTATGTCACAAGACCCACGCTCGTCATTAGATCTCCACACTTGGACCAAGTTCTTCGGATATGCTGTCCAATTGCATAGTTATTGAGGAGCTAAGCCAAGGTAAAGAACATCAGTCACAAATTCACAGCCAGTCCCAAGTAGACAGTGACACCCATGGTGCCTCTGTGATGCCATGATTGTGACCCTCCTCAAGAAAGGAGACAGTCCCAAGTGAAAAAACCACTGAACACTATGCACAATAGTTTGACCTTACTAAAACCCTGCTTCCATCAATTGAGAGAGACAGTATAGCCCGCTTCTGAAATTTGTCTCCATTTCACATCTGCTTTATATGGGCCATGATCTTAAACAAAGAGTCAACAACAGAGACAATCTCAGTTCAGACTGTGTCAAGCTGATACCTTTGTCAATCTTTCTCACAGCTGCACCTTAGCAGACTAAGCTTCTTACTGGAGTGAGCTAAAGAACTAATCTAAGATTGTTCGACCACTCCAGAGCCAAGATCACACTGTGATGTAGCAAACAGTGGTGTGCGGGTGATGGTTGGATATACAGAAATTCACTCAGCCAAGCTGTAAGTCTTGTCAGTTCAGAAGCAGATGTGACAAGACAAGCACCGTCGCCCTCATCTATGGCAGACTCTGCAGTCCGACACTAACCTCCTGGTCACATCAGTACCCACAGAACTAGAGTAGAAGCAAATTTTCCCCAATCCCAAGAAAGAATGAGTAGTAACTGCAGGATTGGCAGTCTAAAGTTTCCAGAACTGCGACATGGACATTCCAGATGAGATCCCCACACTACCGCTTCCTCAAATTACATGTTGGTTTCTTCCTCGTGCACTATCATGATGGGAATAAAATTCTATATATCATCTGGATTTTTATACATCTGGAATTCTATACATCATCGTATTTTTAACTTGCATGTTCTTTTTAAACTTACTTCTAAGTACAAACTCTCTGGCATATTTCCATTTCACTGCACATCTTGTATGCGTATGTGACAAATAAACTTGACTTGACTGGAAGGGCTGGCACCTCACTCACTATGAAACCCACTCTGATTGGAAGTAATTCTGGGCTGCACACTTCCTACAAGGGCCACCTGGGGAAGATGAGCAATAAAGCTTGTCACCAAAACAATGTGATGCCAGACCTTCCGACATGCAGTTATGCTGGTAATTGCTCACACTTGTCGCCTCTTTTCTCAGTTGAAAGATATTCAAAAAGATGTAGGAAGAAGCCATCTGCCAGTCTTTGGGTCGGCTTCATGTCACTAGAGCTGTCCAAAGAGCTCCTTATCCCAACCCTTACATCAGTGATGCCTTCTGCTACTGGTGGGTGATATGAATCAGTACAGCTGGAGACACAGTCATGCCATTTTGAACCTCAGTTGAGTAAACACAGGTGCTGAGGAAAAATGTATGAAGGGTCTGGAAGTTTGAATTGTGAATACATATTGGGATAAGGAACTGATTATTGTTCTTTCAGTTTTAGACAAAGGACACCACAAGACATGTTTACCTTATAGGCCACCAGGACTTTGATAATAATATAGCTCTATGCTTCCTGCAGCAGATCAAGTCAGATTAATTCATTTTCATATGCAGCAGGCTGTAAATAAATTCTTTGTTCACATGAAGCACATAAAGAGTATACATAGTCAGTGTTGCAGCGCTGATTTTTTAGGTGCCAGAGCAGTCAAACGGCGTCATTTCAGGTTTTGCTTGGGGGGGGGGGGGGAGGGAAAGCTGGTCTCCCAAGATGGTCAAACAAATTTATAGCCGATTACTACATCTCAGTGTATAACTAGTACAATAAAACATATAATACCTAATTTAATAATATGACAAAATATTGCACGGTTGCTCTCACTAATTATCATGAAGTATAATTATCAAGCAAGTAAAGAGAAATATGGTAATTATGTATTTTTACAGAGGTGCCGGCCTGGCACCAACTCGCCCTGAAGGGGCTGTCCCACTGCGGCAACCTAATCTGCTTTTAGAAGTTTAGAAGAGTTTAGAAGCTAAGTTTAGAAGAGTTTGCCCTCGGCTCAAACTCGCAACATGGTCGACAGGTGGTCTTAGGAGGTCCTATGAGGTCACTGGAACTCTCCTTCATGCTCGAGGGAAGTTCCCGAATGCTCGCGGCCTCAGCTAGGTTGCGGAAAATTTTTCAGCATGTTGAAAAAACGTCCGGTGCTTCACCTCTGGACCGCAGCGCCGCCTGCCCGACAACCACGAGGCCGAAATGGCCACCATGAAGAGCAGCAACAACATCCACCGCCTCTCCGATTCTCACCGCCTTCCCGGCCAAACCCTGGTGCGAACCACCAAAACTCCCGCAGCTGCCGATTCTCACCGCTTCCCTGTGCCCACCACCGTTGTCGCCAACTCTCACCGCCACCCCGGGGGCCACCGCCGCTGTCGCCGCCTTCACTGTCTCCCCGGGGGCCACCGATGCTCCTGCTGCTAACCCGTATCTCAACCAGCCCCCCACGGGCCTCCACCAGTGACTCCGCCAACCCTAGCTTCTCCGCGGGCCACCAGCAGGCCGGAGGCATCATCTCACCAGAGTTCCAACTCAGAGTTACAGGCTCATCACCAGGCCCACAACCTCCACGATGCACGCAGTACAGGGTCTGACTCTGCAGGTTCCTACTGCTACCCACCACCTTCAGGGAACCTCAGTAGTGATGGGCCTTTCCCTTCTCCCTCTATTAACCAGGTTAGCTCAACTACACACCTGCTGGTTAAAATTCCCCGCTGTTTACTTTGGCTTTTTTTTACAGAGGTGCCGAAAGTAGACAAAAATGCTGGAGAAACTCAGCGGGTGAGGCAGCAGCTATGGAGCGAAGGAGATAGGCAATATTTTGGGTCGAGACCCTTCTTCAGACTTATGTGAGGGTGTAGGGGGCGGGAAGTAGAAAGGAAGAGGTGGAGACAGTGGGCTGAGGGAGAGCTAAGAAGGGGAGGAGAAAGCAGTGACTACCTGAAAGACATGTGTAACATAGAAACATAGAAACATAGAAAGTAGGTGCGAGAGTAGACCACCAGGTCCGTCGAGCCCGCACCGCCATTCGCTCATGGCTGAACACTAAACAGACACACTTACCCACAAACAGTAGACACAAGACACAGAACACAAGACACTACCCTCCCCTTGATACCGCTATCACCCCTCTCCACCCCAAAAACCTCGTGATCTCCTGGGGGAGGCAAAAAACCGGATAAAAACCCAGGTCCAATTCGGGAAAAAAATCCGGGAAATTCCTCTCCGACCCCAATCTAGGCGATCGACACTTGTCCAGGAGATCACTCAGGTCTTACTATACTAACCATACCTAGGTCCATATCCCTGCCCTCTCCCCGTAGCCCCTTATCCCCTTGGCAGCTAAAAAACCATCTATTTTAGTCTTAAATATATTTAAAGTTTCTGCTTCCACTGCTCCCTGGGGCAGTGAATTCCATAAATTAACCACCCTCTGGGTGAAGAAGTTCTTCCTCATCTCAGTTTTAAAAGAGCCCCCCCTTATTCTGCAACTATGTCCCCTAGTTCTAGTTTCCCCGATCATTGGGAACATCCTCGGTGCATCCACCCGATCAAGGCCCCTCACGATCTTATATGTTTCAATGAGATCGCCTCTCATTCTTCTAAACTCCAAAGAGTAGAGTTCCAGCCTACTTAACCTTTCCTCATATGTCAATCCCCTCATTGCAGGAATTAATCTTGTAAACCTTCGCTGCACTGCCTCCAGGGCTAGTACATCCTTTCTTAAGTATGGACCCCAGAACTGTACACAGTATTCCAAATGTGGTCTCACTAATACTGTGTACAGCTGCAGCAAGACCTCCGTGTTTTTATACTCAATCCCCCTAGCAATAAAGGCCAAAACTCCATTGGCCTTCCTGATTGCTTGCTGCACCTGCATACTAACTTTTAGTGATTCATGTACTAATACCCCTAGATCCCTTTGCGTTGCATTACAACGCAGCTCCTCCTCATTTAGAAAATAACTTGCCCTATCATTTTTTTTCCCAAAGTGAATGACTTCACATTTATTAGTATTAAACTTCATCTGCCAAGTTGTTGCCCACTCACCTAGCTTATCTATATCCTTTTGCAGACTCTTCCTATCCTCCTCATCCCCTACTTTTCCTCCCATTTTTGTATCGTCCGCAAATTTTGATATATTACACTTGGTTCCCTCCTCCAAATCATTTATATAAATTGTGAACAACTGGGGTCCCAGCACCGACCCTTGCGGAACCCCGCTAGTTACCGGTTGCCATCCCGAGTATGAACCATTTATCCCCACTCTCTGCTTCCTATTTGTTAGCCAATCCCCTACCCATGCTAATATATTACCCCCAATTCCATAATTTTTTATTTTTAGCAATAGTCTCTTATGTGGCACCTTGTCAAAAGCCTTTTGGAAGTCCAAGTATACCACATCCACCGGTTCCCCTTTATCCACCCGGGTTGTTACTTCCTCAAAGAATTCGAGCAAATTCGTTAAACAGGACTTCCCCTTCACAAAACCATGCTGGTTCTGTCCGATGAAGTCATGTTTATCCAAGTGCCCCGTTAGTGTTTCTTTAATAATTGTCTCTAACATTTTACCCACCACCGATGTTAGACTAACCGGTCTATAGTTACCCGCTTTCTGTTTACTTCCTTTTTTAAATATAGGTGTTACATTGGCCATTTTCCAATCCACTGGGACCGTTCCTGCCTCCAGGGAGTTTTGGAAAATTATCACCAATGCATCCACAATCCCCACCGCTATCTCCCTCAAGACCCTTGGATGTAATCCATCAGGCCCAGGGGATTTATCCTCCTTCAGTCTCATTAATTTCCCTAATACCACCTCCTTGGTGATCTTAATAGTATTTAGCTCCTCCATTCCTACCGCCCCCTGTTTATCCAACGTTGGAATATTTTTTGTGTCTTCTATGGTGAAGACTGATACAAAATACTCGTTTAATGCCTTTGCCATTTCCATGTTCCCCACCAACAACTCTCCAGTCTCACCCTCCAATGGACCAACGTTCACCTTAGCCACCCTTTTTCTTTTTATATAGCTATAAAAACTCTTACTATTAGTTTTTATGTTGTTTGCTAAATTCCTTTCATAGTCTATTTTCCCCGTCTTAATTAATCTCTTAGTTATTTTTTGCTGACCTTTAAATGCTTCCCAATCCTCTACCCTCCCACTATCTCTGGCTACCTTATATGCCCTTGCCTTCAGCCGAATACTATCCTTTATAGTTTTACTGAGCCATGGCTGACTGTTCTTACCCTTACCCCTTTTTTTCTTCATAGGAATAAATTTTTCTTGAAGGTTATACAGTAGACCCTTAAACGTACACCACTGCTCATGTACCGTCTTATTCTTGAGTCTGTTATCCCAGTCAACTTTGATCAGCTCAGTCCTCATACCTTCATAATCCCCCTTATTTAGACTAAGCACCCTAGCCTGAGTTTCAACCTGCTCCCCTTCTATTTGAATATGGAATTCGACCATATTGTGGTCACTTGTTCCCAACGAGTCCCTAACTATGACATTTTTAATTAATCCTGCTTCATTACACAGGACCAGATCCAAGATTGCCTCCCCCCTTGTCGGTTCTGTGACATACTGTTCTAGGAACCCGTCTCTAATACATTCTATAAATTCTTCCTCTAGTCTACCCTGCCCAGTTTGGTTTGCCCAATTAATATGAAAATTGAAGTCCCCCATGATTACAGCAGTTCCCTTTTTACATGCGTCAACTATTTGCAGATTTATGTTCTGACTAACAGCGTCACAGCTATTTGGAGGTCTATAAATTACACCCACTAGTGTTTTTTTCCCCTTGTTATTCTCTATCTGTACCCAAGCTGTTTCACTATCCTGATCCTTCAACGCAATATCCTTCCTCTCTATTGCCGTTATTCCCTCCCTTATTAAAAGGGCCACCCCTCCTCCCTTTCTTTCCTGTCTATCTTTCCTAATTGTCGAGTACCCCTCTATATTTAACTCCCAGTCCTGATCCCCTTGCAGCCATGTCTCCGTAATGGCCACGATATCATAACTATATATACTTAATTGCACCGTTAATTCATTTATCTTATTACGAATACTCCGTGCATTTAGATAAAGCACTTTCAGATGATTTTTACTACCCTTCCTTTCCGTTTTTGCCCCTTTTACATCTAGAGCTTTATCTTCACCCATTATGTCTCCTGTCACATTTTGACTTTCCGCTTCCCCACTGATACCCTGCTCTATTTCCTCTACCCCTGCCGTTATTACCCCCCTTGATACCTCCCCCCCGCTACTTAGTTTAAAGACCTCTCTACTGCCCTAGTTATATGATTTGCCAGGACCCCAGTCCCAGCACCGTTCAGGTGAAGTCCGTCCTTACAGAACAGATCCCCCCTGTCCCAGTACTGGTGCCAGTGGCCCAAGAAACCAAACCCATTATTCCCACACCAGTCTTTGAGCCACGCATTCAGCTTTTTAATTTTACGTACCCTCGCCGATTTGGCCCGTGGCTCAGGTAGCAATCCGGAGATCAGTACCCTCGAGGTTCTGCTTTTTAATTTATTCCCTAACTGCTCAAACTCCTTCAGCAGATCCTCCTTCCTCGTCCTTCCTATGTCATTGGTCCCCACATGGACCACGACCACTGGATCCTCCCCCTCCCACTGCAAATTTCTCTCCAGCATCGCAGAGATATCCTTAACCCTAGCACCGGGTAGGCAACACAGCCTTCGGGACATGTTCTGCTGGCCGCAGAGAACCTTATCTACCCCCCGAATAATACTATCCCCTATCACTACGGCATTTCTTCTAACTCCCCCCTCTTGAATGGCCCCCTGATCCACGGTGCTGCAGCCAGGTTGCTCATCCCTCCCACAGCCCCTGATCCCGTCCTTACATTGAGTAAGAGCCTCGGTCATGCTCGTCAGGGACAAGGGCTGTGGCTCCTGCCGCATCTCCTCCTGGTTCCCCCTACCTGCCTCGCTTATGGCCACACCTTCCTTTCCTTGCTCACTGCCTACTGAATTAGTTAAACTGGTCGGTGTGACCATCCCCTGGCACAAAACATCCAGGTAATACTCCCCCTCCCTGATGTACCGCAGCGTATGAAGTTGGGTCTCCAGCTCATCAATGCGGAGCTGGAGTTCCTCTAGCCTCAAACACTTACTGCAGCTGTAGGGATCTTCTACATCAATGGTGTCGACAAATTCCCACATCTCGCAGTATTGGCACATCTCCTGACCGCCCATCTTATATAAATAATTAACTGGTCCTATTTAAGAATCCCCTACTGTATTGATACACCCCTTATTTATATAATCCTACCTCCTATAAATGGGAAAGTACTCACCCCAGCCGTAAATTACCTACTGGTTTGGCTGTCTAGTGGTAATTCCGTCCGCTCTTCCTGTCTGGTCCACTGCTCCCTTGCAGTGCGTGGCAAACCTCTTTGCCTCTGTTTTATATCTACAGTGCGTGGCAAACCTCTTTGCCAACCTCTTTGCCTCTGTTTTATATCTACAGTGCGTGGCAAACCTCTTTGCCAACCTCTTTGCCTCTGTTTTATATCTACAGTGCGTGGCAAACCTCTTTGCCTCTGTTAGTCTCTGTTAGTCTCTGTTAGTCTCTCGAGTCTCTCGAGCCGCGGCTCCGTCCGTCCTCCCTCGGCGACAGCACCTCTACTTGTTTTCCTGCAGACAGGCCAGGAGAAGCCAAAGATCAGCAGCACAAACAGCACCTGCCCGAAACCACAGATCTCTGGACTGAGCTGGGTCCACAATCAAAGGATTGTGTAGCATTTCCTGCAGTTGCAAGGGAAACTGCCAGGAGAGCGGGTGGTTTGGGTGGGAAGGAACAAATTGACCAGGGAGTTATGGAGGGAGCGGTCTCTGCAGAAAGCAAAAAGGGAAGGAGATGGGAAGATGTGGTCGGTGGTGGGATCCCGTTGGAGGTGGAGAAAATGTCATTAGTTGTATGTGATGGCTGGTCGGGTGGAAGGTGAAGACAAGGGGGACTCTGCCTTTGTTACGAGTGGGGGGGGGGGGTGGGGAGTAGTGGGAGCAGAGTTGCGGGGTATAGAAGAGACCCTGGTGAGAGCCTCATCTATAGTAGAAGAGGGGAACCCCCGTTCCCCGAAGAATGAGGACATCTCCGATGCCCTGGTGTGGAACACCTCATCCTGGGTGCAGATGCGGCGTAGATGGAGGAATTTGGAGTAGGGGATGGAGTCCTTACAGGAAGCAGGTTGGGAAGAAGTCTAGTCCAGATAGCCATGGGAGTCAGTGGGCTTATAGTGGATGTCGGTCAGTGGTCTATCACCTGCGGTGGCGAAAGTGAGATCTAGAAATGGTAGGGAAGTGTCGGTAATGGTACAGGTGTATTTCAGTGCCAGATGGAAGTTAGTGGTGAAATGGATGAAGTCAGTGAGTTGTGTGTGGCTGCAGGAGGTAGCACCAATGCAGTCGTCGATGTAGCGGAGGTAGAGTTTGGGGATAGGGCCCTGGTACGCCTCGAACAAAGATTGTTCGACATACCCTGCAAAGAGGTAGGCATAGCTAGGGCCCATGCGCGTGTCCATAGCTACGCCTTGTATTTGGAGGAAATGGGAGGAGTCAAATGAAAAGTTGTTACGGTAAGGACCAGCTCAGCTAGGCAGAGGAGAGTATCAGTAGACGGAGATTGGTTGGTTCTGCAATCGAGGAAGAGACGGATAGCTTTAAGACCTTCCTGGTGGAGGATGGAGGTGTAGAATGACTGGACATCCATGGTGAAGATGAGGGAATGGGGACCTGGAAAATGGAAGTCCTGGAGTAGACGAAGAGCGTGTGAGGTGTCTTGAACATAGGTAGGGAGGGATTTAACCAGGGGGGGATAGGATGGAGTCGAGGTGTGAGGAAATAAGTTCGGTGGGACATGAACAGGCAGAAACAATGGGTCTGCCAGGACAGTCAGGTTTGTGGATTTTGGGGAGAAGGTAAAATTGGGCCGTGCGGGGCTGGGGAACGATGAGGTTGGAGGCTTGGGAGGGCAGGGAGCCGGAAGTGATGAAGTCAGTGATAGTGCTCATCTGTGGGGTCATGGTCCAAGGATAAGTAAGAGGAGGTGTCTGAGATTTGGCGCGTGGCCTCAGCCTTGTAGAGATCAGTGTGCCAGACTACCTCAGCACCTCCCTTGTCGGCAGGTTTGATCACCCAGTCCGGGTTGTTGCAGAGTGAGTGGAGGGCTGTACGTTCGGAGGGGGAGAGGTTAGAGTGAGAAAGGGGAGTGGAGAAGTTGAGGCAGTCGATGTCCCGCCGGCAGATTAAAATAAAAGGGTCTAAAGCCGGTAGATGGCCATGAGGGGGAGTCCAAGAGGAGGGGGTCCGTTGGAGATGGGAGAAGCGGTCATCACTGGGGGGCAAGGACTCCTTCCCATGGAAGAATGCTTTGATGCGGAGGCGACGGAAGAAGAGCTCCACATCATGGCGGACGCGGAACTCATTGAGGTGGGGATGGAGGGGAACAAAGGTGAGGCCTCTGCTGAGGACAGTCCGTTCGGTATCAGAGAGGGGGAGGTCAGGGGGGATGGTGAACACACGGCAGTTCACATCTACAGCTCATTGTCCGGTATAAATTGCTCTAATCGCCGATGTGGACGACTCAACCTGTCTTTCTTCAGGTTCCCCAACAACAAAGAAAGGTGAGGAAATATTATTGTTTTCTGTCGATATTATTCTGTCCTGATTATTATGTTATTTTCTGTTCCCCTCAACACTCATTGGGAACTAGGTTTGTTGGTACATTAGAAAGTTACTAGATTTTTTAAAATAGATCTATACTTACCACAATAATAAAGTCAGTAATTTTTGTTCTTCTGTACATTTTTGTTTTTGTTCTTGTAAGGCAGCAGACTCCAAAATATGGTCCGTAGGACACATCAGGCCCATCACAAGATTTTAAGCTCAGATTCGAGTCGGGGAGCACAGTGGTCCGGGGCTGCTCTCAGTGTCTTAACCAATTAGATCCCTTATACGCTATTTTAGGCAACATCAAAATTATATGCGTATAATTATACATATAATTGCCTTTATGGTTTATGTACATCATCTGACAAATAAGATGGAGAGTAATAGTGATGCTTTAATCAAAGTTGCTTCTGATCCATGAGAAGGAAATGTATATATCTGTCACACACAGGCACACACAAACACACATTCATATAAATATATATATAAGTTAAATTTAATTTTGTGCATAGTGTGTGTTAAAGCAATACAAGGGAAACTGCACAATCCAATGCAAAGGAAACTACGCAAAGGAGGGGGCTGGGGAGGAAAGATTGGAGGGAAATGGGGGAACAGGAGGAAAACATTTACAATAAAATTAACTAAAATATGTGAGGTTATAGATGAGATACATCAAACGCTGATTACACCTAAGATGATAGAGCGGATTACACAGCGGGAGGCATACCGGAAGTTGCGTTTTGCATTAACAAATGGCGGCCGTGACGTTCTGTTACGTACTACACCTCAGTGCGTTGGTTTATGTCGGAGTGGAGCATCTTGCTCCGCTCTCTGATCTTTGGTGGAGACTTCAGGCCCGGTGCTGAGCCTAGGACTCAGGTAAGGCGACGACTGCGGACTGCTGGAGAACGGTGGAGTGGCGAGTATCGGGAGAGTTGATGGTGGAGGCCCGCGGGGAATGGAGTCCGGGTCAGTGGGCGAAGCATAGGAGGTCCCGGTCAGCGGATGGCCAGTGAGGCGGCAAGGTGAGTGTGTCCCGGTGAGGCAGAGAGTTTCGACGATCAAGGTGAGGCGGAGAGGTTCGGCGGTCACGTTTTGGTGGCGATAGTCGGAGGAATCGGGGAAGTAGTGTGGGTCGGCATAATCGGTGAGAGGGCGATAGTCAGCGTTACCGGTGAGGCAGCAAGGATCGGCATCATCGGTGGGCAGGTGAAGGTCGGTGGCAGCTTCCACGTGTAGGTCGGCGATGGCGGCGTCTTCAGTGGTCCGGGCCTGAGGTCAGTCCGGGAGGCGGTGAGTGCTGGTGCTGCTCTTCATGGCCAAGATGGCGTCGCATGACTCTGCCTGGTGGTGTTCGGGCAGGTGGCGCTGGCCAGTGTAGGGGCCCGGGGCCTGCAGGCGGTCGAGTCGCGGAGTGTCAGGTGCCGGCTGGAGGCGGGCGAGTTTAAGGTCCTTGGTGGAGTCCAGGTGGGCCAGGAATATTTTATTGAAGGCGTGGATCTGCCGTAGGATGAAGTAGAGTTGGGGTCCGTTGCAGGTCTGGGTGAGTGAGGCCCAAAGTTTCGAGAGACTTAAAGCGAGGTCCTGCTGGTGCCAGCGCATCACAGCCAGAGTAGATCGCAGAGCACGGAAAGAGAACTGCTGTGTATGGCGGCAGATATACATACAGCTACAGCAAGTGTTGTTCTCTCTGCCCTCTGCAAACCAAACACTGTGATCAATTTAAAGTAACCTGCTGCTGTAGATTTTCACTGACATGATACGTCTCTGGGGACCAAGCTACAAGGTAGTAGTTAGAAGTGTCAATTTCAAATCCTGATTTAGCAGCAAACTGACATCAAGAAGAACACTAATGATGCATTCCTGGTGATTGTTAATGGGCAGCATTAGAAATTCATGTAAATTACTTCCAAAGTGCAGTGGGATTTAATTAGCTGATTGCACAGAACCATAAATACACGTATCAGTAAAACAAAACTTCTGAAATATGATCACTCAGTGTTTAGGAATCAGATTTTTCATCATGACAGGCCGTAGCTACTAATGTCTGAGCATTTAAACATAATTGACCTAGTATTAGTGGGGGACAAGGAGCAAATGCAGTTGAGAGCTCTATTTGTGAACATGAATGTAGATGCAGGTGTATTTGTGCAGTTGCTTAAATATGCTGAAGATGAGCATCACCTGCTGGTTGATGCATATCTGAAGGTCAGAAGTTTTGTTTTACTGATATTTGTATTTATGGCTCTGTGCAATCAGCTAATTTAATCCTACTGCACTTTGGAAGTAATTTAAATTGATCACAGTAAAGAGGCACAGGGAAGAGCAAAAGATTAAATTGAACATAGCAATTGAAGGTGATGTATAAGAAAAAGACGACTAACTTGTGATTCATTTAGTGCATAAATATATAATCAAGGAGTTGTGGCTTGAAATATTTTAACTTTAATGGAATTTTATAACTGTAACATTTGAAAATTATTTTGTAAGTATATGTATAGAAAACTATATTTATCTGTTGCCAATAGCTAGTTGGCTCAGAAATCAATGTTGAGATGATGTTATCGGCATGTAAAAAAATCATGGATCTTTAGCATGTACAAAGAGATCTGAACTGTGTTTGGTTTGCAGAGGGCAGAGAGAACAATACTTGCTATAGCTGTAAGTACTTAGAAAACAGCTGGCAATCAGTGTTTCAGGAGCTTCAGGCATTCCGAGCAGTGGCCGGGCGCCCTGAGCAGCAGCGCCACGAGCAGCAGCACCCCGAGCAGCAGCGCCCCGAGCATCGGCCGGGTGCCCAGAGCCGAGCGGCGAGCTCTGGCTGTACCACATCCTGCGCAAAGCTGACGCATGGCTGTGCACCTTCTGTGAAGACATTTAAGAAAGAACTACAGATGCTGGAAAAACCGAAGGTAGACAAAAATGCTGGAGAAACTTAGCGGGTGTGACATGCAAAGATTGCATGAGGCTGCCTCACCCGCTGAGTTTCTCCAGCATTTTTGTCTACCTTTTGTGAACACATGATTTGATGCCTGCCATCCGGGGTGGGGTCCATGTGTACACATGATAGATGTGGCCCGCCATCCGCTCACAGACTTGCGTCCTGGCCACTATGCAGAACAAGGTTGCCTACCCCTGCTCTACACACACAAAATCACAATTACACCCAGCACTGAATTAACAGTTGCAGTCATCTTTAGTTATCCCCAGTCAATTAAGTTTGCACGTCCTCTCTGGAATAGTGCTAGCAGACATCTATAGAGTTGTCACAGGCTATGGGAAAGGAAACCACAAACAGAGGGTACAGGTCTAAGGTCCTACTTCTTCAGAAAATTCAGGACCTTGACAAGGTCCTACATATTCAGAAAATCCCCCAAAGTCAAGCAAACCTTTCCTGACGACACAGATCACCAGCACTATCGCTGCAACCACCCATAAGTAATTGTAGCAGATTTGACATATGGCCATTGACAGTGAGATCGGCATGAGAATTCGGGTGACTGTGCAGGACAGAGGCTGAGTGCACCACTTGCAGGCTCTAATTTACCTTGGTATCCAAGTTGACCAGTGAAAAGTTATTGCTACAATCCCCAAGACCAGTAACTCAGTAGGACGATGGGTATGTAATCATTTATGATCTACCTATTGGTTGAGGACAGCTTGTAACAGTTGAGATCTTTGAAAGGGCTAACTTGCGAGCTCGTATCAATGGAAAATCTATGACTTTGGTGGGACAAGAGAAAAAGAAAAATCTCATGAAGCAGCTTCTGGAGCTCAGAAAGAGATCAGGATTCTATAGCACTTTCATTTATTTTTGGTGAATCGCTCTATGTGGCTCAGTAAAAGAAATCTCTGCTCCCTGCAACAGCAGTGATCTTCAGAGTGCACTGACCAAAGGATGTTCTCTCATGGAGTTTGCTGACTTGCTACCTCCCCAATCAAAGAGTTGATTAGTGTTGGTTTAGTGCCCACAGCTTGTCTGGGCTGTAAAATGGCCTAGGCTTCAGGACAGGAAGAACAGCATGGCAGCTGGCATTGTCCGCCCATGGAACATTCATTGGACAGCTCCAGCTGGTCAATGGATTAGCAGTCAAGCCAATGCATTTTCTAACTGGCCCATTAGTTTCTGAGAAGAAAATTGACACACTGCCCAGAGATGATTTCATGGAAACAAATCTGAGACTGCCCTCGACTTGAAGGCTCTAGTCCATGCGGGTCCATGTGCTATCCAACTCCAGATTCCATGAAAACATCCAACACCATTCCATCCAAATCCACATCAAACAAAGGAAGTTTGAATTTTTCAAATAAATGCAATTTGGCCTAAATCCCATTTTAAATACAGTGTTGGTGGCACTAATATTATTGCATATTACTCTGCTTCTGATGTACATTGGATTCTGGATTTGGCAAAAGAGATTGCCAAGTCCTCTACTGGGAAAGTCTTGCCCCAATATGTGAAATATTTTCCAATATTCTGCATCCATTAACGTCATTCTTAGTCTCACATAATCTACTCAAGCTATGAGAGGTTTGCTTCCTGGAAATTCACTGTTCTGCGGCATTATTTCAACATTGATTTTTGTTTTGTTAATGTATTTCTGCCCTTTCAGACCCCACCAAAAGTTCCTGACTTCCCAGCTGCGGGCTTCAAAGGCCCCCAAGCTGTGTCTGAACTCATTCTCAGAGGGTAGTTGAGTGTACGGATGGCAATAGAGTCTGTGATTCATACTCAGTAATTCTCGCTCGAAGTCATGCAGTGTTCCAACGCAGCAGCCAAATGAATCAGTTTGGAATAAGTTCAGCTTTATTCAAACTCATGAAGTCACTATTTTAGGCAACATCAAAAGAAAAAACGCGCTTTTCAGTTTTCTCTCAAAATAAATGACAGCCCTTTTCTTCCAAGAAACACAATTGCAACAGTATAATTGACCTTAATCGGCCACAAACACTAATCCAGCCCTTGGAACAGTAATCACCATGGAAATACCTAAGGTTACGAGGCAGACAACCAAGTCATTTAAGATGTTTAATTCACAGAAAATGACAAATGGTTGACAAAAAAATGTGTGCAAGGTAGCTTTGATGAAAATTGAATAGGGTTGATTCATGTTAGCACAATATTTTAGAATGACTTTTTGTTTGGTTTGTATAATTTTACTATGATTGATCCAGCTATGACAGAGGATTAAAGTAGCATTTTTACAGCTCTGGAATGGGATATAAGTGTTGAAGTAATCATAGATTATTGAAAACACCACCCAAAAATGACATCACATAGTAATTCATTGTAGGATTGAGAGTATTCACCCATTAAACCCCTGCCCCAAGAGATGGCATGGTTACCAGTTATTTTATCTCACAAGCTGGAAGAACTCAATGTAGAACAAGTCAATAATGAAACTTTCTGTTCTTTTGCCTACTCCTTGTGGTGAATTAGCCGTAAATAAGTGTCTCTCTACATTCCCACGGTCAATAATTTAGAACATTATCCTTCTGAAGAATTATGTTCAAAATCTGTAATGAGAATATTCTGAACAAAAAACATAAATTCAATAAATGTGCTCAGTAGGGCCACAGTGAGGGTTTTGAAAATAGAAATGCTGGAAGAATTTAGCCAGTCTGCAGAAAGTGTAAACATTTCGTGTTTTGCATCAGGGACTTCTCGGATTTGGGGGGACAACAGACGATATCTAGACTTCAAAGCAGAGCTGGCACAAAGCTATATGGCGATAGGCTAAAATGGAAATACCAGGAACATAATTTACTGGAATCTTGATCAAAATACAAAGTGCAGGAATAACTGAATGAATCAAGCAGCAACTGTGGATGGAATGGATAGGCAACGTTTTAGGTCAGGATTCTTCTTCAGATCTTTCTGAACTAAGGTCCTGAACCAAAACGTTATCTATCCATTCCCTTCACAGAATCTGCTTAACCTGCTGAGATACGCCAGCAATTAGCATTTTCCTGGGCATAAATTAAGACAACTCAGATAAGGAGAATAAGTACAGACTGTGTGCACATTATAAAGAAATGGGATGAGATGAGCATGATATTTGAAAATGATGAATGTGTATTTTACCTGAAGTTGGAAAATTCAATGTTCTGTAATTGTTTATTTATTCCCATTATTTGGACCTTGTCATATTTCACAATCTGTTAACTTGGAATACAAATATCCCAACACTGAATTATCAGACTGAATATACAAAACACAATTTAAAATCTTGAATTAAGTGTCCTTTCTATTATTTATTATCTACAATGTAACTAGAATTTGCATTGTGCTTTAAATAATTTCAATAATTAAGGTTACAATGCAAAATCTGAAAGATTACAAGGACTGCAGCAAACCACTGAGTGAGCCATGTTTCACCAAATTCATTCTGTCAGAAAAAGTTGTCATTAATTGCTCTACCCAATTCCTCTTAATCCATTTTACCCAATTAACCATGACTTTTACACTATTAATTCCTGTTAACATTACTGTTAAATAATATCATGCGACATAGGAGCACAATTAGGCCTTTTGGCCCATTGAGTCTGCTCCATCATTTGATCATGGGTTACCTATTTTTCCCTCACAACCTCATTCTCCTGCCTTCGCTCCATAACCTTTGACTCCCTTGCTAATCAAGAACCTATCAATCTCCGCTTTTAAAATACCCTATGACTGGGCCTCCACTGCCATCTGTGGCAATGAATTCCACAGATTCATCACCCTCTGGCTAAAGGAATTCCTCCTCATCTCCTTTCTAAAGGTACGTTCTTTCATTCTGAGGCTGTGCCCTCTGGTCCTAGATTCTCCCATTACTGGAAATATCCTCTTCACATCCACATTATCCAGGCCATTCATTATTCGACCTATAGTTAAATAAATAGATGGCCTATACTTCTAATAGATATAATGCAGCAATAAGATTTAAATATCTGAAAGACAAAGAACACTGCAACTTGCCACGAAAATGTAGGAATCATGAGAATAGTGTAGGAACAGGTAATTCAGCCCTATGCTGCTTTCTTTCTCACCTAACCTCCGTCAGTTTTTTTTTTCAAGCATTTTTGAAAGCTCATTTTTAATTTGGAATTCACCAACCGGTCAGGTAGCCAATGGGATGGATGAAGCCCAGATCACTGAAGTTGCAAGTTAATTTGGGTATCATCATACCTCGCTGTACCCCTGGAGGGAAGGGTCTGTGAATAACATTTGAGTTTGTTTTATTTTGCACTACACTCATTTTTCATGGTCTATTCCCCAGGTAATTGACTATTTCATCAATGAAATTGTAAGTTGTATTCATATTTTCAAGTTGCAGCCTCTAAAACAATTTCATCAGTTACCCTTGGCATCCAAATATTTAAGGAATATTGAAAAAAAATTGATACAGACATATTAATTATTAAAAGTTGCATTTGGCTGCTAATTGCACTTTTATTTGGTTAATCAAATTTCCTCTCTGGTGAGTGCTGCAAAGTGCATCCACACCCTGTGTGTGCACTACCCTAATGGTCATTATTTCAGTATGACCCCAACTGCTGATTTAGCCTGCATGAGAAGGCATACTGTGTGGGTGCATTCCACACAAGCCCAATTGATACAGACAGAGAGCAAGCCTGGCCCTACCATAAACGTTTTAAGTTTTCAAAATGTTATTTAAAAGAAATCAAAAAAACACTAGCAGAGCAAACAGAGATCAGCTTAAGGACCGCCAAGGCTCAATAAGGAAATGCATTGCCTGGTGGACAGGAAAGAACTATACTCAGCCCCTTCATATGCTGAACCAGCCAATGTCAGAAGTACTGAGTTCAGTATTCCTGGCAGGAGAAAGAAAAAGTAAATCGGTCATGCTTTTCCTTCCCCTGATCCCCATTGTATAATATTCTTGCAGAAATAAGCCAGGCTCAGCTGTGGTCAGATTCCCCTCCCATCCCACTTCCTCTGACATGGTTAGTAAGCATTTAGTACTTCTCACTGTCTAAGCTCACCAATAAAATATGTTCACTTATTGAGTTACTAAACGGTCCGCAGAACTGAAACCCAGCCAGCATATAAAGATAGTTGAAACAGAGGAAGAAAAATATTTACAAAGCAAAGAAAGGCAGGAGGGTTACGCAGTGGAAGAGTTGCTGCCTTACAGCACCAGAAACCCGGGATCAAACCTGACTATGGGTGGTGTTTGTATAGAGTTTGTATGTTCTCCCTGTGACCTGCGAAGGGTTTCTCCGGGGTCTTGGGTTTCCTCTCACACTCCAAAGATGTACAGGTTTGTAGGCTAATTGGGTTGGTATAATGGTAAATTGTTCCTAGTGTGTGTAGGATGGTGTTAGTGTGCGGGGATTGTTGGTCGGCGCAGACTCAGTGGCCCGTAGGGCCTGTTTCCATGCTTTATCTCAAAACGAAACTAAGCTAAAAGTCCGAGGGTGCAAAAAGTGAAAGTGTGACCAGGATTCTATAAAGATGAAAACTTAAATGGTGACAGGATAAATAGCTATAATATAATTAGTGTCTTTGTCAATGTTTGGCAATGTTTTAAAATTGCATTTTACCCCTTTTGGCCACAATAAAATAACAGTGACAGATAGATTTAGTTTTAGTTTTAGTTTTAGTTATACATAGAAACATAGAAACATAGAAATTAGGTGCAGGAGTAGGCCATTCGGCCCTTCGAGCCTGCACCACCATTCAATATGATCATGGCTGATCATCCAACTCAGTATCCCGTACCTGCCTTCTCTCCATACCCTCTGATCCCCTTAGCCACAAGGGCCACATCTAACTCCCTCTTAAATATAGCCAATGAACTGGCCTCGACTACCCTCTGTGGCAGAGAGTTCCAGAGATTCACCACTCTCTGTGTGAAAAAAGTTCTTCTCATCTCGGTTTTAAAGGATTTCCCCCTTATCCTTAAGCTGTGACCCCTGGTCCTGGACTTCCCCAACATCGGGAGCAATCTTCCTGCATCTAGCCTGTCCAACCCCTTAAGAATTTTGTAAGTTTCTATAAGATCACCTCTCAATCTCCTAAATTCTAGAGAGTATAAACCAAGTCTATCCAGTCTTTCTTCATAAGACAGTCCTGACATCCCAGGAATCAGTCTGGTGAACCTTCATTGCACTCCCTCTATGGCAATAATGTCCTTCCTCAGATTTGGAGACCAAAACTGTACGCAATACTCCAGGTGTGGTCTCACCAAGACCCTGTACAACTGCAGTAGAACCTCCCTGCTCCTATACTCAAATCCTTTTGCTATGAAAGCTAACATACCATTCGCTTTCTTCACTGCCTGCTGCACCTGCATGCCCACTTTCAATGACTGGTGTACCATGACACCCAGGTCTCGCTGCATCTCCCCTTTTCCTAGTCGGCCACCATTTAGATAATAGTCTGCTTTCCTGTTTTTGCCACCAAAATGGATAACCTCACATTTATCCACATTATACTGCATCTGCCAAACATTTGCCCACTCACCCAGCCTATCCAAGTCACCTTGCAGTCTCCTAGCATCCTCCTCACAGCTAACACTGCCCCCCAGCTTAGTGTCATCCGCAAACTTGGAGATATTGCCTTCAATTCCCTCATCCAGATCATTAATATATATTGTAAATAGCTGGGGTCCCAGCACTGAGCCTTGCGGTACCCCACTAGTCACTGCCTGCCATTGTGAAAAGGACCCGTTTACTCCTACTCTTTGCTTCCTGTTTGCCAGCCAGTTCTCAACCACATCAATATTGAACCCCCAATGCCGTGTGCTTTAAGTTTGTATACTAATCTCTTATGTGGGACCTTGTCGAAAGCCTTCTGGAAGTCCAGATACACCACATCCACTGGTTCTCCCCTATCCACGCAACTAGTTACATCCTCGAAAAATTCTATAAGATTCGTCAGACATGATTTACCTTTTGTAAATCCATGCTGACTTTGTCCAATGATTTCACCACTTTCCAAATGTGCTGCTATCCCATCTTTAATAACTGACTCTAGCAGTTTCCCCACTACCGATGTTAGACTAACTGGTCTGTAATTCCCCGTTTTCTCTCTCCCTCCCTTCTTAAAAAGTGGGGTTACGTTTGCTACCCGCCAATCCTCAGGAACTACTCCAGAATCTAAAGAGTTTTGAAAGATTATTACTAATGCATCCACTATTTCTGGAGCTAGAACAGGTCCTTCGGCCCACTGGGTCCCGCCGACCAGCGATCCCCGCACATTAACATTATCCTACACCCACTAGGGACAATTTTTACATTTACCAAGCCAATTAACCTACAAACCTGTACGCCTTTGGAATGTGGGAGGAAACTGAAGAACTCGGAGAAAACCCACGCAACTCATGGGGAGAACTTACAAACTCCGTACAGACAGCACCCGTAATCGGGATCGAAACCGGGTCTCCAGCGCTGCATTCGTTGTAAGGCAGCAAATCTACCGCTGCGCCACTGTGACAGATATATTAGTGACAACTTCCATACTGTGGCCCAATTTCTCCAGTCAGTGGAGAAGGAATAGTGCTCAGGATTGACTTTGAAGATGGTTGCATAAAGATGCCGCTTTCTGATGGCCTTTGCTGTCAGACGTCTACTTAATGGGATCCTCAGTGCCCAGTACTTGCAATCTCAACTAACCGTTCCAGCTGAGCAGCCAATCATACCAAAAACATTTGCTTGGACTTTAGACACCAAACGGTACAGTTTTACTTTTTTTTAATGAAACATTATATGGGTTATCATGTAAAGACTGGGATAGTCGCATATATAATTAGTAAAAGGCAGAATATTAGTATTTACTTTAAAATCCCCTATATTATGGAAATTTTATTTGAAGGAACTACTTAAACTCAGTTTGTAACTATGTCACTTCTAGTGATTTCCCTCAGTCCAATGGATATACTGTAGCTGTAAACTATACAATCTGTGGAGATGTGCCGTATCAGCTAGAGGACATTGAAATATCTTTGTTATGTACCAATAGCCTGAAGTTGTTGACAGTTTCATGTTGTAACACGATGAGCACCAATAGTTTTGCTCTCATTAATCCTGCAATATATGGGCCAACATAACATGGATGACACTATCTGTATTAATTGCCTTGGTTGAGGAAGTGAGAGATGATGGCAGAGTGTATCATAGAGACAAAGCCAACCAAGATGTCCCATCTAAGAGGGGCAGTAACAATGCATCAGGACAGTGGATCTAGGTATGTTATCGTGTCTCATACCTACCACAGGCAAAATCTAGAGGTGTACAATATGGAAGATTCTGTTATACACATATTCAAGATGGGCCAGAGAGGCTGGAGCAGTTTTATGTAAAGTGAAGGATGAGAGGAGATTTGATACAAGTATCTATATTACTAAAAGTCTGTTCTTGACCGGTTTTGGCCATCTGTGCTGCGATTTCCGAGAGAACGCCGCCACCTACGGCCGTCATTTTTGGCCACCATGCTCAGAGCCCCCCTCCGCCGCATGTGTGCTGAGGATTTTTCCCGTCGATGAAAAATGACAGAGATATTAATGTTTTTACAAAATTCCCCATTCTCTCTGCTGCCCCCGCTGGCGACAGGGGGGAGGAACTATAAAACCAGGAAGTGGTGTGCCTCACAGTCTCTTCAAGATGGAGGAAGGCAGAGGGTCACGTTTCTCTGAGCTGTGAATAACACTGAACACATGTCTACTCAAATGTAAGTGCCCTTAGTGGTTCTAAAATGCTTGCAGAATGTGTCTATTGGTTCTAAAGCTTGCAAAAAATGTCTATTGGTTCTAAAGCTTGCAAAAAGTGTCTCTATTGGTTCTAAAGCTTACAAAAAATGTCCATTAGTTCTAAAGCTTGCAAAAAAATGTCTATTGGTTCTAAAGTTTGCAACAAGTGTTTCTATTGGTTCTAAAGCTTGCAAAAAGTGTTTCTATTGGTTCTAAAGCTTGCAAAAAATGTCTATTGGTTCTAAAGCTTGCAAAAAAATGTCTATTGGTTCTAAAGCTTGCAAAAAAATGTCTATTGGTTCTAAAGCTTGCAAAAAATGTCTATTGGTTCTAAAGCTTGCAAAAAGTGTCTATTGGTTCTAAAGCTTGCAAAAAAATGTCTATTGGTTCTAAAGCTTGCAAAAAAATGTCTATTGGTTCTAAAGCTTGCAAAAAAATGTCTATTGGTTCTAAAGCTTGCAAAAAGTGTCTATTGGTTCTAAAGCTTGCAAAAAAATGTCTATTGGTTCTAAAGCTTGCAAAAAAACGTCTATTGGTACTAAAGCTGGCAAAAAAATGTCTATTGATTCTAAAGCTTGCAAAAAAATGTCTATTGGTTCTAAAGCTTGCAAAAAAAATGTCTATTGGTTCTAAAGCTTGCAAAAAATGTCTATTGGTTCTAAAGCTTGCAAAAAAATGTCTATTGGTTCTAAAGCTTGCAAAAAAATGTCTATTGGTTCTAAAGCTTGCAAAAAAATGTCTATTGGTTCTAAAGCTTGCAAAAAATGTCTATTGGTTCTAAAATGGTTCATACTAGCGCTCCAGAAAGCCGCCCCCCCCCCCCCCACCGGTCAGCAATATTGGAAGTGGTGCAGAGGTGGAATATTGCGTTGGGGGACCAGCCCTCCCGTGTGAAGCTGGGACCCAACGGGTCCCACTTAGTCTAGTATATGATAGAATGATCTGGACAGAGTGGACAGTGAGTGGCTGTTGGCTGCTTCCTTTTGGTAGAGACGTGAAGGACTTGGTTGTCCAGGCATAAAGGATAAGAGAATTACAAGTAACATGGGTGCTCAGTGTATGATTGGAATCTGAACTTTACTGCCTGCAGATGTGAAGCAAAGATACTTTATTTTTGGCCTTCTGGAACAAACTGGATACATATACAATGACCAAAGAATGCAAATGAAGAAAACATTGCAGCCAATGTACTCCTAGGACTCTGGACACTGAGAATGTTGCCCTGAAGTGGGGGCAAACAAAAACTGCAGTATTCTGGAGGGCCAGAAACCTGGTGAAAACACTGGGGGTTTGAAAATAGAAACTTAATAGATTGGATCATAAAATAGGCTTGAAACCAAATATTTTCCATGAAGTACTTCTGAAATAATTTGTGAAGCTATGGGGGAGGTGAGGGAAATGTCAGTGGAATATGATGTACTGCACAAATATTTTTTTACATGGGAGGCCTTCAAAGTTGCGGGAAGCAAATGGCAAGAGATCTTTCTTCAGAAACAGATGGAATCCACTTTCTGTGCAATGGGTTTACATGGAATAGTAGCTGAATTACAAGATCTGGAGAAGACGTTCTTGTTGCACCACAAAGATCAAATAGTCACTAGCACCTATTCACAAACTTTCTGCATCTCAGTTTCCACTCTTTTTGTATAGAAAATATCTGATGCTTCATTTAAATACACGAGGAGGGACTTGGAGATGACACAGATTGACAAATTTCCATCAGAAGCCTTGGAAACAGGACTGGTGCAGTCAGCTAAACTATACTTTTGAGTATCTAACAGAAACAATCACTTTATAATTACTGGCAACAAAAGATTATGTTCCTATTATCCAACTGATTATAGCCAGAAAAAAAATAATCTTATCTTGTTTTGAAGTAATGACAAAATAAGAAACTTTTTCATGGTCTTCAAAGGATTTGAGGCATGCTCCTAAATAGGAGCTGACAGCCAGCATGAAAGCCAGCATGCAATGCCAGAGCATACTGTAATCTAATCAGAAACCACACTGGTTTGGCAAGGCTCCACAAACTCATGTAACATTTGTTAGGCTGTTGTCTAATTTCTCTGAAACGCTGTAAATAGCATTAAAAAACAACAGATTACCGAGGTTTGCTTGTGCCAGCTTCATCTTGGTGTTACTATTTAAAATGGTGAGTTCACATTTAAATATGTAGCAGCCATTTAAACCAGCTAGGTTTTACAACCTGCTTTACTGTACGATTTGAAATTGACCTAAAGATCGTGATTCAATCCAAACTCTTAATAATAAACTTGCAATTAGATGATATTAATCTTTTTGAATAACCTGAATCCACCCCACCCACCCATCAACCACCCCCACCCCTCCCCCACCCACCCTCAATTCCATTTCAATTGACCCTTTCTCTGCACTAATTTTGACACGATTGAAAATGCCAACAAAATAACAGCTGTGGTTCCTTACTTGAGATGTGTCATGATTGAAGATGACAGCATTCAAGTCCCCACAGTTGTAGTGCTTGATGAGGTCCTCTGTTGTGTAAGGGGCCTGCAGGCTGCCTGCTCGGAGGCTCTCATGTTGCAGAAGAGTTTGGTTTAAAGCAAAGAGAACCTGTAAAGACATAAAAACAAACAATCGTAAAGAATATTAAAAAGGGGAAAGTGGGTGAAATCTGAATTTGGCGCATGTGACAATTTGGGGACAGACATATGCATTACCTCCAAAGTAAGGTTTGAAGCAAGTACGGACAGCTTAATTCATTAAGCAACTATTTTGTTCAAAACACAAGCGTCTCGCTTCACTGAATTAGATTCAACATTAACCATCACTTTGTAAATCATCCAGGCAAGTATAAATGACAAATTTTGAAAGGGAGGCACGACCGGATCAAGAAACATCAGCGGCAGACAATGACATCTGCATCAATGTTCCTGAAAACTTGTAACTTGTAACATATCTATGAACCTTCCAGTTGCGCACGTGTTCACATATGCTTTACAATAGGTATGGGAAGAGAAATATGTCCTCAAACTCCAACAGCACAACAAGGACAAAATCTACCATTCATCCATGTTTGAAGCATGTAACCATTTCATAAGTCTTAGATTCTGTTTCATTCTGCTGCAAAGCAGCCACCCTACACTATACCAGATGCACTTGTTGAGCTACAAATGCTGCAGCAAATAATTGCTTTCCTAAACAGGACATGAAGAGAAAGCACCTGGAAATTAAGAGGGTGTAGACAAGGCTTCAGGAAGTTAGAGAGAAAGAAACTCGAGAAGGTGGAAATGGAGGAGAGCTGTGATGAACCAGAGAAAACGCAACCTGAGATGGAGATTACGTCTTGGAAGCAGGGAACATGATTGCCAAATGGAGGATGGAGGGATCTAGACAGAATATCTGAGAATATCAGTCATCTGAGAAATGGTGCAGAAGTGGAATACTGCTTGATATTTTTGCTTCTTCAAAAATGCAGATTTTTCCAAGCAGAAACCATCATGGAAATGAAGATGAACAGGGCATAGGAAATTCTTCAGTGCATTAGGTTTTAATACTTCAGTCATCTGCTTCCAAACTTGTGTCTGGCATTAGCAGTGTTATAACTTCAACAGGGCATAAATTTGAATAGTAAAAGCACCAGGGATCTTCAGTCAGAGTAACTAAGGCGGCATAGTCTTTCAGAGGTATGTTGCAGCAGGCAATGAAAATATCTTTAAAAACGGAGTATGCTGGAAATCCGAAATAAAAACAGAAAATGTCTCCTGAACATCAGGCAGCATCTTTGGAAAGAGAAACAGCTGAGTTTGATGATGATAGAAGCCTTCATTCAAACTGCCTCTTACTAAATATTCAAAGTCTACACTTTTCTACCTAGCTGATCCCACTGCACAACAATAAAAGTCCATGTGCAGGAAGGAACTGCAGATGCTGGTTTAAACCGAAGATAGACACAAAAAGCTGGTGTAACTCAGCGGGTCAGACAGTATCTCTGGAGAAAAGGAGTAGGTGACGTTCTTCAGACAGACAGTCAGGCCATGGCAAGGCTCAGGGAAAAGTGAAGCTTTCCAGATCATGGAAGCCACCTCTCAATAAAGGCAGACGTTGATGAGAAAATTCATCCACCATAGTTGCTTACCTGTCTGAATGGTCAATTGGGTAACAGTGTCTCCCTCCCTTTTGTATGCTTCCATAATGAGCACATAACAGAATGGAGAGACACCATCAAAGTTTTCTCTGCACAACCTTCTAAAACATGCCAGGATAAGCAAGAGTATATTTATACTCAGCTGGCCACAATAGGCAGTCCACATCACTCGCAAGCCCAGCATAAGATTCCCAAAACAGATACTTTTCTCTTCTGCTCCTTCATGACAAATGATTATAAGAAGGAGAAAGGAAGTGAATCAAGGATATTCTCAAAGTCTCTTTGGAACTACCTATCTTGAGTGACTCAAGGGCATCTTTGGTCTCATCAGCTGCTGCTTCTTCCTGGTGGCATTCTCATTGTCCATTTGTACTCTTCCCCCTCTCCACCGCCGGCTCCTCCTCCTCCCTCTCCCCTGCGATTGCTGACATCTTCCAAGCTGGAGGATGTTGGCAACTCCAGGGGAAGAGGAGGAGAGGGCGGCAGTGGAGAAGGTGAGTGGCCGAGTGGGCAAAGCGAGGACCAACAGGAAGAAGTGGCATCTGGTGAGAGGGGAGGGATCCCCACGATGACCAAGCGCATTCTGGCAGTGGCATGGCATGAAGAAGGTGCTGCCAGCCAAGGGCTGCAGCATGAATGGCAACAACAGCCATGTCAACCAGATCATGTGGCAGCTAGTGAAGAAGAGTTCGCTGGTGCAGATCAGTGGCATCGGCGACTGTTTTTTAGGTGAAATGCTGCAAAGTGCTGGAGTAACTCAGCAGTGAATCAGTCTGAAGAAGAGTCTGACCTGAAATGTCACCTATTCATGTTCTTCAGAGATGCTGCCTGGCATGCTGAGTTACTCCAGCACTTTGCATCCTTTTGTGTATTAACCAGCATATGCAGTTCTTTGTTTCTACTAGGTGCAGGTCATCCTGAAAAACCCCGGGCATCCCCTCCATATAATTCTGGAGAGTCAAAAGAGCACTCACAACCGGCTCCTCTCCATGCCCTGTAGAACGGAGCGGTTCAGGAGATCCTTCACCCCTGCAGCCATTAGATTTTATAATTCGGCTGTAGGGGGATGCATTTTGCAATTTTTAATTTTTAACTGCTAATTATTGGTCTTTTTAAGTATTTATTGCTCTCAGGTAGTGTCCACATTGTATTCTATGTATTTTCTGTCTGCGTTCGTTTTGAATCTGTGGGTTTGTTGGTTGGGGGCTTCTGGACATCTGAATTTCCGAGGGGATCAATAAAGTATTTATTATTATTATTATTATTACTACATACAATGATAATACCATACTCGGTTACAGCCGACAATCGGCAATAACGAACACCATGCCATCCCCCTCCACCCTGCTATGACCCATTATAACAAGGGTTTCCTGTATATAATTCCACGGGATATCTTTATTCTTGTATTCAAATTCTCTTGCAATAAAAACTAATATGCCATTTGCCTTCCTAGCTGGTCACTATACCAGCTCATTAACTTTGTTCTTCCTGTAAAAGAACAGCTGGATCTCTCTGAACATCAAATTTTTTCAATCTTATGGTGGCCAAAATATTACCTAATGGGCCCATCCCCATGGGGTTTTGGATTTTCCAGCTAATTGTTGTTATCTGACAGCTGCTTTGACTGATACAGCTAAGCCAAGACCAAAACTGGTATCTTCCTTGCATGATATCATATTATTCTGCCTTACTGTTCTCTGTTCATCATCCCTCGAGTTGGTAGATTTCTGATGATAGTCAGTCTAGACATTATTTTGTGAAATAGAACGCTAGTCGAATACTTTGAATATGTTCTTAATGGGATATTCAATCTATGACAAAGCCAGTGAGGAACTTGAAGGAAAGCAAAGATTTCCCCACCCACATGGTGAAAAAAGTATTTTTAAAAGCCGTGTTGCTCCACAACTGGCTCTGAACCCTGGACAGATGGATTTGTTTAATGCAAGGAAACTATTGACGTTTATCATATTTTTAAAAAAAAGACACATTCTTTAAGCTATTTGGTACATCTGAATTTGTTTAAAACATGTAGATTTTACTGACCCCGAGCCTTTAATTAGAACAGAAAAGGCAATTCCAGTTCCAACGTAACTTTTACTTGACTATGAAATCCAGACCTAATTTTCCTTTTTCTAATTGCCAAGCCCCGTTCATAACATATCAACAAATTTCACCATCTTTAGGAATAGTACTGAGAATTTTCCTTTGTAGGAAAAAAGCTGTTTACTTCAAACTTGTTGGAGAATAGGCCATTTGGCCCATCACGTCTGTGGGGATTTCAACTATATAATTCACCGTACTTTGTTGATCTTTCCCAACAGTCCTTATTTTTTAATGAATTGCTTTTTGTTTATTACTATTGCATCAGGTTTCATTGCCCTTTAAGGCTGTCAGTACATACGTAACTATTACAAGTAGACCACAACAGCAATAGATGAAAACATTTGCTTCCAATTTTCTGGTGCCCTCTTATTGTTTCTTGTTCATGCCAATGAATAGTCATCAAATATTTTTAAGACCAATTTATGCTGCTGAGTGCAAAATTACACGGGACCACACATGGACTGCAATGATTCAAGAAGGTGGCTTACCACTACTTTAATTATGGAATGATCTGGTCTTACCAATGGAACCCACATCCCAGCTATGAACTAAATATAGTTACAATATGATTCCACAAGTTCATTCATTGGGTTAGTGGGTGAATGCATTGCACCACATGACACACACACACACACACACACACACACACACACACACACACACACACACACACACACACACACACACACACACACACACACACACACACACACACACACACACACACACACACACACACACACACACACACACACAAACAAAAAGACGATGATCTCAAGTTTAGAAATGTTAAAAATGCATTTTATAGCACTTTCCCACTTGCCTTTCAGGAAGTCAAAATTTGCTTTCCAATCAGTGTAGTGTTTTTGTAGAGCACCCCTTCCAATAATGAATAAAGCACGACAGCCAATTTTGTGCATAGCAACCTCCAACAAACAGCAAGGTGATGGTGGTCAGATAAATAATTTTGTGCAGAATTATCTGATTCCTTTCAGGAACTGTAACAAAATACAAATGTGTACTTTTTCCATTTACTTAATATAGGATACACAATATCTCCTATTATGTCCAGGTTGGTAATAAGCCTGAGTTGTTAACCCCCAAACAACCACTGGAGTTTAAGTAGCTGCAACTTCAGTTTATCAACATCAGGAATGGATAAGTTCCCTGCAGCTTGTTCTGGTAAGAATCCTATAGCTTCAGATTAGCTTATGCTTGCAGGTTGCATTAAAATGAGCCAAATTGACCAACTGATGATCAACAATGGCCTGCGATGTGCTTGACAGGGAGACACATTTCTGAGCATGCCAGAGTGAAAACTCGTTCCGAATTCCAAACAACCCCAGTATGTAAATCATGGAACTAAAGAAATCCCACTTACTTCATTTCAAGGCCCTGCACATACCATACATTGGACCTCTTTAATGCATTGAATACCATGCAGTTACAAAAGATGTCACTGTTTTATACCCTCTGCTCTGTTTTCTAAATATCTTCTGAAATAAAATGGGCAAACACATGCACACACTTGCGGAGATACACACATGCACACACTCGCGGAGATACACACATGCACACACAGGCTAGGACATACACACATGCATACACAGGCCAAGTCACCCACACACATACAATGATGGTTGTTTTCCTGCTGCTTGAATGCTGATTTTACTGCAGAGTTTTCACAATTAGAAAAAGATCCCGGATGGGACAAATTACTTTCAGGGTTCTGAATAGCATATCCCACCTGGCACCACTTTCACTGTGAAACCACTGTCTACAGTAAGTCAGTTTGGATTTGTTTGCGGTTTTATTTAAATATTACCAGTGGCAAAATAGCTCCACCCTTGTAAAATGATGACAAATGTAATGTGACAGACTGCACTTCCTCATAATCCAGCTACACACAGCAATAGATTTATGAGTAAACTAGGAAGACTGTGGTGCAATATGTTGACATGACCATAATGACAAGGATTCGTTTTTCTTTTTCGATGTTTCGACCTTCAAACATTGTGGTGCTCTGATCAGACTGCAATTGGAATTTATAATCCCGGTTCTGGTCCACAAGAAATGAGTGACATTTGAGTACTGTGCAGAGAATGCCTACGAGGATGATCCACGGATCCACGAGTGTAGAGAATGTAAACCATGAATTATGCGGCTAAGTTTATTCCCACAGTGCTGAATCCATTGCTCAAAACCATCAAAAGGGAAGTTATCATAGCTGCATGACAGATATGATCACCGGCCACCTTACTTTTATTTCTATTGCAGTACTCGTCCCACTGCTGTCACATAATGACTGGGAAACAATGGGCCCTGTGGCCTGTCCACAGCATGATTTATTGACTTCAAATATCCGTCACTGTTTACATTCAACTCCTGTGCTAAACTGTTGGCTGATTGGGATTTACTGAAATATATTATTAAAAATACTGCAATGCAATGCCATTGAAAATCATATGTTTCTTAAAGCCTTTGGACTTGGTTGCTTTTTAAGTTTTGATTGTTGCTTTTAAGAGCATAGATGTTTTGAAACAGAGGCAGGTATACGAACAAATGAGTTAAGATGTAGGCTACAGAAAGAGCTGTGATAGAGAATATTGCATCATAAAGTTGAGAAGTTGTACTGTTGACTCCTGCTCCTCTGTCATATTTTGATCACATCACCATAGGAAGAAAAGCAAGTTGACAATCATGAAAATCTGACAAAATTTGCTTCACATTTGTCCAGCATTAGGAAAGACTGAAATGATTTGAAATCCCAGTTTGCATCAGTCCAATGATCCTTTAAATGCTCAGTCATTAACTGTGAATGAAACGAAAGACTTCTGCACCATTCGCATTAATTCTCATAATTCTCCAAAGTGCTTTTGAAAAATAGAGATGTAAAGTTAAAATCTGGTTTGAACCCAACCCAACTTTGGTCAGTTGATGCAGCTCACGCTTCGGTCGAGGCTTTCCAGACAAATGACCAAAACCTCTGGCGACTCATGGAACTCTTGGGTGGGGCGCAAGGTCACCAGAGGTTTCCGTTCAGGTTTCCTAAGTGGGACAGGGGCATTACAAATCAGTACCAATATGAATATGAGGAACCAGTCTCTTGAGTGCAGTATTAAAGGATTACTAATCCCAGCAAACTGGTGCCTTGAAGAGAGGGAGAATAGGAGTCCATAAAAAATATATAATAGACGATCTAAACCATTTCTCAGCACACAGAATGTATAAAATTTGGGGTTTAAGTTATACTGTTAGTCCACCTGATTTACAGCATTGTGTTATAGTTCGTAAAAGATATGCCAGAAATGCTGCTGAAGTAACAAGCCGATGAGCACATCACTGTCAGTGTTTTAAAAAACAATAGCAAAGAGTGGACCAAACTTCCATAGCCTCTCTGGCATATTCCTGCACATTGCATTTGTGAATACACCATAATGACTAGAAAACAGATTTAAAACTCACATACACCAGGTCCCATCCAAACTTCCAGTATTTACCATTTATCCAATAAAAGGATGTCCTATCAGTCTCGGTGGAATTGCAACAGTAGGACTAGTAAAACTGGGCACCACCATGAACGACCTCATCTAAAAAATAACAAGCAAGCCCAACGCCTTCAGCAAGCAATTTATTATTGCCTACAAAGGGGGCTCGTTTTAATTTGAGGATTGTTGCTGTGATTCTAGCAGAAATATCACATATTTTATTGCACCAAATAGCCCTATTTAAATCATCTTTCTATCCTGACCTACTTGGTCGGCAATGGAGGCGATTTGCAGATATAATTTTACCTCGGGTATCACAACAGTGTTGCTGTGGACTTTTAAATCATGGTCTTTCAGGAGTCTACAGTAATGTTGTGAATATAGAGAAAGAAATCAACAGTGGGCACATGTAAAGGTAGACATAGAATGTATGTGAATTGGATAAATGCACACCAGCACTCTCAGGTGCAGCTTCCTACCTAGATTCACCTCTACCCCATTGCGAACATTGAACAGGTTGGCTACTATGCTGAATACTACATTTTGCACCCCCCGTAGTTTATATTTTGTTCTGAAGAGACAAAATGCTGGAGTAACTCAGCAGGACAGGCAGAATCTCTGGATAGAAGGAATGGGTGACGTTTCGGGTCGAGACCCTTCTTCAGACTGAGCTGTAGAGTTGGAGAACATAGGAATCACAGAGGGGGAGCAGCGAGAGAGGATGTTGCAGAACATCAGAGAGAGGAGGAGAACAAAGTAGGCATACCTTGAGGAGGTTTCACAGTGGAGCAGATAAAATGTGTAGGAAGGAACTGCGGATGCTGGTTTACACTGAAGATAGACACAAAATGCTGGAGTAACTCAGTGGGACAGGCAGCTTCTCTGGACAGAAGGAATAGGTGACAATTCGGGTCGAGACTCTTCTACCTATTGTACTTGTGTTTGGCGTGATTGTTTTTAAGTATAGCATTATCTGATTTGATTGGATAGCAAGCAAAACAAAGCTTTCCACTCTACCCGACAATAATAAACCTAAACCTGGATGTGGTGGAATAAAGAAATGTCATGTACAGGAAGGAAGGGTACTTCAATAGCCTTAAGGGAATGGGAGAACACGAGGGAGAAGGTTAACACCCTGTCTGATACCCAGCACAGATGGAAGCAAATTCAGAAAAAATAACATCAGACCTGAAGAAAAGCCCCAATGTAAGACCAGTGAAGTAGCAGAACAAAACTGAAGTGCACACATAACAAGTACCAGATGGTGAACATATTGCATTATGTGGCTTTGAAAATATTAGCTGGAAGCTTCGAAAGGATGAAATTAATGATTTTTTTTCAAGAATTTCTGGCTGTATTAAGGAAGCTCCACTACTCCAAGAGCTGTCAAATATAGCAGGAACAAGTTGCATGATCTCTCAAATCATTGCCAATCCAAAATTGACCACTCATGGCTCTCCTCATCTCCTTATCTATCATACTCTTTTCCTCAGCAACTAGATGTTAGGAAATCTTTCTCGTGTAAAAATAAATCTGCAGAAACATTAAATCACTGCCTTTATCAAAACCGTACTGGCAAGTTACACTGCTCAATGGGATAGCCTTTGCTCATCAGTAAGGAGAATGCAAGGTCATTGCACATTCATCTCCCATTGACACATTTAGCCTTGGTTATGCATGCATTTATATTGCAGTTTTTCTGAGCGACTGATGTGTTTTGAAACATTACTTCTTTGCTTCCAAAGTAAATGCTTATCATTTACCTGCTCTTGAAAAATTAAACCAAAAGGAACGCCGCCAATGCCTATAGGAAGGCGAGGAATATCATCCTATCTGGAGGAGCAGCAGAAGCATTCTCAGTCCATAAGAGTCAAGAGTGTTTTATTGTCATTTGTGCCAAAAACAGAACAATGGAAATTCTTCCTTGCAGCAGCAGCAGTCGTAATCACAGTACTCAATAGAAAACATAATAAACATACATAATACTTTTATCTACACAGCTATCTGCTTTACTCTTATTGGTCCAAAAGGGTGAAGTAATTTGGATGGCAGTTCGTGTCAGTGGAATTATTAACAAATTAATGATGTTGTTTAATCAGTTATTTGACGGTTCACAAAAATGAGGCTGTAATGATACAGCTTAATTATGGATTGCAGTGAAGTCAATCCCACACATTTCTGTATTACCTTCGGGTACAGCCTTCTCACAATGACTTTCTCTAGGGTTTTGGACCTCCATCTGCTCCCACTCAATATCCTCTCCCTCTCTGTCACCATATGCAAACCACACTTAAGGATGTCTCTGTGGCTAAACAAAAGGTGAAATTGTGTTGTAAAGGCAGCTTCCACACACTCCTGACTCTCTCTGAGAATTACCATTACTATCGGCTGAAATGCATGACTCAACTCAGTAAAATCATGCTGCAGAACACAAACTGAAAGCTTGCAAGGGTTTCTTAATCTTGTCTCTCACCAGCATTTACACTGTTTGAGAAGCAAAGCTGCAAAAAGATGCAACAGACTCTCTCAACTTATCATGATGGAGAAGGACAGAATCGCCCGAAACAGACAAGGGGGCATAGTTTTTTACTTTTTACCCTCTCATTGAATGGGTGCTATCAGGCCAGCAGCCTGTCTTCAATCTCTCTTCATGTCTACTACCATTGAGGTCAACAGCAATAAAGATCAGGAGAGACCTAAAATGGGCTGTCAACTCATCATCACTTAATTGACACGGTGCACACTGTGGGTTTAGCCCTCACTATTTTGCATGTCATCTCAACCTTCCCTAGTCATACCATCTCAGCTATATTGTCCCTTGTGAAACGTCACACAGATCCACTGAAGCATAATGTTCTCAAATTGTTTTGATATATCAGGATCTAATCTGTTTACTAAGCATTGTGGTACTGAACTGCATTTAGCTTCAATTCATTTCCCGGTGATTATATTCCTCGTCCATAACGATTTATAACCAGGCTTTTTATTTGAAAGTTGAGTGTTGCAGTACTGCTATAAACAATGGCCCCAACCCTCATTTTACATGAACTTTATAGGGTAAGTAACCTTGTGACCCTTTTCTTCAGCTGTATTACGCTTAATGTTTCCCAGTGGTATCTTGGGCTACCAAGAGCTTAAGTCAAAAGTAAACACTCTTAAAATGTAATACCCAAATAGATGTTGCCCCAATAAACACTGAACACTAGCCTTTGCTTCATAAAATATTTAGGACATATGTGGAATTCTAAGGAAATTTAAAGTGAGATTATTCCAGCTATAAAATTGCCACTGTTTTAATTGGAGGAGGTTCCCAAGTGGATCTGTACTAACTTTATAATTTCTAATTATTTTCTATGCAAGGCATGAGGAAAGGATTAGTTAATATAATTTAATTGCATAACGTTGTGAAATGGTCCATGTTGAGGCAATTTATTTTCATCATCACAATGACAAAACATGCCAGTGTAAAAATGAGCACAGGAGGGAACGCAGGGAACGCAGGGAATGCAGGGAACGCTGCTTCGGAATCTGCCACATGAACATCGCTCAGAGCAAAACTGCACATCCGTCAGCTTTCTAGAATTCCATCTGGTGAATGATGTGGGTCGTGGTGTCCCAATAAATCATGCAAACTAACTTTGGAGAGGAACTCGTGGGGGACTCTCCCAATCGCCTGTCATAACTTAAGTGGCACCCCTGCGAAAACGGCATTTCTTTTGGTGCTTGCAAGATTTTCTCCAGGAGTTTCACTGATGCTCAGGAGAGTCGGAGAATCCCTGCAGAAATTCCAACCATAAATCACTCAAACTCTCTGCAGCTTACCAAGTAGTGGCGCTGTACTGAGCCATTCAGACCAAGTGGTTCCCATTTGTGCCGAGTTAACTAATCAGAGCGGGGCCAGACTTCTTTCAAGTTTCTGAATTTGAGAAATAAAATGCTGTTTGCTGTGTACTGCTTTCTTCCCTTCTAATGCAATTAGATTGTAAAGAATTGAAGAACAATGACCTATTTCTCAAATATCTGATCAATACTTAAGTACAGAGAGAAAGACTTGAATTTATAACATGTGCAAGGACCACTTACATCCCCATCATTCCTTCTTAGCCCCTCTCCCATTGGGCAGAAAATACAAAAGCTTGAATGCAGGTACCACCAGATTCAAAAACAGCTCTTTTCCTGCTGTTATCTGACTAATGAACAGAGTTCTCATTAGCCAAGGGTGAAGTACTGATCTCCCAACCTACCTCATTACAGCTCACACACTTTTTTATTTGCACTTTCTCTGTAACTGTAACACTATATTTTGCACTTAGTTTGCTTTTCACTTTGTTGTGCTAGTTCTACCTGGGGTACTTGTGTATAGGTTTGATTGCATTCGTGCATGCTATGATTTGACCGGAAGGTGCAAAAACAAATTTTCACTATATCTTGGTAAGCGTTTCAATAATAAACCAATAAATACAGTGCATTCTTGCCATCGAGTACATTGAAGAGCAGCCACAATCTTATGTAGGATAGAACAGGCAACCTGTGAACAGAAAGATCCCAAAAATGATTTTCATTAGATAGCACTATGGGATCTTTCAGACCTTTCTGACAGTTCAGCCACAGTGCTGAAAGACAGTGAGCTGGAAAACCATGAAGCACCCCACTCACTCCCCACCCCACTACAACAGTGCTTTAACATTGAAAATCCTATTAATCCAGGACAGAACAATTAACATAGAACAGTACAACACAGGAATGGGCCCTTCCGCTCACAATTTGTGCAGAAAATGATGCCAAGTTAACTTGATCTCATCAGCCTGTGCATGATCCATATCTCGCTAATCCCTGCACTTCCTAGCTACCATAGCTGCCTCCACCACTATCTCTGTGTGTAAAAATAGTAAGATTAAACGAGAACTTACCAGTTCGAAGTTTGATCGTTATTTTATGAGGAGTACGTTGAGGGAATATGTGAAGAACCCCGCCAGGACGCATGCGTGTCATTCTTCAAAGCAGCGGTGTGAAATCACAGATAACTGTAATGACTGAACATAGTAAGATTAGAGAAGAAAATACCAGTTGAGTATATGATCAAGGATGGGAGCGGAGGGCACGTATTCCCTCAAAATAACGATCAAACTTCAAACTGGTAAGTTCTCGTTTAATCTTACTATTTTACTTCGGAGTCACGTGAGTGACTACGTGAAGATTTCAAAGCTCTGTGATTTCATGCCGTGGAAATGAGTCCATGCATCACATCTGCCTTAATTGACTGTGGGAAGAATTGTGTTAACATGTTTAGACATGAATCCAACATTGAAATCCATGATAAATTGTTAACAACAAATTATAGCCCCTATTTATGGGGTGAAATTATATTACAGAACTTAAAATTGGCTCTGCAAAGTTCCAGTTTAACTTCTGGTTTGTGGTAGAATAGTTGGAACATTTTCCCCTGATCCATCCTGCTGTCTCGAGGATTTGGTTCATTGGTACATCCAACCCCATAGCTGCCGATGTAGTTGCAGCCCTGGTGGAATAAGATTTGAATATGTTAGTATCCACCCCAGCTGTTGTTAAAACCTGGTTCAGCCATCTGGAAATAGTTTGAACCGACACTTTTTTGTGGGTTTGTTTGTGGCTGATTAGTAGTGCCATCTCATAGCCTCAGATGTTTTTGGTGTTCTCCATATAGAACAATAATTGTCTTATTATACAGAGACGATATCTGTAGGGTAATCCCTAAATTTTATTTTGAGGCCTGATGATCCCGGTCTGTTCTGTTTGACTAATTCGTAATATGAAACGTTATATTCCTGTTGAAGAAGTCATATAGTCCAGCCTTAACTTATGTACGACTGTACCCTTAGTGCCGTGACCAAAGCCATCAGCATGACTGGTTTGTGCGTCAGTCTTTGCAGGGACAGAGCTGTTGCTGGAGACCAATTCCTTAGCAACGTTAGGGCAATATTCATATCCCATTTAGAGAGTACCTGGTTCTTGGGGATAGATATTAAAAATTCCCCTCATAAGTTTGGTTACCAGGGGTGAGTCCCAACAGAATGACGCTCTGATCCTCACCATAGATATGTTGATAGGGTACTTCTGGCGCAGTTAATGGCACTGTAACTGAGCCCCTCATCATAATGGAGGCCTGCCAGGAATTCGAGAACAGACGTTATGTTCATCAAACTGTAGGTAATATTGTTTTTGTGACTATATATCTCCTATTTCCTGATTTATACCAGATATAGTTTTTGGTGGACTGTCTGTGGCCCGCTGAGATAATGTTCAATGTTCGGTCCGCCAGTCCCAGTTGCAGTAGAGGTTTCTTTAGACTCTACAAATTGATAGGTTTGTTTGTTTTTGACATGGATGGGTTCCCCTGTTGTGGGATGAACCAATAATCTGGTTGTTTCAGGATGGTGATGCATGGTTAAACCCCATGTTGAGTATCACAGGGAACCATAGTTAAGTAGGCCAATCGGCACTACCAATTAACAGACGCTGAGTCTTGTTGTATTTTTCGTAATACTCGACTGATGATGCAGAAAAGGAGAGAATGCATAGATAAACAATTGCCCCCTCAATGCAGTGAAAAGCATCTGTCCCTGCTGTCCCAGGATCTGGTTCCCAAGAAACACAGTTTGGTAACTGGTGATTAAGTCTTATTTTATTGAATTTGCGTGACCTGATGTCTGTCACTGAATTTTGGGTTACCTGGTAGGTAAGTAGCTGATATTCCAATATTTCTCTGGATACACCATTACCAAATTGTATTAGTCAGATTGTCACTCTGTAGTCTAACACGCTGGTGATTTATCCCAGAGCAGTATGACTTCAGGCCATAGAACGCACCCCACATTTCCAGGTAGTTTATGCCCAGTGTCTGTGATAATGATGCCTCCTGTGCCTTTCATCTACCTCCACAGATGGAGATGGAAATTGGTAGTACCCCAACCAAGCGCACTGGCATCAGTTTTGTAGCACCACTAAGGGTTTGCTGATAACGATAGGGTTGGAACAATGCCAAATGTTATCCCTCCACCATTTTAATTCCATAAGCTTTGATTGGTGGCTTATTGGTCTGTCGAAATGACCAGTATTAACTTTGAGTGTTTGTATTTTGCCCTTTGTAGATTTTTGGTAATACAAAGGTCCAAATTGTGTGGCTGGAAAGGCAGACACTATATGCCAATTATACTTGCTACCAATCTGATAGACGGTTCACTGATGTCAGTGGGGTTGTTGCAGGCCTCAGTTAAGACTGTAGCCTTGTCCTTTGGTAAAGTCACCGACATGTGAGCTGTCAATAGTGAACCCCAAATAATCCATTATGTTGGTAGGCGTTAGTTTAGATTTAACTGGATGGATGATAACCCCAGTTTTCACCCAATTGTATGGTGGCTTTTACAGCTAGTTAGGCCAACTCCAAAGTTATGCCCACAATTAGTATGATCATATGATTATGTATTTGGTAGCTCTATATTGCCAGAGCTGCCCCATCCAGTTGAATTTTTTAAAATAACGTTTGTGATCAGTCCGTGTAGGCACTGAATAGTAAGCATCTTTTAGTTCGATGCTAGCCATGGAGTAGCCTTTGGAAATCAGACCTTTAGCAGTTACCAGTTCCCATTTTGTACTGAATATATAGTACAATGTATTCCAGCTAATCGTGTTGGGTTTACCCATTACCCCTTTTGCACAATTCAATGGTATATCCCTGGATACTGCTTAGGATATAAGTGTCTGTAGTTAATATACACCATGTATCCAAAAGAGTGTAATCTCCCACCAATGTGTGTATTATCCACTCTTCCTATAATTTGTAAGGGACCAGACCCACCTACCTCCATTGTTACCAGTGGAAGTTTGCTTCTTCTGTGTGGTCTTCGTGGAGGTTGAGGCGCCGGTGTCTGGGTTTGTTTTTGGGTTGGGGTTTGCGCATCTTCCAGAAAGGCCGGTCTGGGCTATGGTCTAAAAGACCGCTGTCCTGTATGCCCGGCCTTTGAGCTTTCACCAGCTTCTCTTGTTCTGCTGGTGGGTGCATAAGGGTGCTGTCTTTGGCTGTAGGAGATCCTTAATGTTGTCGCCTATATGAGCCCCAGGGCTTTCCTAAGTCCTGCTCTGACATGTTTCCAGATGCTATTTCCACGACTGGAACATTCAGGGATGCGCAGTTTCCTGGTCCCAAGTATTTTTGCAGTGGTGTCCATCGTGGTCTGGCTGTATGTATTTGGACACCATGACCAGTAGATTTTGCCTTCCTGCACCCCCTGCACACTTGTAGTTTTGTTCGTCAAAACCCCTCTTCAGGGTCAGCCCAAAATTGACCCCCCCCAGTACTTCCCTCTGACGAGGGAGATGCAATGTGCAGCCCTACAAGAGGTGCTGCTGTGGGTTTTACATAGTGCCCTACAGTGACTAGACTCCTTCTCCCGGAGTCTGTCATGTTGGAGCTCGGCTCCATAAGCCGCTCCAACCGGCTCCAGCGCTCACGGTCGCTGGCCGCCCAAAGTCGGACTCATCAGTCCTCGACTCTTTTGGTTTTCTTCTTGCCTTCCCGCCCAGACGCAGTGTTTAATCTGGCCGGTGCGGGGGTGAAGACGGGCACAGCTATTCCCTTACGGGTGATTCCTGTGCCGCCGGCCGCTGCTGGCGTCCGCAACTCCGCGGTCTTCCCCCGCCAGCTCTGGTCGACTTCTTTGCCTTGTGCATGTTTCCCCCCACCTGTAGAACAGTATGGGAACAATAAAGACCGCAGTATCACATACCTGCAGGTCCAGACTTAAAACTTGCTGTTAAGGGGGAACGTCTTCCACCCCTCCTCCTGCCGTTTTGACTTGTCAAAGCCAACGGCTCCGTTCTGTATGGTCTCCCGCCCAGCCATGGTGTTTAATCTGGCCGGTGCGGGAGCGAAGTTGGGCACAGCGGTTCCCTTACGGGTGATTCCTGTGCCGCCTGCCGTTATTTGCACAGCTCTCCATGTTTCCCCACCTGTGAAACAGTATGGGGAGAACAAAGACCGCAGTTTTACTTACCTGCAGGTCGTGGTTTAAACTGTCGCTACGGGGGAACGTCGTTCCACCCCGCCTCCTGCCGTTTCGACTTGTCAAAGTCGACGGCCCCATTCTGAATAGTCTCCCGCCCGGCCGTGGTGTTCTGGCCGGCGCGGGACCAAAAGTCGGCACAGCTGATCCCACTTACGGGGCTTGTGCCTTCAGCTGCTGCTGGCTCCCGCAACTTCGCGGTCCTCCCCAGCCAGCTTCACCCGCAGCACTTGTGGACACTATTTTGTCCAGCTTCCCCCCCCTGTGTAAAAACAGCGCGGGGACAAACACTACCGCAGAGTAAATTACTTACCTGCAGGTCGCGGTTTCAAACTTACCGCTGCGGGAGAACGCTCCACCCCACCTGTCGTTTCGCAAGCGTGAAAGCGATATGACACGCATGCGTCCTGGCGGGGTTCTTCACGTAGTCACTCACGTGACACCAAAGTAAAATCTTGTCCCGCACATCTCCATTAAACTTTCCCCCTCTCACCTTATAGCTATACCCTCTCGTGTTGGATATTTTCACCCTGGGAATATGATAATGACTGTCTATCCTATCTACGGTTCTCATAATTGTACATACTTCTATCAAGTTTTCTCTCAACTTCCAACATTGCAGAGAAAACAATTCATCTATCCACCCTTTTAATGTTGCTGAAATCCTAAATTCAGGCAGCATTCTGGTAAACCTCCTTTGCACCCTCTCCAAATGCTCCACATCTCTCTAGTAATGAGGCAACCATAACTGTACGTAATACTCCAAATCATATGCATATTTCCCATATTTTACTGCCTGTCAGAAAATTCAAGCCCCTTTTCTTGAAAAGGCTTGCATTCGATCATGCAAATTTTTTGTATGGCGACAATAATAGACCAATGCACTTCTTCTTCTTCTTGCGTATGGCGTGCACAGCCTAAAATTGTAGGACAACTTGTTCTATTTGGTCTTACTTGATTGTGCACGCCGGGTTGATTGCATTCGTCGAAACAGGGCGGACCACGTGAAGATTGCAATCACCCACCCCGACCAATGCACAAAATTCATCCACAGCAAGATTTTCAGTCTCACTGATCTGAATATTAGTCTGGTTCTCCTGAAATTATGCCATTTTAAGGTATTTGCTGTTATCTGTGACCTCCTGCAACCTCATGACAGGCTTACTACTGTTCTTTGCCTGCAATACCCATGGAGGTTGGGGTCACAGTCACCCTCCGTTCCCCACTCTCAGGATCACTCCAGGTTGCTGTTGCTAATCTCTGCTGTATCTCACACTCTATTACTCAGTACTCTGTTGGGAAGGTCACCAAAGCGGCACATTGAAGGGGAGGAGACCACCTACTCTTTTATCAGCCCTCAGAAGCAGGCGGTGTCAATACAGGGATTTCCCCAATTTTCAGCCGTCAACAAAGTTCAGGCATTTATACACAGCACTTGTGTCTTTACAGAGACAACCTCCCTAACAAGAGCATGGATGTAGCCCTGGATAAGTTCATACAAAGAACACACCTCCTGTTCCACTGACCCCCTGCAAGCACTCTCCCACTTGGCTTCTAACATCCATTACTTCAGTAGTAACACTTTCCTGTAGCCAGAAGAGTGCTGCTTGTGTTTGTCTCTTTAAGAAATGACTGCACCTGCTCTGCTACATACTGTGGGATATTGCACCATATTACTGGGGACACATTACGGAGACGCACAATATGAGTTTCAGGGTGCATCTTGTAAATGGAGCACTTGCTTTTTTGTTTGCTTTTCACGAACAGTGTTGGAATGACTCGCAACGATGTTCCAACAACAAAGGCATGTCAAAATTTTCGGTACTGCTGTCACTGCGGTCTTCCTTTTGAAAAGTGAACCTACATTTTGTGCTTGGATCTCTGGGATGAAATTTGAATCCACCAGTTTGTGATTCAGCAGAGTGCTGACAGTCGAGTCATGGCTAAGAGCTAAATGTTGATTTCACAACAGTGCTGCGTTAAGTGAGTCTAGGCCCATCTCATGCAGGCATGTTGATGGATCCTTCCCCCTCATTCAGGCAAGTGCATACTGGGGTCAAGATTATCCCCATGTAACCTATCAAAAATTCTGAAGCACGATTTATGTGCAGTCGAGCCAATTTTACATTTATAACAATAATTTGTAAAACGATTACAATTTATTAACAATATATGCATTCATTAGACCAGCTAAGTTGCTTGTTCCAGCATCTATTTTTCTCAGTAAACTCCAACAAGGTCAACCTGCAACACTTTTCACCCTACCTCATGCTGGGGTCAGAGGTGCCACCTGTTGCCTCAAGAGCAAACCATTCAGTTTAAATTATTGTCGTGTATGACTATCGAGGGTTCAAGTGAAATAGTGGGAGCCTTCATTGGCTCTCCTGGTGCCTTGTGTATATACCATGGACTCCTGTGGTGTTCTCTTTGACACGACGCATAGAACTTGCCAGGTTGTATTGCAAATGTGTGTAGCCGTCTCAACTGACTCTAAACCAGGTGCAAGGAAACCATCACAATTGGCAGTTTCTGAGAACGATGTTCTCTAATTATTGCTAACAGTGTATCTGACATTTTGGTCAACTACATCTGCGGATTGCTTGGTTGATTTTTTTTTAATATTCCGGAGGAGATTTAAAAAACATATTATATAAATGTCATGATAATTTATAGAACAGAAAAAAGTAACAAGGTAAAATGACCAGAAATATCATATGATTTATAAGTTCCACTGTTGCATGCAATACATGAAATCAAGAATGATCCACAGGCAGTTCCTAATACCACTTAGTTCTCTGTGTTATTTCTCTCTATAGACTGAAGTCATTTTGTAAATCCTATAACCTTTCAGTAGCACTCAGTAAATCTTAGAATAATACAGCAATTCCAATTATTTTGGTTCCTAAGTACAACTTGGAGAGATTCCAACAGGCAACATTCTAAAATTCATCTGACTCTGCAATTCACAAGACTCCTCAAACATGTAGGATGGTGGGAATTCTGGGTGCTAAATTCCCAGAAATTTTGTGGGTTTAGTCTTGGGGTGCTCTCGACTGCACAATGATAGTTAATAGATTTGCCCATTTGTGTGCTAATCGACAGACAAGCATGTTTGCAGGTTAGATAGAGTGGATGTGGAGAGGATGTTTCCACTCGTGGCGAGTCTAGGACCAGAGGTCACAGCCTCAGAATTAAAGGACATTCTTTTAGGAAGGAGATGAGGAGAATTTTATTTAGTCAGATGGTGATAAATCTGTAGAATTCTTTGCCACAGAAGGCTGTGGCGGCCAAGTCAGTGGATAAATTTAAGACAGATAGAATCTTGATTAGTACGGGTGTCAGAGGTTATGGAAAGAAGGCAGGAGAATGGGGTTAGGAGAGATAGATCAGCCATGATTGAATGGCGGAGTAGACATGATGGGCTGAATGGCCAAATTCTGCTCCTATCACATGATCATGATTTAAATTTTGACAAATTTTGAATAAATGTACCCTGTCAAACTCAAGTACAATAGATAGAGCAAAGGGGATTATGTCTTGGGTTGAGCTATTAGCAAACCAAGCTGTGATGTAACCCGACAGTATGCTTTCTATGGTGCATCTGTAGGAGTATATAAGATTCACTGGAAACATGCCGCACTTCCCCAGTATCCTCAGGAAGTAGAGGCGTGGTTTTCCTTCTTGTTGCTGCAATGTGGTTGGTCCACAATAGATCATTGGTAACATTAAAGTTTGATATTAACCTCCTAATCACCAGATCATGAATGCCTGATTTATGGTCGCCCATACATACAAATGAGCTGCAACAATTGGAGCTAGGCCAAGTGGAAAGGTGCTGGGAGTGCTGGGCAGAGTTGGGGGTGCTGATCGCTGGGCGTAGTGAGTCAGTAAGGCCGGCTGACGACCACTCTTCCCACGCCTGCTTGCTCTCCCATCATAGCTGATTCTGTGGATCCTCCCCCACGCACTGTTTCTATTTACTTCCGAGGTACAAAAAATTCAGTTCATGAATAGTTCTCAGGAGAGGGGTTGCAGCCATATTCCATGGACTGCATGGATCCTCGAAGAGGAAGTAAGGATCCTGGAGAAAATGGAGCATGAGGGCACTGGACGGCCAGGTAGTTGGGGCCTAGGCCTCCAGGGAAATCAGTGGGACAGAGCATAAACTTCAGGGGAGAAATTAAAAGTCAGGAACATTGGGAGATCAGAAGATACGCTTTTTGCTTGAGTTGAGGGAGAAATTCAGAATATCAGCGGATCATAGAGTTGGATCATGCCTTAGGATAGGTGGCGTTGCGAAGAAAGTTGGGAATGAGGTAAATGTCATGTCATCGGGTGAAGGAAGGAACCTAGAAGATAAAAGTAAAAAATTGAGCCAGTGACAAAAAAGGCAAGAAAATCTTTAAATGTCGGTAAATAGCCGTAAAGGATAAAAGTTAAAAGATTATCTTAGGTTTTTATCAATTCAAGCCTATGAAGTGAAAATCCTTTAATGTAATAAAAATGGTTTATGCTCCAGGCCGGTGATGCACATTACTCACTCCTGGACACTTTGGCCCCAGGATGGTTTAATCTGGCTTGCATCTGTGAATAGAGATCTGTGTACACCTGTTGCTCCCAAGCTGCAGCTACCAGCCAGCAAGATCCTGTAAGGAGCCCTTCCTATATCACACCAGACAAATCTCCACGGCATTCAAGTCAAGTCAAGTCAAGTCAAGTTTATTTGTCACATACACATACGAGATGTGCAGTGAAATGAAAGTGGCAATGCTCACGGACTTTTGTGCAAAAGACAAACAACCAAACAACCAAACAAACTATAAACACAATCATAACACACATATTCTTTTACATAATAAATAATGGAAGGAAAAACGTTCAGTAGAGTTAGTCCCTGGTGAGATAGGCGTTTACAGTCCGAATGGCCTCTGGGAAGAAACTCCTTCTCAACCTCTCCGTTCTCACTGCATGGCAACGGAGGCGTTTGCCTGACCGTAGCAGCTGGAACAGTCCGTTGCAGGGGTGGAAGGGGTCTCTCATGATATTGTTGGCTCTGGAGTTGCACCTCCTGATGTATAGTTCCTGCAGGGGGGCAAGTGAAGTTCCCATAGTGCGTTCGGCTGAACGCACTACTCTCTGCAGAGCCTTCTTGTCCTGGGCAGAGCAATTCCCAAACCAGATGGTAATGTTCCCGGACAAGATGCTTTCCACCGCCGCTGCGTAGAAGCACTGGAGGATCCTCGGAGACACTCTGAATTTCCTCAATTGCCTGAGGTGGTAAAGGCGCTGCCTTGCCTTACTCACGAGTGCTGAGGCGTGTGATGCCCATGTCATATCCTCGGAGATGTGGACTCCCAGATATTTAAAACAGCTCACCCTATCCACAGGATCCCCATTTATCCTCAATGGAGTGTACGTCCTCGGATGATGTGCCCTCCTAAAGTCCATGATCAGCTCCTTCGTTTTTTTGATGTTCAAGAGGAGGCTGTTATCCTGGCACCAGAGTGCTAGATCAGCCACCTCCTCCCGGTAGGCCTTCTCGCTGCTGCTGAGCTGCTGAGTTGCAGCTGAGCTCACCTCTAGGATCTACAGAGAGCATTGCAGTAAGGCAGCTAATGTCATCAAAGACCCGCCACATTGGCCATGCTCTTTTCTTATTGCTATCATCTGGCCACCTTTCTTAATAAGTTATCATCTAATATTGAAGGTAGACACAAAAAGCTGAAGTAACTCAGTGGGACAGGCAGCATCTCTGGAGAGAAAGGATGGGTCGAGACCTAAATATAATTTAATATTTAAGAAAGAACTGCAGATGCTGGAAAATCGAAGGTATCCAAAAGTGCTGGAAAAACTCAGCGGGTGCGGCAGCATCTATGGAGCCAAGGAAATGGGCAACGTTTCGGGCCGAAACCCCTTCTTCAGCCTTGATATTAAATGATATTAATATTAATCTGTCTGTTTTTCATTAGACTTAGTTTGATCTTGTGAATTGTGAGCAACTTTCATCAAATTTATTGAAAGCAGATTTATTGATCAGCTTTCAATAAATTATGATTTCTTCAAAACATCACAGTAACAAGATGTTACACAGTGCAAGACGTCGGCGAGGCCACATATGGAGCACTGTCCTCAGTTCTGGTCACCTAGTTATTGGAACAATGTTGTAAAGCTTGAAAGAGTGCAGAGAAGATTTACGAGGATGTTGCCAGGACTTGTGGCCCTGAGCTATAGGGAGTGGTTGACAAGGCAAGGACTTTATTCCTTGGAGTGCAGAAGGCTGATCATATCAAGGTGTATAAAATCATGAGGAGAATAGATAGGGTAAATGCACAGAGTCTTTTTACCCAGAATAGGGGAATCAAGACCAAGGGGTCAAAGATTTAAGCAAATGGGAATAGGAATCTGAGGGGTAACATTTTCCACACAGGTTGGTGGGTATATGGAACAAGCTGCCAGACGAGGTAGCTGAAGCAGGTACTATAACAACATTTAAAATTGCATTCGGACAGGTACATGGATAGAAAAGGTTTAGGGGGATATAGGCCTAACGCGGGCAGTTGGGACGTGTAGCTGTGGTATCTTTGTTGGCAAGGGCGTTGGGCCAAAAGGTCTGTTTCCTTGCTCCATGACCCCATAACATCTGTTATCGTCATAAGATAGCCACATAATGCTGGAGTAACTCAGCGGGACAGACAGCATCTCTGGATAGAAGGAATGGGTGACGTTTTGGGTCGAGACCATTCTTCAGACTGAGAGTCGGGGGAGAGGGAGACACAGGGATATGGAAGGGTAAGGTGTGAAAGCAAGAATTCAAAGGGGACAAAGCTCAAGGAAAATGTAGAATAAATCATTGTTAGCTATGGGAAGCTGACAACGAGGCACATAAAGATAAGATTTAATCCAGAGGACAGTCAGATAGGTCGAAGAACTAGGATGGGGGAGGGATGGAGAGTGAGGGAAAGCAAGGGTTACTTGATGTTAGAGAAATCAATATTCATACCGCTGGGTTGTAAGTAATATTGGTTTTCAGTCAGAGAGGGTTAATAGATGATATAATCTCTAGCATCATAGCTGTTTTAAAAAAAGGTACAAAATTGAAACATATTAAACTTAATGTGTTGTAGCCTTGAATTTCATTCACTCAAGCATTCCACCACTGTAAAACTTGTTACAATAGTGATTGTAATCCCTGTAATAAATTGTTAATTGCAAGGCCTGAATCCAGCTCATGTGGTGGATATATATCAATTTCATATTGTTTAATTAAAGTCCAATTTAGTAATGGGCTCATTAATTGGCTCCGTAACTTTATCCAACAAAAGGCTGAGGTGTATATTCCAAACAAAAATCACCATGCCAGCTTTGTGCTGAGTTAACTGACTTCAGTACAGTTGATCACAGAAATGTTACAGTAGCATTTGGATACGGAGGAGCACCAGAGCCCAAGTCCATACTCAGTTATGCTCAGTGAAAGCTTGGTTATGCTCAGTGAAAGCATGTACACAAATGTGCATGGGACAAAGCTCATCTGCAATCCTCCATGTTTCATTGCTCCCTTGCAAGTAAGAATGTCATTGTTCCGCTTTGATACATATAACAATAAACACAATTAACTCTTGACTCTCTTGATATCTGGCGCATGTGACACATAAGCACTCTTGAATATTAAATCTTGAAAACCAGAACTTCTGTATCCAGAATCACAGATGAATAGGAGCTCAGTTAGGCAAGACAGCCAAGAAGAACTCACAGCATGGAAGCCATCTGTCCCTGGATTCAGTGGAAGATGAGAGTAGGCAAAACATTTAAGCGAAACATTTCAAAAACTCCCCAAATTATCTTGCTTTGAAATTATCTATATCCATGTCTGCAATAGACTACGATTCAGCAGAAAAGACTAGTGTCACTGGTATGAAGAAAGGAGGAAATTTACAACACACTTTCCGAGGGCAACATCACCAAAGAGTGAGAGCAGGGAGCAGATGCGGCTGTGTCTAGCAGGGGAACACTGTGGTCTTGACGGACCTTAAAGGGAGAACTGGATAATCGCAGATTATCAAAGCAAAATGAATCTTCACACAGGTTGGCACAGTGGCGCAGTGGTGGAGTCGTTGCCTTACAGCGAATGCAGCGCCAGAGACCTAGGTTCGACCCGGGCGCTGTCTGTACGGAGTTTGTATGGTCTCCCTGTGACCTCGTGGGTTTTCTCCGAGATCTTCGGTTTCCTCTCACACTCCAAAGAAGTACAGGTATGTAGGTTAATTGGCTTGGTGAATGTAAAAATTGTCCCTAGTGGGTATAGGATAGTGTCAATGTGCGGGGATCGCTGGTCGGCGCGGACCCGGTGGGCCGAAAGGGCCTGTTACCGCGCTGTATCGCTAAACTAAAGGTCACACACTAAAATAAACTCTTTCATTGTAAGCGCCTGACATTTCCATGCCCATCTTCAATTTCTCCATTCAGTGGCTTTGTTTACACTCAGTCCTCTTCCTTCATAAATCAGGAATGCCTGACAAGACTGGCAGGCGGGGGTGGGGTTGGGGAGGGGAAGGGGGGGGGTTGCCTTTGAGCATATGCAGATCTAACTTTTCATTGCTGCATATCAGCCCACCAATCAAGAGAGTAGTGAACCCAAAACATTTTAAAGGACTTTTTCAAGCTATGAAGGCATGGGTCAAATTAGAGGGGCTCAAGAGACCAGTGGAGCCCTGTTGCGTCTGAGAGGAGATGAGCATTCATCAGATCACCTCTTTTACACAATCACGTCATTGTATGCAATAGGGCCTGTTCCTTTCACAACTCATGGGAAGAACTTTAACCCCTCCACATCTCAATTTTCACTTTGCAATGTGATGCTGTCTTATGCGTTTGTTTTGAATAGTCTTTTATCTGGGAAACTACTGTTATGATTCTTTTGGGCTTCGATGGTCCCCAGCTCCAGATGGGTGATAATAAATCTTCATGCGCCTTATTCTTGGGATTCATACCGAACCATTGCGGAAATGTTGTTACAGGGAAACTCCTATGTGCTGCTTCTAGGAAACTCTTGTGTGCTGATTGCATAAGGACGACTTCTGACTTGCCTTATCATTGATGCCTGAATCTGGATGATGAAACCGGCCGATTTTACAGTGATAAATAGGGAGAATATCTGAGTGAATTGGAAAATACAAAAGAGATCTAGCCACAAACAATTTAATCGTGTTCATCTATACTTAACTACTGTGTTGCTGATCTGTTCCGTTTCTGATTCGCATCACTACCTTTTGCTTACTGCAATCAATACAACTCTGACGGAATGTATCCAAGTGCCTCCCTAAGTCAAATAGTTCAATCCCTAGCACACCTATTTTTAAGAACTATTACACAGAAGTTTTATAAAAATGAAAATTAAAATAAAACAATACTTTTAAACACTCTAAAATATTTCTCTTGCTTTACTGACAGCAGACTCCAGGAAATTAATCTTTAATTGCTGGGAATTCCAGGACAATCCTGGGGACTTGGCAACTCTAAGTATCAGTGAGCAGTGTGTTGGCATGTATTAACTGCAGTCACAGACTTGGCAACAATTCTTTTTTAATGTATTGAAGCCATACATGCCTCTAGTCTGAGGCACCAAGTGTTTAAACGTTCCCCTTGAAGGCATTGAGGTAGGAATTTGTTAAACACGAATTCTGGTAACAGCTGAGTGTTGTACTCCATTTTAGAAATCTGGCTCCACTGATGACAGGATTATGGAATGTTGGGAGTTTGACACATCACCACAAACAAGAGTGGACAAATTTCTTTTGCATTAACTCAAAATGAAATATACTTCCATTGGCTCTGGCTGCTCGTTAAAGTGGCTACTTTTCCTGTGTCAGCTTAGACAGTAAAGACAGACAAGCTGTTTGATGGCTTAATTGGTGGGGAGAACAGGCAATGGGAGATGTATTGCAGCTTAGCTTGATCCTGCCATTGTCAAATAACCACGCATCAAATGAAAGAGTGCAATTGATTTTTGTCCCATCCAAGACGCTAATACAAATTGATTTTTTCTACAATATTTTAGCCATAATAACGGGTCAAATATAGGATTTTTCTGGGATATATGGCACCATTGCAAGTATATGGTCATTCACTCAGTACAGTAATGCCCCTGTCCCACATAGGAAACCTGAACGGAAACCTCTGGTGACCTTACGCCCCACCCAAGGTTTCCATGAGTCGCCAGAGGTTTTGGTCACTTTCCTGGAAAGCCTCAACCGAAGCGTGAGCTGCATCAACTGACCAAAGATCCTGTAGGATCTTTGCTACCGACTGCACACACACAGACACATTCAAACACATCGCAAAGCTCAAAAGGTGCTTGGGAACTGTGGTCCCAGTGAGTTAAAAGGGAGCACACGAACCCGGCACCCTGGTGACTTCAAAGGGAGCACGGGAAACTGTGGCCCCGATAAATTGAAAAGGATGCTTGGGAACGAGGGCCTCAGAGAGTTGATATGGAGCTCGAGACCTAAGGCTCTGGTGAGTTTAAAGGGACCATGGCAAACACCACTTAGTGAGCGAGATGCCAAACCATCAAGATTTCCATATAAGCCATTTGTGGATTATCAGCGTTTTACTGCACTATTTGTGATGGGCCCACTATAGGAGGTCTCCAAGGATGAATTTTAATGTTTCCAAGGATGAATCTGTTATTCCTAGAACTATAACAGAGAGCCGGGTGCAGGCCCAATTTAACTTGCAATCTAGGAGACCCGACCAATTTAGTAGCGCAGATAAATCCAAATACAATTGAATAGTCATATAGTTTGAGAATGTGAGACTGCTATGTCCTCTAATTTAAAACAAAATCTATACTCTGCGTTCATAATTATGAAACATTATTCTTAATTCAATAATTGCTTTTCGTTGAGAGAGATCTGGAAACCTTTGCTTCACAAGAGTTCTATTTGAGAATTGAACTGACAGCAATCTACAATTCAGTAAAATAGAATGAATGGGATCACCTTCCATATATAAAGCAGCCTTAGTCATTTATAATTACTGTTGTTTTGTTTGTAAGGGAATACCTTTAACACAAACACATTTCCATGCCACTACACTGCTTTCAGTTACAAAGATTTTATTTTCAAGGGACAATCAGTGTGATTGAAATGGAAGACCTTTGTGGCATTGAGCACCCATTTACCTACTCCATGCATCTTTATGTCCAGTTGCAAACAATTGTCTTAGAATCTGAGCCCACTTACCGTCAGAAATCCACCAAGGTTCTTGACCACATCATTGCTATACATTGTGAAGCTGACAGGCATAAAAGTAACACAAAAGATGAAAAGCTGCATTTTTTATTTGCAGCCTTCGAATTTATGAGGGAGGGCCTCATTAATCAGTGTCAACCCTGCCTTCCTTTCTTGTTTATGTAGGTGGAATTCTTTTAAAGACTGTGTACGGGGACAGAATAAAACTGCAATGTGAAGTGTGCGTAGAACGGTATATAAAGACCTGCTAAGGCAAAACTAGCTCAACTGGTGCCCAACATCTTACATTCGCTTACTGCCTTATGTCTGGAAAATACTCTGCAGATAATCAATTTCCCCCAAACTATTCTTTTAAAGGTTCAAACAAAAAGTAGAAATAAAATGCTGACTAATTAAGTAATTTAGCGATTACTAGACCAAGTGGGATTCGTTGCGTCCCTGTCACACGAGAGGCCTGGTCCCCCAAAACAACATTCCACCACTGACCCATAGCCCCCAACTGCGCTGACGGGTTCCCGTTGTGACGCCAGAGATCCCCGATGTGATGTGAGTCACGGCAACCCTCCCCAACTTCACCTCACCATCCCTCTTCCTACCCCTATCCTCCTCCCCCCTCATCCCCAGCACTCCCTCTCCCTCCTCTTCACCCTCCCTCATCTTTCCCCTCTCCTGCTTCCCCACTCTCTCCCTCACATCTCCCTCCCTCTCCTTTCCCCTACTCTCAGTCACTCCCTCCCTCCTCCCTCCTCCCTCCCTCCATAACCCCTCTCCACTCCATACCCCCCTTGACGTCATTGTGAGGTGGAATGCTGCTGTGTTTTTATGAAAAGGAGTTTTGAGATCCCATTGTGATGCCATTGTGGGGTGCAAGACTGCTGATGGGCAGTTTATGTAAGTAAGAGCCCATTGTGATGTCACTGTGGAATGGAACACTGCTGACGGCAGCGCAAGTGGCAAATAAAGTGATTTCGGAATGTAAATTATACCATCAATGTGAACGAAACTTGTTCAATTGACATCACAGGACAATGGTGGGTAAGGTGGTGCAAAAATTGTAGCACTATCGTGTACCGTTTTTGCGCAAATATAGGTACGTGCAAATATAGAAATATAGAAACAAGATGAGTTTTAGAGACAGACAGAGGCAGACAGGGGTAGACAGACAGACAGACAGAGACAGACAGACAGACAGACAGACAGACAGACAGACAGACAGACAGACAGACAGACAGACAGACAGACAGACAGACAGACAGAGACAGAGACAGAGAGAGACAGACAGAGACAGACAAACAGACAGGCAATAAGAAATAAAATTGGACCAATGGACCCCTTACACCCGCTTCATATTCCAATACAATTAAACTTAAGACTGACATAAGAAATCAAGGCTCCTTTGTGTTCTTAAATTCCATAAGTCTGGCACTCAATGATTAATCTCTCTGTTCCTGTGCTCTCCTGTGCAATTTCAATGAAAAGTAAAATGGACATGGCTGCCTTAGCGAGTTGCGCTTTTTGTCCACCATAACTGTCATGTAACAGCACACAGAGAATTCCCAAACTGCCGAAAGGCATCCAACAGAACACGCTGCATGCCTAGATGGTGCTCCCGCTATATTTTTGCATGCTCATTCTTGGGTCACCCATGCAAGGGCTTGGAAAATTTGTTTCAGCCTGGCTTCAAGGGGTCTACTCAATCTGGTTCTCCTAGGGGCTCCACGCATACTCATGTACCCCGCACTGCTGGAAGCTTCATTCATCTATCATCTAAAACAAGAACAGAGGAGTAAGGGTTTCCTTTGCTCCATAGATGCTGCCTCACCCGCTGAGTTTCTCCAGCATTTGTGTCGACCACAGGGAAATAGGCTGCCTGGCCCCTCAGGCTTGCCCTGCCATTCACTGTGATCATGGTTGAAATATGATGGCTTGAATTCCTCTTCTGTGCCAGTTCACCATAACTCGATCATTCAAATATTTATCAGCAACATTTAAAACTTTACAATCACCACAGCTCACATCTGCACTGAGAAACACCACAGGAAGGGAGGCACACCCTGATCACATACCAGCTTTATGTACATTGTTACTGCAAAGGCCTGCAAGCAGATTACCAAGGGTTACCTTCAGCAATTTCCACAAAGAGATTTTCATGCACCTTGTTTGGAGGAAAATGGGTATGGAAGAGGAAATTACTTGAAATTTATCTCAAGCCATAGTTATTCCTGAAATCTGTGCACTGAATCATGTAATTAAAGTGCCTACTAGGAAGAGGGCCAATGTTTGCATTCACTGAAATAAAGCAAAGATAAAGGAAACACTCAAAAGGTGAGGCAGCATCTTTGGTACAAGATAAACAATTATCGTTTTCAGTCGAAAACTTTCAATATGTGCAGCGTCTTTGATCTGAAACATTTGGATAGCAGTAACAGGATCGGTCCAAGTCAGCATAGATTTATGAAGGAGAAATCATGCTTGACTAATCGTCTGGAATTTTTTGAAGATGTAACTAGGGTAATGGACAAGGGGGAGCCAGTGGATGTAGTGTACCTGAACTTTCAGAAAGCATTTGATAAGCTCCCACATAGGAGATTAGTGGGCAAAATTAGGGCACATGGTATTGGAGGTAGAGTGCTGACATGGATTGAAAATTGGTTGGCAGACAGTAAACAAAGAGTAGGGATTAACGGGTCCCTTTCAGAATGGCAGGCAGTGACTGGTGGGGTACCGTAAGGCTCGGTGCTGGGACCGCAGCTATTTACAATATACATCAATGATTTAGATGAAGGGATTCAAAGTAACATCAGCAAATTTGCAGATGACACAAAGCTGGGTGGCAGTGTGAACTGTGAGGATGATGCTATGAGAATGCAGGGTGACTTGGACAGGTTGGGTGAGTGGGTAGATGCAGTTTAATGCGGATAAATGTGAGGTTATCCACTTTGGTAGCAAAAATAGGAAGGCAGAATATTATCTAAATGGTGTCAATTTGGGAAAAGGGGAAGTAAAACCGCAGCTGGGGGTCCTTGTTCATCAGTCAATGAAAGTAAGAATGCAGGTGCAGCAGGCAGTGAAGAAATCGAATGGCATGTTGGCCTTCATAACAAGAGGAGTTGAGTACAGGAGCAAAGAGGTCCTCTGCAGTTGTATCGGGCCCTAGTGAGATTGCACCTGGAATATTGTGTGCAGTTTTGGTCCCCTAATTTGAGGAAGGGCATTCTTGCTATTGAGGGAGTGCAGCGTAGGTTTCCGGGATGGCAGGACTGTCATACACTGAGAGAATGGAGCAGCTGGGCTTGTATACTTTGGAATTTAGGATGAGAGGGGATCTTATTGAAATATATAAGATTATTAAGGGTACAATAGAGGCAGGAAACATTTTCCCGATGTTGGGGGAGTCCAGAACCAGGGGCCACAGTTTAAGAATAAGGGGTAAGGCATTTAGAACAGAGATGAGGAAACACTTTTTCCACACAGAGAGTTGTGAGTCTGTGGAATTCTCTGCCTCAGAGGGCGGTGGAGGCCGGTTCTCTGGATACTTTCAAAACAGAGCTTGATAGGGCTATTAAAGATAGCAGAGTCAGGGAATATGGGGAGAAGGCAGGAACGGGGTACTGATTGTGGATGATCAGCCATGATCACATTGAATGGCGGTGCTGGCTCGAAGGGCCGAATGGCCTACTCCTGCATCTATTGTCTATTGAAGCTCTACTTCTCTTTCCCAAGATGTTGTCCAACTTGATGAATATTCTCAGTTAAATGTCTTGGAAATTTTATTTTATTTTCCAGATTTCTATCAAGCGCAGTTTTTTAATTTTACATTTGTACTAAAATACTCTAGCCAATTAGAACCCATTGTAAAATTTTTTAATATGTGTGATTTTTAAAAAGAAATTAACCAAATGTCATGAAATTTTATTCCAGAATATTTACCTCAACTAATAGCGTTCCTTGCAACACTGAAATAGGCCATTTTTGGCCCATTGAGCTGATGTCGTTTTACAGAGGAAACCCAATCCTACACTTATTTTGCTTTTAACATATTTACCCTCCATTTCTGTTAATTACCCCAAATTCTACTACTTACCGACACTTTAGGGGAAATTTACAGTAGTCAATTAACCTACCAATACACATATCGTTGGTATATGAGTTAAAACACGGTCAGAAATAAACATAGAACATGGAACAGTTCAGCACAGGAACTGGCCCAATGTCTCACAATATCTGTGTCAAACATGATGTCAAGTTAAACTAGTCTCCTCTGCCTGCATATGATTCCTAACCCTCCATGTCCTGCCCATCCATGCGCATCTTAACCACATCTATTGTATCTGCTTCCACCACCAACCTTGGCAACATGTTACAGGCACCCGCCACTCTCTGTGCAAACTTACCCTGCACATCTCCTTTAAACTTTCCACCTCTGACTAAAGCTTAACCCGCTAGTCTTTGACAATTCAAGGACTGGGAAAAAGGTTCTCACTGCCTAACTATCTATGGTCCTGGTCCAGGCAGTGTATGATGTCCTGCCCAGCCCGTCGAACCTCTTCATCTGGGGCAAAGCAGTATCTCCAGAGTGCCCGCAATGCTCAGGCAAGGGGACGTTGGAGCACATCCTGAGCTGTTGCTCAAAGGCTCTTGGGCAGGGCCGGTACACATGGTGTCACGACCAGGTTCTTAAACCCATTGCAGAAGCCATCAGCATGGGAATCAGCAGCTGTAGACGAGAAAGCCCCACCACCCAGATGATCACCTTCGTGAAGGCCGGAGTGCAGCTGCCAAGAACCACAGCAGCCAGGAATCAGTCAGGAATCCTGGCAACTGCGCAGGACTGGCAGCTTTCCGTAGACCTGGTGAAACAGCTGAAGTTCCCAAGGCACATTGCCACAACCACCCTGAGGTCAGATATCCTCCTGGTCTCAGAGGCGACCAAAAACATTGTCTTGTTGGAACTGACTGTGCCATGGGAGGACCGTCTGGAGGAGGCCCACGAGAGGAAGATGGCCAAGTATGAAGAGCTGGTCATAGACTGCCGCAAGCAGGGCTGGAAGGCAAGGTGTATTCCCATCGAGGTTGGCTGCAGAGGTTTTGCAGGGCAATCGCTCTACAAAGCCTTGAGTGCACTGGGCATAAACGGAGTGGCGAGGAGAAAGGCCATCATGAACACCACAGAGGCAGCGGAGAAGGCCTTGAGATGGCTCTGGATCAGGAGAGGAGGTCCATGGGGAGGAGCGAATGCCACCTGAACACAAGTCGTGGTCTGATCAACCACGGCTGGGTCGCCTGGGTGAGGGTGTCTGATGTTGAAAGACCCGAAACACCCGATGACCCCAGGTTACATCACTGATGATGTGTTCAGGAGCATCTATCGATGTATTTGTATCAATCTATGCCTCTCATAATTTAATACACTTCCATCAGGTTTCTACTCAACCACCACGCTCCAGAGAAAACAATCCAAGTTTGTCCAAACTCTCTTTTTAGCTAAAACCCTATCATCCGTGTACCCTCTAGTTCAGAACGGGAATGTGTAAACCCTACACAGGTGACACCCAAGGTCAGGATTGACCTCAGATGGCTGGCGCCGTTGGGTAGTTGCATTATCTGCTGCAACACTCTGCTGTCCGATGGAAACTTGCCGAAGGTTGCTATTAATGTGCCACATGCAAATGTACTGTGTTCTAACATTAACTGCTAGGTGTTAGCCTGCCAAAATATCTTTTAAAGAGGAACAAGTAAAGCAGACCTGAAATGACTTTAATAGCATCTGGAAATGTATTTCCCCTATGAATCTCTTGTGTTAAGCTCCTGGTGAATTTCCATTCTGCTCAGAGCTCTTTGAATGCACACTTGCAGAGCTTGTGTTCTTAACACCAGTGAGATGTGCTTGGACTCTTTGGTTTGTTCAGCTGTGTAGTGTACAAAGATAATAGCAGCGGTAATTTGCCAGTTTGCTAAACAAAATATTCGAAGAAAAATCTAACAAACCAGAGTCCCCGAAGTATCACCATATGGAATCATTTGAAATTACCCATCAGAGAATTTCAACATTAGCTTCAATGTCAATTTTATCAATGCTTTCCCTACGTATTTTCATTTTCTTTCCAATAGATAAAATACAACAGGGACAGGATCACCACAACTCAACTTAATTGTGGTTTTGCATTTTTAAGTTCTCACTTGTTCATCGTTTTCCAGTTTTCATTGACACACCAGGAACAACATTTAAAAATCATTTGGACAGGTACATGGAGAGGATAGATTTAGAGGGATATGGGCCAAATGCAGGCAGGTGCCACTAGTGTAGATGATGCGTGTTGGTCGGCGTGGGAAAGTAGTCTGAAGGGCCTGTTTTCATTCTTTATGAGTAGATGTCTATTTATCACAATGGTACTTCAAAACCGGAGCTACAAAATCCAAATCCCTCACTGTTTTCATAGCATTGTCTCTATGTCTTTGATAGAGACTCATAATTCTAGTCTCCAGAGAAAATAGTGTTGCAATTGCTTTGAGTTTAAGTCTTTGCAAATCATTTGTAATTTAAAGTACTGCCCATTGTAGCACCAAAGCCTATGGTTGAAGGCTAGCAAGTCTTATGTTTATTTATTCACTAGACTAAGTGGGACCCGTTGGGTTCATGTCACACTGGAGGCCTGGTCCCCCAATGCAACGCATTCCCCAACGCAATATTCCACCACTCACCCAATCCCCCAACACAATATTCCACCACTCACCCATAGCCCCCAACTACACAGGAGCGGCTCATTTTCACTCCTCCCCCAGCACTCCCTCCCCCTCCTCTTCATCCTCACACTTCTTTCCCCTCTCCTCCTCCCCTCCCCAATCCCTCCCCTCTCTCCCTCTCCTTTCACCCTACCCTCAGTCACTCCCTCCCTCCATAACTCCTCTCCCCTCCCTACCTCCCTCTTATCCCTCTATCCCTCCACCTCACCTCGCCTTATCCTCCCACTATCCCTCCTCACCACCCCCACTGCCCTCCTCTCCCTCTTTTCCCCACTAACTACCTCCCTGCCATCCTCTTCCTCTATTCCCCCTTCTCCCCCACTCTCCCTCCTCACCTCTCCCACTTTCCCCCCTCTCCCTTGCAACCCCCTCCTCTCCCTCAATTCCCCCCATACTCCCTCCTTACCTCTCCAGGATTTTGAGGTTGCCACTCCTTTCCCCCAGAGCAGCGGCGGTTGCGGCTGTGGCCCCCTCTCGGGCCGACTGGCTGTGGCCGTGCAACGCTGCGCAACACTGGGTGAGGCGGGCGCCGCCGGTGGATGACAGGACAGACCATTCTGCGTACCGGCCATTGACAGGAGAAGAGACCAATCTGCACATGCGTATTTTTAAAGATTTTCAATCCTCAACTTTGAAACTATACCATCGATTGGAACAAAACTTGATGCATGAGCACATGAGAATGGTGAGTAAGGTGGCGAAAAATCGTAGCACTATCGTATACCGTTTTTGCGCAAAGAGAAAAAAACGCAAACCGGAAGAGCACGAGATCAGAGTTTTACATGTATAGATATTAGCAGTGATTTAGCTGCTTGTAACTGGGATGTTACTGTTGGCCTTTTTGTTCCTGCAATAAATTGAGGAATAATCTTTCAGACTTTTTCTCTTTACACAGGGTGAGAATGAGATCAGGTTAACATATCAGAATGGAGCTTTAATGCACAAACCAATTTTTAATTTAGTTCCTTCGTCAAATTTATAATGAAAAGGCTTAGAAATTAGATTGCATAGCACCACTTTTCTTTCAAGAGTCATGCAACAAAAAATCTATTTAATCCAAGCAAACCTAATTCGTGGTCATTTCTGAATTGTGCCAATTGTGTAATTGGACCAGGTACTTCTCATTATCATAGTCTCACATCAATTTCTACAGCAGGACTATATTAAATTTGCCCGTCCCCAAGCAGTTACCCATTGTGGTGTGTTGCAGGGGAACTTGGTCCATGTTTAATTCCAATATAATTGGATAGCAAACAAAATAGTAAGATTAAACGAGAATTTACCAGTTTGAAGTTTGATCTGTATTTTATGAGGAGTTACGATGAGGGATTACGTGAAGAGCCCACTCAGCACGCATGCGCGGCATACTTCAAAGCAGCGGTGTGGAATCACAGTTATTAAAGTAAACATAGTAAAGAAAAGGAGACATCAGTTTATCAGTTTGACCCATATTAATGAGAGTGGGAGCGGAGTGCACGTAATCCCTCATCGTAACTCCTCATAAAATACAGATCAAACTTCAAACTGGTAAGTTCTCGTTTAATCTTACTATTTTACTTCGGAGTCACGTGAGTGACTACGTGAAGACTTCAAAGCTCTGTGATTTCAAACCGTGTAACAGTTATTACTTCACTCACTGCCGAAGTCCTTGAGGGAGGAAGTGTATTATCGTAATCAACCAATGAATCTGTTTGTAGAAAAACACAATGGTATTTTTTAACAATAACAACAAAGAAATTAAATTTCTCCCCTGGGCTTAAATTAAATATTTGCAGTCTGTAAAAAAAATGTTTGCAAATAAAGCAGGTTTTGCCAACGGCTTATTATAAAATTTCTGAACGGTCTTTCCCCCCGACCATCCTGCTGTAGCCAGGATGTGGTCTATAGGCACGTCCATTCTTTTAGCGGTCGACGTGGATGCTGCCCTGGTGGAGTGAGATTTGTACATGTTAGTGTTTATCCCAGCAGCTTTTAGCACCTGCTTGAGCCATCTCGAAATGGTTTGGCTCGTCACCCGACCATAAGGTTTTTTATGACTGACCCACAAGGCTTTTCATCTCCCTCAAATATTTTTGGTTGTGTCTATGTAGGATAGTAGGAGGGTCATGGCACATAACCGTGGTTCTGGCGGGTAAGCCCGGAATTTCACGACTGGATTAGGTGTTCCTGGTCTGCTCTGTTTGATCAGTCCCTGGATTACGACAGAGATCTGGTCTGGAGCTGTGAGGATGCTGTCCAGTCGCAATAGGTGTAGTGACTGGACCCTCTGTGCAGATGCAAGTGCCATCAACATGAGTGTTTTGAGCATAGATTGTTCCAGGTTGAGGGATCTGGCTGGTGGCCATCCCCTGGGGTATGTCAGGACCACACTGACATCCCATGTATGGGTGTACCTTGGTCTAGGGGGTTAGAGTTGTAAATACCCTTCATTAGTTTGACCACCAGCGGGCGGGACCCCATGGCCTGTTGTCCTGGAGCTGGTTTTAAGACAGACAGGGCACTTCTAGCTGTGTTGATGGCTCTGTAGCTGAGTCCTTCATCGTGGTGAAGGTTCGCCAGGAATTCCAGTACGTTGGTAACTGTAGCGGTTGAGTAGGTGGTTCCTGTATCCAAGCAGTACTTCTCCCATTTTTTGATACTGGACAAGTGCTGTTTTTTAGTGGATGTTCGGAGGGATGCTGACATGGTGTCGACGGTTTGTTCTGATAATCCCAGTCCCAGAAGTGGTTTGTGCAGAATCTGCAACCCAGGAGTTTGATTTTTTCATGGCACGGGTGGCTTGTGCCCGACACTGGGTGTTAATAACTCTGGGTCACTGGGGAATACCATCGGAGTTTCAACAACCATGTCACGGAGTATTGAGAACCATATGGTTAATGTAGGCCAGTCGGGTACTATCAAAATACCTGAAGCAGAGTCCATTTGTATTGTGCGTAGTCCCCGACTGATGAGGCAGAAGGGAGGAAATGCATAGAAGAAGAATTCCCCCAATCCAGCGCGAACGCATCTACTGCTGCTGCCTCAGGGTCTGGTTCCCAAGCGACATACATAGGTACCTGCTGATTTAGCCTTGATGCAAATAAATCGATATCTGGCGTGCCATATTGCTTGATAACTTTTGCGAATTTTTTGGGGTTTAACATCCATTCGATGTTGTCATTAAATTTACGTGACCTGGTGTCTGCCACTGTATTTAGCTTACCTGGCAGGTAAGTTGCTGATAGCCAAATATGTCATTCGACACACCATTGCCAAATTGTGTTGACCAACTTGTCGCATGATACCGATTTTATGCTGCCCATATGGTTAATGTAGGCCACCACCGTAGTATTATCTATTAGTAACCGTATATGCAAGTGATGCATATTTGTGCATATGCTTTTAAACCATAAAAGTCACCCAACATCTCTAGATAATTAATGCCCAGTGTAAGTGGTAATGATGACTCTGGGTTAGTCCATCTACTACCTGTGCTGGATATAGAGTTAGTTGCTCCCCAACCTTGAGCACTGGCATCTGTTTGGATAACTAACGTAGGGTTTGTGATGATAATAGGGCTGAAAACTATGCCAAACATTTTTTGCCCACCACTGTAGTTCTGATATTGCTTCAGTGGGTAACTTCATGACATGATCATAATGACCTTTATGTCGTTTTGGTGCCTGTACCTTTGCTCTTTGTAAGTTTTGACAGTGCAAAGGTCCGAATTGTGTAGCCGGAAATGCTGCTACCATTTTCCCAATTACTCTGTTACTTGTCGAATAGTTGGTAGTTCGTTGACCATTAAATTGTTGCATGATTGTGCCAGTTCAACTGTTTTGTCTCTTGGCAATGTTACAGTCACGTAGACTGAATTAATTGTGAAGCCCAAGTAGTCCATGATTGTGGATGGCTTCAACTTAGATTTATCTGGATGTAAGACAATCCCAGGGTTTCGAATAACTGTTTGGTAGCTGATACAGCTAACATAGTCAATTCCATGGTCTTGCCTACTATTTAAGATATCATCAAGATATGCCATGACAATATGTTTTTGTCTTCTGAATATTGCCAGAGCTGGTTTTAGTATCTTGGTGAATAATCTTGGGCTGATGTGAATCCATTGGGTAACGCTTTAAGCTGCCATAGCTGCCCCATCCAGGTAAATTTCAGGTATCTGCGATGATCCTTGTGAATGGTACTAAATAGTAAACATCTTTAAGATCAATGCTTGCCATGAAGTATCCTTTGGAAATTAGTTGTTTGGCAGTAACAACCATTTCCATTTTGAAATGTATATACTTAACAAACATATTTAGTGAAGTTAAGTCAATGATGATGCGACATCCACCATCTTTTTTGGGTTTAGTGAATATATTTGATATGAATTCCAAGGGTTCATGTTTTCCCATGATACCCTTTGTAATTAGTCTCACCAGTTCAGCGTGTCCCTCTCGTTTCTTTAACGGAGAGGGGAAAATACCCTCTGGGATGAATGTTGAACTGGTTGCAATTTTTCTCGTATGAATTGTATTTGTATCCACTAATGCCATTGAGTATATACTGATCACTCGTGATAGACTCCCGTGCTTCCTTAAACAGGTGTAATCTACCCCCTGTTAGTATTAAGCCCCTATTCTCTATACGCTGGTAGGAACCAGACCCACCTACCTCCATGGTTATGGGTATTCTTCTGTTTCCTGCCGTTCCAACGAGTCTTGCACGTTGTCTGATGTGGCGGTGACATTGGGGGGTGGCGCATTTTCCATGGGGTCCGCTCTGGGCCCTGGTCTAAAGAAGACTTCCGGGGATAGAATGCGGACCCCGAGCTTTCACCAGTCCCATATGGTAGACGTCGACTGATGGACGCGATCGGGTGCTGCTGCTTAGGAATTATTGTTTTTGGTTTGCTCGTCCCGGGGCCTGCCCTCATGAGACCGAAGGTTTTTTAAGGCCTCTTCCATATCCTTCATATGCTTTGTGAGGTTTTTGCCAAAGAGCAGTGGATCTGGCTCAGTGGCTGGCGTATGCACAACCCCGCAAATTTAGGATTTTATGGCAGGTCTTATGATTTGTTTACGAAGGTTGTGGTCATCTCCGTATTTGTCCACGGAACGAGCAAACGATGTGATGGCTGACGTCAGGAGCCTGAGGATCCGCTGCAGTTTTAGCTCCTGGTTCCGAATATTTGCCCCAACGTGCCCCCACTTTTGGCTGTTTACAGCCGGCACTTTAAGGGACTCACAGTTCTCTGGAGCTGTATACGTTTCTAAGGCCTCATTGACCACCTCTCCTGTAGGGGCCTGTTGGAGAGGTGGTTAATGCTGGCCGCTGGTTTGGCCTTTAACGGCCTCCTGCACGTGGGGTTGCCACGTAGCGGTCCACCACACCTAGCAGCTCTTCCTGTTCCTGCACCCCTTGCATACTCCCGAGATCTTCAGCCATCGTCCCCTCTTCTTGACCAGCCCAGTCCTGGTCACCAAAGCTACCCTCGGGTAAGGAGGAAGCAATGGGCGCTGTGGAGGGAGTGCCTGAACTCCCCCTGCGAGAGCGCCCCTCATGAAGCGCGTCTCACTGGAGCTCCTGCTCCAGGAGCCGCTCCATGCGGCTCAGGCGGCTGTCTCTCCCCCGGGCGGGTGGAGAGACGTCCCCGTCCGACAAGTCAGAAGCCACCGGCCGGACGCCTCTTCCGTGGCTTTACTTCCAGCCCGCTGCTCAGGCGCTAGCGGGCTGGGCTCGGCACAGTGTCGGGGAATAGCGGAGCGCCCGGTAAGCGGTCCTACCGCCTTGTTGCTGCCCCCCCCAGATGGAACGCTCCTCCGTGGAGTCGAGCGGGGGACAGGTTTGTCCAAGAGCCTTTGTTCTCTGCCTGAAATAAAGCAGAAGGCTCTCCTATGAAAGAAAACCCGACCTCAGAGCTTACCTGACGGTCCGTTCTTTCACCTGTAGCGGGAGCGCCTGACTCCCGATGCGGCCGCTGTTGCACTGCTGAACGTAATGCCGCGCATGCGTGCTGAGCGGGCTCTTCACGTAGTCACTCACGTGACTCCGAAGTAAAATGGCTGTTGTCCCAATACATCTCATACAGTATACAGCTGAATTTCCAGGGGAAAAAAATGAATGTGTGCAATCGTTACCCCATGTATGAAAAGATTAATGCAGTAAGTGAGGCTAGATCAAAATTAGAGGTGCATTGTTTAATATGCCATAAATATAGTTTTCTCCTAAACTAAATAGGCCAGATTACTCCCAACACGTGCCACCTTCTGGCCTGCAATTAACCAGGCACTCAGATTGAGAGGTTGTGGAATAAGGTCCTGGTCAAGTATGCATCACAGCAACTCCCAATAGAAACTACCTCTCTGCATTATAGGCTGGCTCCACATTCACACTATGTACCAAATTACACAATGCAGTATTATATACATGGAGGTTTCCACGACAGCATGTAAATGGAGCCAGCAGGATCATCACCCAAACATTTCTTATGTGAATTTTATAATGGCTTGTTATAGAACAGGGAGCACAAATAACTACCCAAGTCTCAACTCCTGCTGCAATTAAAAGCCAAAACAATGCTAATTAATGTTTTTTTTTGCATTTACAGTACCTGTATTTAAAATAAATACATATCACAAGGCAAATTGAGTAGATTTTAATTTAAAAGTTTAGCTTCAATAGGCAAGAGAAATGATACTATAATTTCGAACTCCAGGACACTTAGCACAATTACCATCATTAAATAGCAACTGGGAATATTGTTGTTTACTTTGCAAGAGAAAATTACAGAAAATAATCTAGAAATATTATGCAAAGCAAATGGTTGCGAGGGGCACTGGTCACATTATCATGGAAACATAGAAACATAGAAAATAGGTGCAGGAGTAGGCCATTCGACCCTTCGAGCCTGCACCGCCATTCAATATGATCATGGCTGATCATCCAACTCAGTATCCTGTATCTGCCTTCTCTCCATACCCCCTGATACCTTTAGCCACAAGGGCCACATCTAACTCCCTCTTAAATATAGCCAATGAACTGGCCTCAACTACCTTCTGTGGCAGAGAATTCCAGAGATTCACCACTCTCTGTGTGAAAAATGTTTTCCTCATCTCGGTCCTAAAAGATTTCCCCCTTATCCTTAAACTGTGACCCCTTGTTCTGGACTTCCCCAACATCGTGAACAATCTTCCTGCATCTAGCCTGTCCAACCCCTTTGTAAGTTTCTATAAGGTCCCCCTCAATCTTCTAAATTCTAGCGAGTACAAGCCGAGTCTATCCAGTCTTTCTTCATATGAAAGTCCTGTGTATTTTATATTTTATTTGACATCTCCCAGAATAGTGATCAAATGTCTGTGCTAATTGCCACATCTGCACCTGTTCACCTTCATGTCGGTAACACCCTGCTTCATCAGTTAAAAAAAATAATACGTGTAGCGTAGAATCAGTTACTCATTACGGAGTAAAAGACGACGATTTGGACCTTTGTTTCAGCTGTTGTATGAGATGTATAGGGACAACAGCCATTTTGTTTGCTGTACAATTATATTGGAATTAAATTTGAGTACACAGTGGACAGTACTCTCCTTTTGGGGCCAGGCGCAGTACTACGGGCACTGGAATCAATGTTATTTGAAAGAGCTATCCGATTATTTCCACCAACTAGGTTCTCTATCAGTTAAATTCCTTTACAAACATCTAAGTTATTTCCGTTGGAAAGTTACTGGTGCATCGTCATAACAGATCGTAACTTTTTTGCAGCAGAATGAAATATGCTGCAAAACCACTTCTACAGACGTAGAAATACAATTAGGTAAATGAAACTATTAATGGCACAATGGGATACCGGTTAAAAATTCATGTCATATATACACTTCAGGTACACCAACTCTCTGTGGCACGGATACAAGTGAAAGCACAGAGAGAGACCTGCTCTCCGTTCTTGGCTCAGGGCTGTGGGATGTGGGATGTCCATTTCAAGGAACACATACCTCTCCTCCTCTCATCTCTAAATGATTGATTTTACTCAACTAAATCACAGATGGAAAACCGATTTGCTGGTACAGTTTAAAAGTAAAATCCCTAATCAGTCAGTTTCAACTGTTGCAACAGTTCAAGTTTTAGGAAAATATTTTTTCATTAACTTTATACAGAAGGAAAGTAAAGAATGTTTATTCAGAATCTTATCATGTCATCTTTGCCCAAATGGGGTTTTTCAGTCACAGGCTACCTTTGATGTGTGGTTACGTTGAGATTAGCACACACAGACACGTTTTCTACATGACAAACTCCAAGCATCAAATGAACGTGAGCTAACCAGTCTAAATACAGTAATGTGAACAAATTCCAGCATAAAATAAAATTCCTGGCTATTCATTAAACCTCAAGTGCCTCAAATTTCACACCCACCTGAAAATCCTTAAGGGCCTGACCCACTTACGCAACCTTTACAGGCGACTGCCGGCACCCGTGATAGGTCGCCAAAATTTTCAACATGTTGAAAATTCAGCGGCGACGAGAAAGACGCTGCGTCTCTTTGGAGACCTCTCACGACCATACAGGCGACCCCTGGCGACATGTCGCAGGTGACCTCTCACGACCATAGGAGACATCTCACGAACTTACAGCCTGTGAGAGGTCTTCGGGGATATTTAACAAATATTTAAAGAACTCCTCTACGGGGATATTTAAAGAATCATATTTAAAGGAATGAAGAAGATTGCAAAAGTGATGATACTACCCAGTCCATCATTGGTACTGACCTTCCACCATCAAAGTGATCTACAGGAGTTGCTACCACAATACGCCTGCTGGCAACATCAGAGACCCATGCCGCCCTCACCACGCTCACATTTCAGTCCGGCCATAGGAGTCTGAAAACTACAATGTCCAGGTTTGTTTTTTTATACTGAACTTATTTATTGTTGTTTATTATGGTGTTTACAGAGTACTAGATTTGCATATTTGTTGAGCTTCTGCAAGTAAGAATTTCATTGTTCTGTTTTGGGACATATGACAATGAAGCACTCTTGACTCTTGATTAGTTGCTGGTTGGTGTAGTGTAATTTTTATTCCAACTTTACAAGCGTATAATGATTTGTTTAGTGAAAAACGTACGTTTCAGATTTCCTAAAATTTCTCCCCTCTCGCCCTAAACCCATGCCCTCTAGTTCTCGCCACCCACATTCTGTGAAAAAGATTCTGACCATTTGTTTAGGAAGGAACTGCAGATGCTGGTTTAAACCAAAGATCGACACAAAATGCTGGAGTAACAGTGGGACAGGCAGCATCTCTGGAGAGAAGGAATGGGTGACTGAGGTCTGAAGAAGGGTCCCGACCCGAAACGTCACCCATTCCTTCTCTCCAGAGATGCTGCCTGTCCCGCTGTGTTATTCCAACATTTTGTGTCTACTTCTGACCATCCACCCTATCTATGTCCCTCATCATGTACTGACTTCTGCAAGGCCATCCTGAGCCCCCTATGTTTCAGTGAGAATACACCCAGCCTATCCAACCTCCTTGTAACTACATCCCTCCATCCCAGGCAACATACACTCTGCCTCATATCACCAGCCAATTTTGGATGCAGTTCACCAATATGCCATTGATCCCTTGTGCCTTACGCTTCTGGACCAGCTGAGCATGCAGCATTTCGTCAAAACACTTACTAATATCTATATTTATAATATCAACTACCCTGCTTTCATCAGTCTCCTTAGCAATCGCCTCAAAATATTCATTCAGGTTTGTGAGACGATTTCCTCTGCACAAAACCGTGCTGACTCCACCTAATCAGTCCCTGCCTTTCGAAGAGAACATAAATCCTTGTGCAGAGACTGTCAAACAGAAACCACATTGTAACTTCAACACTGATGATCCAGTTCAGCCGCCCCATGCCTGTGATAATGCAGCATAGCACAACATTGAATTGTTGCCTGAGGCATGAGCTCAAGTCTATTTGAGGCTTAAACCCACAAACATGTGCTCAGTAAAAGTAATCAAAATCAGCAGAGTCCATTCATGGGCCAAAAATGAATGAGCAGGTAGATGAATTGTAGGTTGTACTGAACACAGCAATCCGAAGCTCAAGTTCATGAATGATCTCGAGACGGACCATCGATGCTCCACTCCTTAACATTGCCTTCTGATCAGCATCCCTTCCATTAGGGGAATGACTATTTTGGCAAAGATAATAGGCAGCAGACAATTGTGTAACTGAATTCCTGCAGTAAGCGGTGTGCTTCAGAGAGAGTGAATAAGATGAGAGGGGAGACCATAGAAGTAGTCCATGGTAATAACACAAAGCAATCAATCAGTAACTCTGATTGACAGAAAAAACGCAAGAACAACACCGATGATTGAAATCTATTAAAACGGCAATTGAACAATTTGAACTGCAATATTAAATTAATCATTGCTGACAACAAAAAAAAGGAATGGTTCACAACTGACCGCCCCATTTAAACCTTATCTAATGGACTGATTGTTAAATGATGACATAAGAGGAATGCAGAGAAAGTGCACTGAGTTGAACTGTTTAGCTGCCGTTCCACGCAATGGATACATTCCAAACTGGAGCTGGCTCAGGATTACATGTAACTCAAGCTGTTATTGACATAGACTTAAAACCCCAGGAATGAACAATAGGCCACTGGTGCGAATATACGGAACTTGAGAAACTAAATATTTTAACCACACACCTTCCCCATTCACTGGTGTCAGGGAACACTTCCAACTTATAAATATCTGCTGCACTTGAAATATAAAATACGACTAACAGCTCACAGCTATTTTTAATCCATCTTGATAAGAAGCTCCGTACGTTGCTAATGACTGTCCTGACCAAAGTATCAATGGTACACAAAAAAGCTGGAGAAACTCAACGGGTGCAGCAGCATCTATGGAGCGAAGGAAATAGGCAACGTTTTGGGCCGAAACCCTTCTTCAGCCTACCTCAAAGTATCAATGGTTTCAGTTGAACTGCCGAAAAGCTATGAGCAGTGCAGGAGCAATTGACATTGTTCAATATTGCAAACATGCAACAGAAATGTCTAAGTTGCTGTGAAGATTAAAAAAAAAACTTTTCTGATGATTTACAAGAGGCAGGTCTTGATCACTATAGTCAATGTAGCTGCCCTTTCAGAGTTGAGGCTGCTAAAACCTTAGGGAGAAAGTAAAAAACTTTTTTTTTTTAAATTGTATTCAGAATAAAGTAACTGGAGCGGAAGTATTCACTGGGCACTTTCTCAACACACAGCTGTGAGCTTAAGAGGTTTCCTGGTCCAATACACAGCCTGCAAAGTTATACATAAGTATTTGAAAAAAATTGCATTTGGTAAGTTTTTTATGTTGCACTTAATAATTTATACTCTTGTCAGAAATATTCCTGCAGGTTTGATGATTTGACATCCGACCATATGAAATGTTATCAAGAGATCAGCAGTGCCAGTGCCAGTTATCCAGAATGCCTTGCATTAGTTATGTGCTCAGCGATTTCTTAACCAATGACCAAGTATACAGACTGTTACACAAGACACTAAGAGTGCAAGCAAAGTGTGTCTAAATTATTCACGTGATGTTCATTGAATAACTCTAGAATTTTGACAATACGGAAATTCCCCGACTTAAAATACGTAATGGTTGCATTCTGTAGACCCATGCATAAGTTGGATGTTATGCAAGTCGGAAACAGAAGTGCTACTGTGCATGTGTAAATTTACTAAACGCACCATGTAGTACCAGTGGGAGACCACGGGGGTGCTCCGACGCGGAGACCACGCGGGAGCTTCCAGGAGAACAGCTGAATGGCTCGCAGAAACAGCCGCATGCATTAGCAGTAGCACACTGCTACTGAGACTACCGAGATGCGCAACTCGGAAATAAAGCAGTGGGCTTAAAGAATTCCTTATGCAAATGTAAGTTTACATTTCACCTATTATGTAAGCCGGGGAGTGCCAGTATGTCTGAAGTCTGGAGAACTCTTCATTACATAACAGCCCTTAATGGAATAACAACCATAAACTCACTTTTTATAAAGTAACCAGACAGATTTAATAGATTTCAAAATGTTATTAATTCAGTAAGTCATAGGTGTCTGCACTCTCCCGGGTACCTTCCACTAGCAGTAAATAACCTACATGTACTTTTCTGAATCTGTTACCGTCTGTCATATGGCAATTCATAGAAATGTTCTCTTGCATTAATTTGCTGATATCCCACCCACTCATCTCCAAACTGCCAGGAGATCACAGTGTTTGATATCGATCACACAACCCGAACCTCCTCTCAGAGAGTAACTAACAAAACCTAGGTGCTGCAAGAGCATGCTAAATAAAACTGCTTTATTTCCATGTTGCATATCTCTGTAGCAGTGTGCTACTGCCATCACATGCGGACAATTTCTGAAATAAAACAGAAGATGCAGGAAATACTCAGCCAATGGGGCATCACCTTTGGAAAGACCTAATGTTTCGTGCCAAAGACCCTCATGTCAGAGCAATTAAGAAATGTTAACTGTTTCTCTTGCCACAGATACCGCCTGGTCAGCAGTGTGTTTCCAGCAATTTATTTATATTCCTTGTAGTTTATGTTATTTGAACTCCCTTTCTTCCATCTTTCATTCCATCTGAATGAGACACAACCATATCCAGAGTCTCCCGAGCATCAGCATTTCTGCAGAGATATAATCCAGTTGTAGGGAGTTGCACTGTTCTATCGTTTACAAGTTAGGCTACAAACTGATATTCCATTGTAATTTACTTCACAGTATGGTCAGCACTGGATAAACACGAGCCCTTTGGTTACTTATCTTCTCACAGAAATAACAACAAGGCCACCACCAACTAATATCAGCTCCTTTGGCAGCGCTCTTTATATTGCTGCTTAACTACCACCTCCATAGCTGTCAGTAATGGGAGAGTACGAAGATAAATACGATTCTTTGGAGAAAGGAGCTAAATCAGGATTTACAACGAACAGCTCCAGAGACACATCTGGCTCTTTAACAGCTCTTGCCCAGATCGTGTCTCTGCGATGCTGAAATAGTTATATATCCAGTAGCAGTCTGGCACACAGTATTAATGTACACTATTTTATGCATCTTAAGTGGTGAAGCTGTTTCATGTTCTTCAAGGTTATGAGGTTCCGACACAATCTGCTGGAGTTTATGGTCCTGGGGTGCTGCAGAAGCCTGTGGGGCCTTCCTGAGGTGTTGAATTCTTTTGATGTGCTTTATATGTCAGAGGTGGTGTATTTATTTAGGCTTAATTATAGATATGAGGTTCTATAAACGTTGGTGTTTTATGGGTCTGAGGAGCTGAATTAGTTCAAGGTGTTTTAAGAGTCTAGTGCACTGAATTAACTTCAAGTCTAAGAAGCTTCTTCATTAGATGAAATTGTTTTATGCTTAAGCTGGTTTCAGGTTCTGTAAACTTGAAATACTTTCTGAATCCACGGTGATGTATTTCTTAATAGCTTTGCGAGCACAGAGCACATTTTTCAACTCAGCATGTCAATGTTGACCATCAAGTACCCATCTGTACTATTCCCATATTATGGGACTTGGTCTGTAGCTTTCTATGCCTATGCAGTCTTGAGATACTTGAAGATCTGATCAATTGAATTTGAGGTACTTTGTGCTTTTGAGATGATGCAAATTGTTCCATAGAAACAAATTCCATCCCAAGCACTCCAGATACTTTTTAAAATGTTGCGATCGTCCCCATTTCTAACACCCCATTTTGGCAGCAGCTCCAGATATAAACTACTCTTTGTGTGAAAGGCCCTTCGAGCCTGCACCGCCATTCAATATGATCATGGCTGATCATCCAACTCAGTATCCTGTACCTGCCTTCTCTCCATACCCCCTGATCCCTTTAGCCACAAGGGCCACATATAACTCCCTCTTAAATATAGCCAATGAACTGGCCTCAACTACCTTCTGTGGCAGAGAATTCCAGAGATTCACCACTCTCTGTGTGAAAAATGTTTTCCTCATCTCGGTCCTAAAAGATTTCCCCCTTATCCTTAAACTGTGACCCCTTGTTCTGGATGTCTGGGAAACCAATGCAATCTTGAAATTCTTGTATTTGTATTTTCTTGTATGCATTGCATTTGAAGTACTTTGTGATTATGAGATGATGCTTAGTGAACATATCATCTAATAATAATAATAATAATAATAATATCTTTTATTGTCATTGCACGTCAGTGCAACGAGATTTAGTGTGCAGCTCCACTGATGTACAAGAAAGGTAAATAAATAGATACATTTATTGAATTATTAACGTATACTACAGAAAACACAGAATAGTACAGTGCACACTGTGGGCTTTTGGCCCCACATATATCCTCCTGTGCTGTTAATATTTTAAAATTCAACAACACATAGAAGTCAGGGAAAATTGATTGCGACTGTCCCATAACAAAAAAAGCCTCTAAATCTACCCCCAATATTTCCTTCAAGATTCTTTCTGGGAGTTTGTTTCATATGTTGATTGTTCACATCCAAAATACTTTGATAAAATCACCTCTCAATTGCATCTGTTCCAGACTAAGCCTAATTTATTTAGTTTTGATTAGAACAACAAGTTTATTTGCATTCACGAGACCCTGCATAAACCTTTTTAGTTTTTAAATCGATTAAAAAATGTGTAATTCCATCTATTACAATTAGTTTTCCAGGCTTAAACATTCCACATGGAAAAATCCCCATGACCTTTCTTCCACTCACAAAGGTATTATTAAAGTTTAAAAAGTGATTTCTATTTTTCAGTCTGAAGACCTATTCCCCACTTTCCAGCTATGGGACCCCAGGCTCTGCACAGAGTTTTTGGCTGCTATTTATCCTCCCTGGCACCTCATACAAAGCCTTCTTGTTCTTTCTTACCAAATTGATAACTCCTTTATAAATGTTACTTTTTAGACACAGACATGGGTCTATTTTTCTTGCTGTAAATCCTTTGAATTGCTTGTGAACACATGGTACAGGTAATAAGTTCATTATCAACATAGTAACGGGGTCTGTCATCTGAATGTGACTGATGATACTCTAATGATAGCTGCTCTACATGTGGTCCACCCATTGGGGAAGTCTTGCAGGAATCCTATATTATGATACTACCATTTAACATTTTCTATGGATTGAAGTAAGGTAAGTCTTAAGTTTGCTGTTGACACAAAGATCTGTGTGAAATTTAAATGAGAAAATAGGCTTGGGCTGCCTTAGGTATGTTGGACAAATGGACAGAAAATGTTGGAGTAACTCAGCGGGACAGGCAGCATCTCTGGAGAGAAGGAATTGGTGACGTTTCAGGTCAAAACCCTTCTTCAAACTGGTCAAGGGAAAGGGAAATGGGAGATGTTGACATTGATGGAGAGAGATAAAGAACATATTAATGACAGATATGCAAAAAAGTAATGATGATAAAGGAAACAGGTCACTGTTAGCTGTTTGCTATGTGAGAACAAGAAGCTGGTGTGACTTGGGTGGGGGAGGGATGGAGAGAGAAGGAATGCAAGTTAGAAAGGTTAGGGGTAGATTTAGAGGCTTTTTTTGTTATGGGACAGTCGCAATCAATTTTCCCTGACTTCTATGTGTTGTTGAAGTTAGAAAAACCAATATTCATACCACTGGGCTGAAGCTGCCCAAGTGAAATATGAGATGCTGTTCCTCCAATTTGTGTTTAGCCTCACTGTGATAATGGAGGAGGCCTAAGACAGAAAGGTCAGTGTGGGAATGGGAAGGTGAATTAGAGTGTTTGGCATCTGGGAGACCAGGTAGGTCCATGCAGGCTGAGTGAAGGTGTTCAGTGAAAGAATCACCCAGTCTACATTTGGTCTCGCCGGTGTATAAGAGTCCACATCTTGAACAATGGATACAGTAGATGAGGTTGGAGGAGGTGCAAGTGAACCTCTGCCTAACCTGAAAGGACTGTTGGGTTCCCTGGACCGAGTCAAGGGAGGAGGAATAGCAACCGGTGTTGCATCTCCTGTGGTTGCAGGGGAAGGTACCTGGGATGGAGACATCTTCCCATCACTATCCCTTTCCGCCCTCCGCAGAGACCATTCCGTCCGCAAATCCCTGATTAACTCATCCCTTCCCACACAAACCACCCCCTTCCTACACATTGGACAATGGATTTGCGTATATCCAATACTCCTGAATGTGGGTAAAAGCAAAGCAATGCTTTCATGCCAGAATAGATATGTGTAGACAAGATTTAGAAATTCAAGGCTGCAAATTACAAGAAAGGTTTGAGGACAGTACCGAAGTACCACAGGTTGCAAAATTATAAAAAAAAAGGTCTGACCAAAGTACCCAAAATGGTGAAAATTATAACCAGTGCTGCAAGCTGCAGTGAAAGAGATTACTGTATTACATGGTTAGCTGTGCAAATGTGAAAAATATAAATTTGTCACTTGTGCTTTTGGAGAGGAGGGCCCCGGAGAAGGTAAACAGAATGCCACCAAAAGGACCTTTAGAACCACAGACGTTTAGCAATAGCATGTGTACTCAGAGAGAGTAAAAAAAGTGTTTTGCAGTGAAATCATATTGTTTATGAGTGCAACAAGTACTGTAAAAAAGAAAATAGAGTACAGAATGTAGTATTAAAGCTACAGAGAGAGTGCAGCTTAAGAAAGTGCAAGGCTGCAACAGGTAAATTGGAAGATTGGGAATTCATCCTTAGTATGCGAGATCCGTTCAAGAGTCTGACAATAGGACAGAAGCTGTTCTTGAATCTGGTCTCATATCTATGCCAGTTCAATGCTAAAGCAATGCAAACCAATTCCATGGCCCTGCACATCATAGATAATTTTCTACCTCAATTGTCTATGCTGTTTTCTTGTAAAATAGCTCAACCATTTACCGTGTCATATCATTCCATGCCCTCAAGTACCTTTCATGTTAATGCCCCACTTTACCTAGTGCTAAATGTAAATTAATGACTCTGACTATCCAACAGACCAGATAACTTTCCACTCTATCAAAGGTCTACATGATTTCTAAAAAAAATCTAAATCTTTTAACCGCCTCTGCTGTAGTCGCCCCATAATTTCACCTCTCTCTTCATAATTAGGTTCACATTCACCTGTCTGCTTCCAACAGCTTTAATGGACTAATATAAAAGAACGTCAGTTACATGCAATCATCTATACGAAGCCAATGCAATATTTGCTTTAATTAATTGTTAATTCCTTATTGTTATACCACCAGTGGTGCCGCACGATTGGCAGCCCCGCCAACAGTCTGTTTCTTCGTCTTTGTTATTTTTAGTGCGTTTAAAAAGTTTGTGTAAATATTCACGGTTTGTTTTATGTGGGGGGAGGGGGAGGTGGTCGGGGGAAACTTTCTTTTTTCAATCTCTTACCCTGCCGCAGATGCGATTGTTTTCCAGATCGTAACTCCGGTCGTTCTGCGGCCTAACATCCTGGAGCTGGAGGCCTATTCCAACTGACTTTGAGCCCCACCGCGGGGTGTGGACTTACATTGGAGCCGATCCCTTGCATGGGATCACTCCAACCATGGTCTGCGGACTTTACCATCGAAAGTTCGCAGTCTTGGGAGAGGCCGAGTCGGGGTCAGATCGCTCCATGCGGGGAGCTGACATCCCCCTGATGCGGGAGCTGATCGCCCCGACGTGGAGGGCCCAAACGCTGCCTGCTACAGGAGTCAAGACCGTCCCGTCAATAGAAGGCTCGAGGCCCTCGACCCCGGGAGAACAGTTAGATTTAGCTCTTAGGGCCAACGGAATCAAGGGATATGGTGAGAAAACAGGAATGGGGTACTGATTTTGGGTGATCAGCCATGATCATATTGAATGGCAATGCTGGCTCGAAGGGCCGAATGGCCTATTCCTGCACCTATTTTTCTATGTTTCTATGTAGAACAAAGAAGGGAAGAGATTGATCTTTTTTTTCGCCTTCCATCACAGTGAGGAATGTGGAGGAGTGAACAAGATAGGGCTTTATTCTTTGGAGCGCAGAAGGTTAAGAGTCTGAGAGGGATAGACAGAGTTGATGTGGATAAGCTTTTTCCATTGAGAGTAGGGAAGATTCAAACAAGAGGACATGATTTGAGAATTAAGGGACAAAAGTTTAGGAGTAACATGAGGGGGGAACTTCTTTACTCAGAGAGTGGTAGCTGTGTGGAATGAGCTTCCAGTGGAAGTGGTGGATGCAGGTTCGTTTTTATCATTTAAAAATAAATTGGATAGGTATATGGACAGAAAGGAATGGAGGGTTATGGTCTGAGTGCAGGTAGATGGGACTAGGTGAGAGTAAGTGTTCAGCACGGACTAGAAGGGCCGAGATGGCCTGTAATTGTTATATGGTTATATGGAGTCACTGTGGTGGATGTTTATGTTAAAATGTATTTTGTGTTCCGTTGCTTTTTATTTGTATGACTGACTTGGCAAATGATATTCCTCGTATGTAGCAAAACATACTTGGCTAATAAAGTATTATTGTATTGTACTATTATACTCTACCCCCACATTCATAAAATGTATCTGCTCAAGCAAATGGAGCTCTCCTTTCTGAAAAGATGTAGAGTTTGAGGGGATAAGAATGAATTCACAAAAATGATGAAAGGAATAGATTTTATTTGAATTAATAGGACTATTTAAGGAGGGGAGACATAAAAGATCAAATTAGATTAGATGTCAGAAAGTATTTTTCTTTGCAGTTTATCACCACCATCAAATTTCTGATGATTATCAGAACATGTGGTGAATACAGATTTGTGGTAGATTTCTAAAAGGGATCTGGAAAAACTTCTGACACTCAAAGCCATGATGAATTACCAGACGTAATGGAGAATTAGATGGAATTTAGTTGATTGTGTTGTTTGCTGTCTGAAACCTGTTTCTTCAACTGCAGCGATTTGAACTATTGGTTATTCCTCAAACTGGTCTGCATCTTGTCCCTTTTATCACAATCTCATCAGAGGAAAGAAAAAGTAGGGATGCCAGAGGTCAATTTAGTAAAGAATTAAGGAAGGTCCCTGCACAGGGCAGCTCAGTGATAAATATAGTCCACATGATGTCTGCTCAGACAGAGTGTGTAGACCAGTCACCTTCCTTTCTAATGTTAAAACTGATTTATCTTTACCGGAATTAAAAACAATCCAGTTTCAAACAAATAGATCAGATATGATATCAGATATCATTATATTTAGACTGTTCCTCCCATGATCAACCCCTTTCTTCTCCTGAAGTTCAGACATCCTTGGAGTGTAAATATGCAACCCACATTTCTTTGGCTTTTTCAACCAAGTGTGCATTCTTAATGTGTGATCAGTAATCGTCAGTTAACTGTTCAATTGATGAGGCCATCAAGTTGATGCCAATCAGGGCATTTCCTTTGGCTTTTTCATCCAAGTGTGCAATCTTCACGTGCAATCAGTAATTGTCAACTAGTTGTTCAACAGATGAAGCTGTCAAAATTGATTCCCATCGGGGGCAGAAACCCTAACAAATGAACTTAAGCCCATTTTTTGAGCATGCTGAATTTTAGCAGCCCTGAACTGTAAGTTTAGCTAATCGCATATAACAGTCACTGAACATGATGTTTTCCACCACATTGAACAATGCATTCAATCCCTGAGGCACAAGGAAAGATTGATGAATATTAGTTATTACAAAAATCTTACCACAGTGCTGGAGAGAATCCTAGATTATTTGCTAAATTATCATATACTCCAATAATGAAGACTTTGTCTGCATTTTTGTCTCGCTGAGTGACTTCTCCAGTTACTACCTCAAAGGGTTAAGGTTCAAAGCCCCCTTAGTCCTCGATTTTTTCCATATATCATTAAAGCTCAGTTCCAGGCTTTGGTTCATTAAGCACACTTAAATGTTAATGTAAAAGCTCTAGACGGTGTAGTGGCAACATCCGCCACTTATACAACCACTGGCATGCAAGTGAAAGGCCATTAATCAAAATACTATAGCCAGAACTAACCAAAATTAATGCAATCCACTTCGCTGAAACTATTATCTAGTTTCAAGCCTTTGCATTGGAAGCTCAAATGGCAGTAAATTCTATTGACCAGCAATGTCTTGAAACTTACACTAGATCATGATTATTTTCTAATTTTATTGAAGTTAATTTGAAACGTATACATATTTCACTCGACTTTTCATATTTCAGGCCATTTTAATCAAACGTAAGCAAATTCGTGTTTATTTTACAGACAACAGTTTTGATTTTTGCCAAGGACCTTAGAGCCTCAATGTATACGTTATAATGATTAAGGGGATACACTGGAGCTTCCTTAAGGCCCCCTGAGATATAAAGAAGTGAATGTTCTCATAGGACAGGCCGAAACCACAACTCAAAAATCTCCACCCAACATCACATCCTATGTGATGGGAGGAAAATATTAATAAGATGAATAAAATCAAGATTCTGAGAACCTTTACTAAAAACATTTCTGATTTTTAATGAAAAAAAAAGTTTTAAAAGCACATTTTTCAGACGGGCTCTTTTCAAGGAATGGAGCAATGATCTTTATGATGTCAATCCAATACTTTGCAGGGTGCAAGAGTCTATCCTGCCTGCTTTGGTTTTCTTGATTTCTCAGAAAGTGAATTGAAAGGAATGTTAGCTTGAGGCAGTTTTATTTCTTCCTGTAGACAAGTGCCCAAGCTGCACTTAGTAGAAATAAGAAACTCAGTGAAAGGTTCCCTCAGGCAAAATTCTGGTTGATATTGTGACCATCAACCAAAAGTTAAGTGGTGAATAACACTGCAACAGATTGTTGGAACTTTTGGCTTGAGTATTGTCAGATCAAGCCTTGGCCTTTACGTTCAAGCAAGCCTGACTATGTTTAATTTGTGAAGTTTTGCCCAAAACATTAGCTAAGTAATTGTGACTCACTGGGTTGTGACAGTTAATAGGCATAACTCTTCAGGCCTCTTGGTGAAAGAGGGTAGTCAGAAACTGAGGGAGATTAAGGGCAGTGCAACTCTTGTAACAGACAGTAGTCCTAATCAAAATAGAACAAATGCAACATAAAACTCAATTGAATTTATTTTATAATTCAGTAACAATAACATTATCTTCAGTTAA